>NW_027185232.1:190000-557500 GCF_022577435.1 Embiotoca jacksoni | reverse complement strand
ATATAAAGAGGCAACTAATGAGTGTAAATAAATAATAATAAAAAAAGGAATATGTAAAACTGTACTTTACAAAAAAAAAACACACAATTACCTTGAAAAGCAAAACACCTCTGATAAAAAAACACCATAACTAAAAAAAACTGAGGGCTTGCTCAGAGACTGTGGAGTGTAACAGTTATTTTTAGCTCATTTACCATCAACATAATGTGGATGCAGGAGTTGAACAGCCGCCTGATTTGTGTTACATTTTGTTTCTGAACACGACTTGACCAATTACAGTTTAGAATCAAAACTATCTTTCCTGAATTATAACCAATCACAAAATCCCCAAACTTCTCTTCCCATGTTCCCCTGCTGCCCGCCTCCCGCCCCAATGCGGCCGGCTAATTAACCAGTTGGTCGACCCAGCAAGGACAGAGGGCCACACACAGCTGCCATGACCTTCAGCAGACACGGCAGGGTGTGTGTGTGTTTGTGTGTGTGTGTGTGTGTGTGTGTGTGTGTGTGTGTGTGTGTGTGTGTGTGGGGTGGGGTGGGGTGGGGGGTGGGGGGGACAAACTCAGAGAGACGAGGTGGAAAAGTTGAATGCGAGCCGAAGCTGGCTGCTGTTAAGATGTCAAAATGATCCTGTTGGCAAACAAAACCACTTGAATCTGCACAAATTATGCTTTTTGTTTTCAGAAAAGCAGAAAAAAAAAGAGCAATTCCTAAATTCCTCAATGCCTTCTCATGTATTTTTGGCTTTAGTTGATATTAACCGTGTTCAAGCGTCACAGGGACGTGAATTTCACCCAACACCTGCATCGCAAGGTGTTCTCCTCTGCAGAAAAGGTTAAAAAGGCAGCAGCCAGTGCTGCAGTCAGGTGTCTGGAGGCGCTGCTCAAAGAGAAAGAGAGCAAAAAGTCTCAGAGTCAGCATACCCTTCTACTCACCCCTTAAATCTCCCTCTTTCCCGCTCAGTCGCTCCCGGAGTCGTGTTTCAGGAGCCCTCTGCGATTGCAATCAAATGTGTTTTTACATTTCTGGCTTCTTTCAAAAAATGCCCGGACATTATTGTACACAGTGACTGTAGAAGAAGTACGGCCGAAGCTTTCTGATGTGCAACAACATCAAGCATGAAAGGGTGCTCAGTGTGTGCCATATGAAAAATCACAGTTAAGTAGAAAATAATATTAAGACAGCCTCTTTAAATATAAGTAAATATACTGATTATAATAGTAATTATCATGCATCAAATATTTTAAATAAGTGTTTAATGTAACAAAAGTAGACATAATCATACAGAATACTTCTTTTCACACTATTAAATTAACTATCACTGATACATTCATATCCAAGCAGCCTTTAATTGTTGTAACTGTTTAAGATGTCGCTAATATTAACTAGTTTATGTACTGCTAATCATAATATTATAAACATGTAATTATCTATAGCTGTTAATTACGTGAAGAAGAGTAAAAAGTACAATATTACCCTCTGAAATATTGTGGACTAGAAGTATTTAGTTGACCTAAACTCAAGTAAAGTGCCTCAAAGTATTCCAGCAGTGTTAAACTGGGTTGGACTTCATGCAATGTCTCTTTAGATCCACTAGGAGTCAGTTTTTCTAATTTATTAACACACATTTCAGTAGGAGTTGATAAAGGCCATTATATTATGTCCCAGTTTATTCTGACACCATTATTTGTTTGTCATTATGATAATGACATGGATGATCGTGATCATTATAAACAGGAGGAGTACTCGTGATGCATTATACAGTTTCACTTGGACAGCAAAAGTTTCGTCTCAGTTCATCTTCTCGGTGTTCAGGAATTTAAAGCTGATAAGAGGAGTCGTGCACTCTGCTCTGACCCGGAGTCTCGCTGTCGATGATCCCGCAGGACATTAGTATCACTCACAGTAATCTCTAGATCAGTGCTTGAAACTGGAAGCCGGACAAACAAGGTAATAATCAAGAGCAGTAAACAACGAGCCGTTTTCCTGTTCGAGGACAATCATAATCAGAGGCAGCACGACTGATTACAAGGAAACCTAACACACAGCGATGGAGCAAATGTACTACAAACATACAAAAGTATTTGCTGAAGAATTTCCAAGTAATTGATGGGGATATAAATTTATGTAGTTCCATGTTCATTTAAAATCACTTTTTGTGTTTTTACTTGTATGTTCAAATGATTTCAAAGAGGCCGCGAGATAAATACTTTAATACAAGTAATTTTCAATGATGGACATTTCAAAAAGTCTGATTTTAAGTACATTTGAGACTTGCTTAGTCTGAATTTAGTGCTACTTTAGATCAATATTCAGCTACATTTTAGAAGGAAATATTACACTTTCTCTTTAGCACTCAAACAGTTGTTTGAAAATTAATCTGCAACTATTTAAATAATCAACAACCAGTCTCTTTACTCAATCACAGTCACTCACTACTTTGAAGATTCCCCAACCCCTGTTATTACAGTTTACAAGTGTTACTCAGAGTAATTTTATTTTTAGGTTTTATGAATCTTTAATGATATTTTATTCGGTCAACGTTAGAAATAATAAAACTAATCTCCATGAAGAGAAGATCATCTGACCGTCAGCCACTAAAAAGACATCACATCATTCTTCTAACAAATTTCACCTCACAGGCTGTTTTCATCTATTGAAGTGAAAGGAAACCAAATAACAGTGTATTAGCACAGGCTGCACGCACACAAAAGCATTTGCACACACAAAGGTACTTGGATTATTTTGGCAAGCGGGGAGTTTATTATTTTGTTTTATGGGGCTGGGAGGAGGGGGAGGTTGTTTTGCGGCACTGCCTGTGATACGGCGGCTCTGTTTGTGAGCTTGTGAGAAAGGAAGCACCAGTAAGATCAATACATCCTCTACGCAGATTTCCAGCAGAGTGTGACGTGCGTGTGGGGAAATGAGCTGGGCCGAGGATACTTTGCTTGTTATGGATTTGACATGAACTTGGCCCCCGGCCTCTCCGAATGTGATGAATGTATTATTTAATCTTCCTGTCTTTGTTAACCTCCTTTCGGCCAAAGTCACGGTGATTCTCTCTCCTTAAGTTGATGAAACAACATCTCCAGTTTGGCCTTTGGATTTTGATGAAGTATAATAAAGGCCGTAATATTAGTGCCTCTTTGCAAGGACCTCTCCCACCACAAACACGTTAATGGGAGCGGCGTAGTGTTTTAAGCATGTGGGTCAACTGCACAACAGGGTTTTAAAATAAGATGAGGTGTCACTGAGGACGGCACTTAAACAGCTGCAATCTCATCATCTTCATTATTTGGGGTTAAATGCACTCTTAAGAATGCGTCTAGAGTTATCGTTTTAGGTGAAGACATTTTGTAAAGATCGGTCATTTGGGTCTGGAAAAAATTAATATTATAGGGGTTAAAATTGTGGATTATTTTCAGACATGGGGGTTGGAACGCAAATAAAGAAAACAAATTTGAAACACAAACCAAATAACAGCCAAGTTTAAGTCGTCATTTTGTATACAAATGACATTTCTTTTGCCGTTTAGCTCTTTGTTTAGCAGTGACAGTGTTGAGTTACAGTTATTGGTGGGTGGCATGTTTCTTAATTCAGTTTACAATTTTTTTACTTTTAAAAGAATATTTTATATTAAAAATCGACCACCATTTTGTCCAAACGCAACAGAAAACACAAAGAACAATATGATTGCAGTCCCATCACATGTTCACATAAATTGTTTCGTCTGATCATCAGTCCAAAAGATACTAAACTATGAAACAGTAAAAGTGTGACAGCCAAAGAGTCACATTTGTCTTGCTAAGAAAATTAAATGATTAATTTAGTTGAAAAAGTGCTGACATTTTTGCTGATCAACTAATGAATATAAAACCATGGAAACAGAAGACATAGTTGAGAAATGTAGGGTAGTTACAGTAAGTGGATTGTTACTGTCTGTCAGTGAAGGGTCCTCATAAAGACTGAGGTACCAGGATGGATTTATATGTGTGTGTGTGTGTGTGTGTGTGTGTGTGTGTGTGTGTGTGTGTGTGTGTGTGTGTGTGTGTGTGTGAGAAAGAAAGTTTGTGTGTCTGCGCTAAAAATAAATATCTTACCAGTCACCTCGGACAATGACAGGGCAATATTCTTTGGAGGTTGAAGACGTCAGAGATTTTGGACAGGATTCAGACTCAAAGACAAAGAGACGAATTTAGACCTTTGGTCGGCTGCCTGAGCGGGAAACATATTCATCACCTTTAGTATTTCAGTAAACACAGCAAGACAGCAAAAGAGAAGAAAAACACACAAGACGGGTTCAGATAGCAACATGGATTTGTCAGAAAACTGGACGTCGGCTCCATGAGGAGATTTGAGGTTGACACTTCATCAACAGCACGTTTACACCATGAAGTCTAAATGACTTAACAAGACGTTTGCACTTCATATTTACATTTTATGAAGTTTATCGCTCTCACTGGATTTTACTGTGCTTTGTCTGATTAAAACCATGTTTGGACTTGTGGTGAAAATGGACTGTTAGCTAACGGCGATGTAGACGACATGTAAATTACAGTAAAAATACTCACTTTAAAAATGTCCCTATGAATTAATGTATGCTATCCTGTATTAATATATTTGTGAAATATAAGTAAAAACAATTACAAAAAAAAAAAAATCTGCTTTTCCTTTTTGAAATTTTTTCTGTTACCTTACACAAGTAAACATTGAAGTTTAGAAATGTTCGGTCTGCGTTTCAAATCTGATCTGCTGCTTAAACTTGCAACAAAAAGGAGTATATATATATACATATATATATATATATATATATATATATATATATATATATATATATATATATATATATATATATGTATATATTATTTAAAAAAAAAAAAATTTGTAATCATCTGATGAAATTCGCTTCCTGCTTTAAACTATGTATGTGGTAAGTACTGTGGAAACACTTTGTAGTCTACAATACAGATAGAAACAGGTGGATGAAGATGCTTTTTGCTTTTCAAAACACAACTGCCTGCATTATGGTGACTATTATATCAGTGCGCAGCAAAGACAGAAAGAACATCTGTATATTCTGCACATTCTTTTTTAGCAATACTGCTTTTGTTTACATTAATTTAAACATATTACACACAAGTCAAAAACTGGTTGCCTTTGTTTTCTCCAACAGGTGCTTTAATGACATTCACAAAACAAGAAGTCTGAAATGCAAACTCTTTCTATGAAATATGAACTGGTTCGGAGTGAGCCTCACGTCTCAGGTAGCCCAACAAACCTGTGCATCTCGCACAAAAAGCCTTGATGTGATCCAGGGGTCTGTTTGCATCACTTAAGCTCAATGCTTCAAAACACAAATGTTAGATAGGACGCTCAATGTGCAGTGCAATGGAGCCTCACAGCATCTCCGTGACCTGGAGCCCGTGAACCGGCTCCGCCACCGACAAAACGAGCCAAAATCCTTTTCCGAAAGGAGAACACACGAGCGAGGAGCTAAGATGCCAGAGAAATATTCTGCAAATCTGAAAGCCTGATACTAAAAATACTGAGCAGACTTGTGTGCTATTAATCAGCGCTTTCGTCATGACTCTTGTTGTCTCAGAGAGGCAGATGATCTGCTTTCAGCTGTGGCGGGCAATCAAACAAATATAGAGAGCTGGATTATGAACCCTGAGTGCTGCCAGTAGCAGTTGACGTCTCCACCAGTGGGCAGCCTCTTGTCTGCTGCCCTGTCCTCATCCACCTCTGGCAGGTTTTCCTCTGTCCATATATCACCACTGTCTTTGATTTGAGCACATGGTAATTCTAACAAAAATACCAAATCCTGACCACCAACAAGCGGAGTGGCCCAGAGGTCTGAGGACGTCACGTCAGGCAACCTAGCGAAAGCCCAACTCCCCCACAAAACACCCTAAATCGGATTTCACTTTGCAGTGCCAAACCACAAAGAAGAGAAAAAGAGTCATATCTTTGCATATTTGCAATCATAAAACCTGTTTTTTTCCAACTCTATTTAAAGCTAGGGTTAGGCTTTAAGCCTCCGATGAGAGTTAGATTAGGGTTAAGGTTAGGGTAAGCTTTAAAAACAACTTGCTAGGTGAAAATTATAACAAAATCCAGCGCTTGCTGCTCAGCCAGAAAGGATCAAGCTCCTAAATCTGGAACCTCGCCTCCGCAATCAGCTGGACACAGCCGACCGCAAGCCAGGGCACAAGGAGCCGTGTGGCTGTTTTACTGAAGGCTCTCCTCGGTCACAGAACAGGCCGTGAACAAATCAGCTATCCGCACAGAAAACTAGATCGTCACACATTTCTGTTCAACAGGCCGTCCAAATTAAAAAGGCATTAGTCGGAGAAAATGAGAATTGTCTGCTGGCTCCGAATCTGTTCCACACATTTCTGGGAAGGTAATAAATTTCAATACATGCATCATTTTTTCTGCTTCTTTTTGCCCCAAATGATCCATTATATGACAGTGAATCAGGAGCCTGGAGTTGAGTAGTCTCCAATGCCTCTTCACATGCATACCTCAACAGCACAGCCCCCCCACCCCCCCTGCACAGGATACAGGAGATTTGGATGTGCAGGACTGTGCTCAGCCCCTGATGTCAGAGATGACTCAATCCAGAGGCTTGTAACTCCAAAACACATCTTGGAGATCCTGAATGGAGGCGAAATGGGAGGAAAGGAGTAGAAATAATCTGTTTCCATGACTCAATGAACATGTTTTCTCTATTAGATAAAAGTATTCTCGTGAACATGTCAGTCACAAAGTAGAATACAAAAATCAGACGTTCCGAAAGCAACACAGGGACGACAAAATGTAAACATTTTCAACAACACTGTCAACTTTCTTTTGTATGAGACTCTAAAACCCACTTAAGTTAAACACACTGGTGTGTTTTGTTTTACCCTCTGCGAGGCTGGCCCTCACTACCAGGCTCCCCGGGGACGCTGAGATTAGCTCGAATGTGATGAGATGGTGACAAATATCCAACACTCCCCGGTATCAACAATCTCAAACGCAACCACGACGGAGGAGAGTTCAGCTCCGATTGGGCCGGAAAACAAAACAAAACAAAAAAGGAGATGTGGCCAGGAAGCGAGGTATCCATTTCATGCCCCCGTCTGTTTGCCTGCCACCTGTTAGACATGATCATTACCACGAAGCAAGGGCGTAGGGGGCTAAGCCGGCCGCATTTATATCAACAAGCTGGGATAAAACTGTCTAATTATCCCCCACGGCCCCCGGCCTGGCCTCCCAGAGCTGGTCCCATTTGCCAGCTTGGCCAGCAGCCAGACTCTGCAGGCTGGTATGTGAAAGCACATCCTAATGACGGCTCTCTTTCAATCCCAGGTTTTTGTAATTGCCCTGCGTGGCTTATACACATGATGTGGCAGCGGTCCAACTCAATAGCTAGAAGGTCAAGAGGAAGTTTAACGGTACAAGTTGGCAAATTCGCTGCCGTACCTGGTCCGAATAAATTATCGTCATGTGAACGTGTTGAGGCTCATGATGACAACTGTGCTCCATTTTGAAAGAAAATATGGCTTTGCTGCTTGAAAGTCAGGCAGAGTACGGATGGTGGTCTTGAACACAGCAGGAGGAAAGTTCTCGTACAGCCTTTCAAGGGCCTGATGCCTGATAACAACTCTAACTTTCTACTTGAAACAAGCGCAATTTTCAAATAACATCCCAGCAAATTCGCCCCTTGTGAGCAAATGCTTAAGTCAGGCAGAGTTAAGCTTTGATGATCCGCCACGACTGAGAGCAAATGGAGACTAAATGTAGGCAATTTGCACCTGTGCAAAGCTGACTATTACCATAACAGTTTTGATGGCTACAGAGGGAATGTAGAGGGTGGGAGCGAGGCATCCAGATCCCCGTGGGAGGTAGCATTAACGTCTTAATTAGGACGTAGGGGGGAAGATTCAAAGTACTCCGGGATGACGAGGGACGCAGCAATGGGAAACCGGAGCTGATCGTCTTTCCGAGTTCAAGGCTAATTGCTGAAAGGGATCTGACATGGATGTGCAGGGAAACACAGACGGTATGTAATAAGATGATGTGAGGTCATTTCTAAAAGCTGTCAGACTGATTCTGTATCTTAATGAGAGATCACAAACACGACAAGGCCAGACATTTAAAAAAAAAAAAAAATGTTCAGAAAGAGTTCAGGATAAGGCCGAATTAAGAGCTTATATTAATGAAGTAAATTCCTAACGCTTCATTTTTTGAACTTGATACATTGGGCACCATGAATACTTCATATGGTTTTTCAAAAAAAAAAAAAAAAATTATACCAAGGGTGACATAATTGTCACTCAGCGAAAGCTGCCACAGCAGCCTGTTTACTTCCAGGAATCTATTTGTCCTCAAGATCTCTGATAAAGTGGCAGCTGTGGCAGATATGATTACTACAACTGGGCACAAACTGGAAGCAGGCCTGAAGTCCTGGACCTGAGTCGGGTCACTTCATACAGAGTCCGGTTTACATAAAATCCAATAACTTTAAATAACTGGCATCAGAAAAATCTAATAAGAAGTAGATTTTGAAAACTTATTTTGCTGGTTTCTGTTGTATTATTTGACATGTGAACAAATTGTTTTCTTTTCTGAAGCATCAAGATAAATAAATCTGAATGGACTTCCAGAGAGGATTTGTTAAGGAGGTTGACATGAACAAGTGTCCATCCAAACATAATTATTATAATAATTTCGCAGCACATCTGCAGTATATTTGCATTATTTGTCAAAACTAATTGTGGTATTACTGATGGGAAATAGCCTGAGCAGAAAGGAAATGAATAATCAACATTTAAGAGAGGAACACGAGACTTTCTTTTTTTTCCAAACAGCCGCCAGTGAGTCAGGCAGTGACAGACAGTGATGTGAAATGTTAAAGTGCATATATTGACTAATTGTGGGTGGAAAACAGTGATTACTGTGGGTGGTTCCAGTCTCTTTTTAACCGCAGCACACAGTATTACGGTGTGTGCGCGCGTGTTAAATATGTTATCCTACGTCGAGTGTTATTCACTGAGGGACACGGCTGTGTTGAACCCTTTATTTCTCATTTATACTTTTCCTGCTCTGAGAAATCTGTGAATGTTCACTGCCTCCAGCTTAGTGGTTAACACGTTTGTTTCGGTTCACGCTTTTCAAAGCAACCTGAGGGTTACTTTTAATAAAGGGCCATTGCGGGGAATATCTATGAAATAAAATAACTGTCCCTAATTGCCCTATCAAATGAATTCTTTTCACTGACATCATTTTCAAACGTTTCTTCCGGATACAATCCTTTCGGGCCAGATTTGTGTGAAGTAAGGCGCACTGCTGTTCTAAAGATCATCAGAAATTATTCCCCTGGCAGTGTCCAAACTTTATAGAGTAGTATAAGGCAAGCCTTCCCTAATAAAAATACAGGTGCTTTTCTTCCTCTTCCAAAGACTTTTGCAGACTTCTTCCAGCTAAACAGCGATATATCATTTATTTATTCTTTGACTGATCTCAAGTCAGTGCTGGACCGGGCTGTGTTAGGACCTCCACTTCAAGTACATTCTTGCTGTTTGTGAATGATTTGTCAATCTTCCCTAAACAGTAAAATGCTAGCTTGTACATCTCCTCGGTGAAAAAACACAAAAACCGATCCCCAGCTTTGAAGCCGCTCAAAGTGCACAGGGATAAAAACTCTATACAATTTCCACATGAAATAGGAAGACAGAGGTCCGCAGGGAGACACTAAATTGAAACTAAGGCTGTGCCTGATAGACCACAGGATATGCCTGCAAAATTTAGACATATCAAAATGGCGAAAAAGTCTGTTAGTGCCCATTCATATAAACTGAATGGCTTGTAATGTTCTCAGGCCCTTGGAGGATACTTGCAAGGTTGAGGAAAGACTACAGGAAGAGCAGAATGGTTTTGACATAACTTTATTTTAGTGCACTACAGGTTTTCTCTCCTCCCTGCAGTTTAATGTTGTATTCCACTGGGTCCCGGAAGGAAGCAGCCCAGTAAATCCCTACTGCTGGACTTAAAAAGGAAATGGTATCTGAAGACAGGTGAAAAACTGAAAGATAAATACATCCAGGCCTCTCGCCTGTAGTGTTTCTCTCCTGAGGATCATCTCCCAGCCACACAATATAATGGCACAGGCATTGGGTTTAATTTTAGCCAAAGAGGAAGCTATAATGATGAAATAACACTTGCTCACTTTTGAAAGCATAATTCATTTTGATTAAAAACTTGTGCTACATGTTCCAGACCACTGGCTGTTTCTTAGATAAGCCTGATAGGTGATGCAGGTATCTGAACTTCTCAGGCCAATCTGCAGCATTTAATTGGGAGAAAGTAGTATTTAAAACCACGCAGGAGATACTCTGGGGGGTTGTGGAGTGGTATGTGAATTAGGAAGTCTTCACTTAGCTGGGCATAATGAATTGAGCTGATGTGCACCCCCGTAAGGTTTAACATTTTATTTAGAGGAAGGAGGTTGGGGGTTGAAAGGTAAACAATGAGAAACTCTGCAGCCGCCTCAGCTGCTCCCAGGGCGCTTCAAAGGGGTTTCCATATGTTTTCACAATTTGAGCCTAAAGTCCGGGTTTCGCCATGGAAAGACGTTCAAGTCAGTGCGTTTCTCCTTGTTTTAAAAAGCCTCAGTTTAATGTGGGGCAACATGCACTTGCAAAAACAACTGGATTAAAAAGATTTGAGAATAAAATAAACACTTGTGTTTTTAATCACAATAATGCATTTGAAAAATCAACAGATCACCTGCTCTACGTGACTGTGTTTCTGAGACGGACGCGTCATCGGTGTGTAATCACTGTCGGGGCGTGTCCGTTAAGACGATAAAACATCCACCATCTGCTGAGCTGAGCGCTTGTCATTGTATGATGAATACGAGTTTAGAAGTGTGGAGATGGTATCCAAAACATCAGTGAGTGGTTTATGGAGTCATCTACTGAGAGACAGTGTAATAAGTCAAGAAATGATCTACAAGCTGTATTCATCTTATTTCCAACAGGTCGCTTCAACTTCTTTGTGAAATGTTGCTCTTAAAAGACTCATTTTAATTTGATGCATTTTGGGTATAAAATACTTCGAATCTGTCGCAACTTATTTGCTCTTGTTCAGGTTTTATCACTACATGCAAACCCATTAAACTCACAGCATGAACTCAAGCAGAGTCTGTGCACAGATACATTAATAGAATAGCTGCATTGCCAGCTTAGCTTTAAGCGGAGTTCATTATTCTTTACTTAACGGTAATCAGTGGGGCTCCTTCCGTGAATTGCACGACACAATATTTACATATCTGCTTTAATCACTGCGGTTCATTTATTTCTACCCTATTAAAACAAACATGCTGGAGTATTACCAGCTGCCTAAAAGAACAAGGAATTAAAAAGAAAAAAAACTGCAGTATAAACTCAGAAATAGTGAATTGCTTTGGTATGAGGAATTTCCACCCAAATTCCATTGGCAGCGAGCACGAGAGGAAAAAAAAGTGTTTGTATCTCTTCAAAAGGATCAGCGATTTTGCAGGGGTCAACAGATCACGATGGAAGCTTACAAAAGTTCAGAATTGCATTACAACAAAATACATTTAACATCCTGAAGGACAAAAGGGGGCCTGCCATAATCTCTGAACAAGATGTAAACCAAATGTGCAGAAAAGCATAAAAAGCACCATGAAACCCGAGTGTTTCAATGTCCAAACATGCCACGGCCGCAGACCATCTGTTTTCCCCTTGTTACATTGGGAAGCCAATGGAAGAGGTCCACAGTGATGCGTAACCTCAATAAATATCGCAGATCCACAGAGACATCCCCCAATTTGTCCACTGGTGATTCATCTGGGAACTAATAGTGGAAGACAATAAGCAGCGAAAGGGACCATCTGAAAGACATCAGTAAACATGTGCGTAAATCACACTGACCCGAAGCCAATGGTAGGAAAAGTCTCTCCACAAAATCATCTTGTGGTTGGATGAGTACAGGCCTGATGGCAGGACGATGTTAAGGCTATTCCCAGATCCTTGATGTTTTGGCCTGTATGAGGTATGAGAGCTCGGCCTTTCACTGACCTCGCAAGTAATTACGCATTTGCAACTGGATTACAGTACAGTCGATTCCGTCAAATGAAGCTAAAACAGCGACCTACCTCCGCCCAAATCCACCTGTTACACACCTGGATATATTAATGGCGAAGAGAAGGAATGCTGGGTTTAATTTTATATCGCTATTTGTCCGAAAAAAAAAAAAAGTTAGAAATGTGTTACTGTGGATCATAGGCTTGTTCACGCTGCCAAAAACCATGTTGCATCTAATTGTTTCCTCCACAAAACCCACAGATTGAGTGATTTAGAGCTGGAATCCACGGAGACGAATATATTTTTAAATCGCATATGAATTAAAATATGGCATAATAATGGATCCTGATGTGAGCTATACCTCACATTGGATATCAATAACTACAACTGTCATAGCTTCTCTACCAAAGGGTTGCCAGCTTTATTCTTAGATGGGGGGAAAAGGCAAATTAAATTGTTTTGACTAGAAAGACTGACATTGCTTTGAAAAGATACACTGTAAACGTATCAATGGCGTGTTGTTGTCGTTTCAATGTTGGGATCACGGACTGCACATAAAGATGGACGACACGTCACCATTTCCTCCCACTGTGCAAAAGTGAATCCAAATGTGATCACACATCTGTTGAGCTTCAGGCCAGCTGCCACAATCTTGACTGTGTTGGCCACACGCTGCACGCTCGCTGTACACAGCAGGTTAAAACCACCACCGTAGTTATCGAGCTAACTACGTCTCTAAGGCCGAGGCCCGAGACATTGTTTTCGGGTTGTATGTCCCTCCGGAATTTAAACTTATTCTCTATTCAAGCGCGCAATATATACATGACGACATTAAAATGTTACTATATTCTATGTAGTCCTGACGGTAGAATAAGCCTTTATAAATCTATAATAAATGTATAAATCTTGGGTTTGTCTGGAGATTACTGGAGCGTCACGTGGGCAAAGCTGTTTGGTACTAAATGGAGCTTAATCATAACATATATAATATAAGTTGTAGCCCCAGATAACTTGGTTAGCTGAGGATATGCTGTTATTTTGTGGTTATCAGTGCAAGTTGTAAGCCAGTTAGCTGCATGCAAAATTTTCAGCTTATGTAAGAGCAGAAAAACAAACTATTTAATAAGTTCCTTATACTTTTGTTGTTTGGGTTTTGCTTCTGGCAAGACACCACACTCAAAAACACTTTAAATGTTGGAAATGGCTCAACACAAACCTTGACAGGCCTGCCTTACCTTATTACGGTTGCTAAAAATAATTAGACAATCCCTACTGGAGCAGGGCTTCGGTGAATGGCTCATTAGTGTATTTAAACTTAAAACTCGCAGTTTACTTTTTAAGGCCTACATCTGTATTTTAAGAAGTAATGTTTCAACTCACAGCTTATGATGAATGCCAATGATGGCTAAATCTGAGTAATGTCAGCCTATAGTTGCTCCTTCAGCAGCAGACGCATTAACACTCAGCTGTAAACACCCATGCACATGAAACACATCATACCCGTATATCAACATCCATCTAATCCATATGCAGTGACAATTTTATTGTGCTCATAAAACGCTCGCAACTGCCCTTAAGCACATTGTATTTTCAGAAGGAGTTTTAAAAAGGCTTACATTACACTCAAACAGCATCAAGATGAATGGATTGGCAGCTCTAATATGGGAGCACTTTTTTCTTTTCAAGGCAGGGAATTTTCCTCCGCTCGGCACTGCCAAGAGCAGGAGGGGAAAATCAACTCCATTCAACTATTTGTCAACTCCCTTTAGAAACATTTAATAGTAATAAAATTTATGGCTCCAGTTTCCAAAGGATACTGCCAGTGAAGTTCATCTCTACGCAAGTGGCTGTAAATGCTACCATTGTTTCACATTTTGATTTATGACTCAACCTTTCGCTGAAGTTTTACAATATAAATATCAAAGTGTGGAGGTAGGGTATGAAAATCATGTATGCATGCGTTTATGTATCTATCCATCAGTTTACCTATCTGCTGGTCAACCTGTCTATTCAATAAATTCCCCACTGTCCATAAGGAATAGAGGCAGAGGAAGATGCACTCTCCTGTCTGTAGGATGACCGATGACAGTACCAGACAACATTCAGGAATCCACTGGAGCAGCGCTTCCAAAATGGAGTTGCCATATGGCAACGATGCTTAAAAGTTGCCTGGAGACAGGTTACAGGATTAGCTCATATGTCATGTCTGTCAGCTACATTGAATTGCCATTAAAACTTTGATAAAAAGCATCCATACAGTGTTCGAGTGAATATTAGAAGACGAATAGAACGATTCAATGTTTTTTTTTTTTAAGGTTGACTGTGTGTGATTTCCTCATTCTGTCCGTTTCAAAGAGATTTGGGCTCTTTCTTTCGTCCTTCCATTACTATACAATTCATGAGATGTTATAAAAATATGTTAGTCACACCATGGATCACAGTTCAAAGTGTAAACCTTTTATTGGACAGTGTAGAATTGCCTATAATAAGGTCATTAAAACATGGCATAGTGGAGGTGGGTATGAAGGGGAAAAGGGAATCATGGTCAAAGTGAGTTATGGACCATCAAGGAGCAGTAAAAGCCAATGATGAATTAGTATGTATTTCTGTTTTTTTTCCTTTTCCCTTTTTCATCCTGACACAAGGAAGGAAATGCTCTTTGTTTTCTTAGGGATGTGCAATTTTCTTCTCTTCATCCCTTTCAAATCCTCCTGCCGAATCCTCAAGCCATCAAATTGAGGATTTAAAGGCATGTGGCGGCAGTTATGGCTCCCTGCAGAAGCTTCCTCATGATGCCGAGTGGCGACTCTGGAAGGTCAAGGAGGAAATCCAATTTGCAGGGGGAAAAAAAGAGAGGATATTCAAAAAACCCTGGCAAAACTTCCGCAATTCAGTTTCATATGGAGCATCAATCAAGCCTCTTGCTCTCTTTTCTGTAATTACTGGGAAATGTTATTAATATTGTGCAGATTCTGAATCGAGCGCTGAAAACGGTCTTTTTTTTTTCTTTTTTTTTTTTTTTTTCCCTAAACAGGAGACAGTGACTCACTCAGTAAGGTGAATGATCAACATTTAGACATGATAAAACAGGGTTCCCGTACAAAGACCCTTCTTTGGTGACCTGCTTGGGTAAAGTAAGAGTTTCACTCTTTCCCACGGTCTGGAGTTTTACAATTTTTTTTGAATCCATCTTATTGGCTTTTTTTTTGCACTTACAGCAACATAACGACTTCAATCATTGTACACTCGAACAAAGTTCTCTCCCCTTCCCCAATCTCTCGATAGAACAACAACTGCTTAGACTTAGAAGGTCTTATTTTACTGTTTTCAAAACTGGCAAATGTTTGGCCACACAGACTCGTTGCACTCACCCACTCAGTACCTGGTTAGGGACGAGCGGTTTCTTTGCGTTTAACTGCCTAGCGAGCGTCTGCTAATAGCCTGTATGAGAAGTGTTTAGGGGACATCTTTAAATTGTCGCAACAGAAAACCGCCTTTGTCACACTCTCCACCTTTAAACTGCATCAGTCTTTGCATCAGTCACATACCGTGCCACGCACCACAAGCAAATTCTAAACCTGTGGAAAACACCAAAGTACTATTTTTGCTTTGGGTTACTACACTTAACTTATGTTTAATTGTACAGGATTCACTTTGAAAAAGACAACGAAATAAACTTTGGTTTTAAAGGAAATGAAACTGAATGAATTTGAGTCAGACTTTTCCATTTTAATGATTTGGTTTAGCTTAGCTTTATTATGTTAAATTAAAGTAAATGTAAGAGAGCACATCGTAGCTCTGCCGAACAGAGCGAGTAGAAATCGAGTGGTAACATCATCCGCACCCGTCACAATGCACATGTGCAGATTACATTATGCTCGGACTCCCACCACAGAAAACGTGTATAATTTATAGGGAAATAAATCTATCCCCTTCCTGACAATTAAACCCAACTCTAAAGGGTGGCACAAAAGAAAAGCTCTCATTTAAAAGAAAGAAAGAAAGGAAGACAGCGTGAGCCTCGGCTCCGTCCTAAATCACTCACCACAACACCACCGCCTTCTCTGACTTTCCTCCAGAGCTTTTGCTGTTAGTATCGAACACTGAATGGGCGCGAGTCTGCATTGGACAACTATGTATTAGCATCAACATTAAAGCACACATCTGTCATATCCCCAGTGAATGAAGGGGTTATTTGTGAGCCAAGTTGAAATGCTGATGGTGTTCAGCTGACAGGTGGCTCAAGTGACGATGGAGTTGTGGAAGCCATATGCAAAACAGACCATCGTGACACTGTACACTGAACAGCTTTATGAACAGCTCTAGTTTTAAGTTTTTAAACAATATTCTAAAAAGATAATTGTAGGGGGATTTGCATTTTACTATCCACAGATTTAAAAAAATCACCAAAACACACTGTGTTCACTTTCTGAATCCTTATTTTGCAAACAGCCAGTTTGTTTCTGTTTTTTCAGTAATTTATGAAATTCACTGCCATCGTCATGTGACCTTTATTGTTCTAGCAAAATGCTTTTGTGATAATGCAGTTTAAAGTGCGAGGGTGTTCATGTCTGCCATTCACATGAACCTTAAAAATAGTGGAAACCTACATGTACTATGTCTACTATTCTTTCTAGATGTACAGTGTATCCCATTGCTTCCAAAATTGCCTCCAGCTGTTTGGTTATAAGACCATCATTTGCTTGTGCAATTAGTTTGGTGTTGTTGTGGTCAGAAGGTTCAAACATCTCCCGTCATCTGAACTGTTTCTTCCAGCTGTAAGCAGTTGACCAGGTTAGGTTTTATCCTTCCCTCTGTGGCCTGACAGACCTTTATGTTCAGCTGCAGAAGGTGTGATTGCCTACAGGCCAAAAGGAAAGGCCAAGCAGGGTGCAGCAGTGTGCATTACAGCTGATTTTCTATTCCCACACTGCAGACTTTCTAAGGAAAGGCTCAACAATTACGAGTTTAAGATTTTTAACTGACTGCATTTCCTCAAATTAAGTCATTACATCCAATAGAGCTGATGAGGCCACACCTGACAGGAAAGCCTGGCAACTGACTCAAAAGAAAAACAAAAGACCGGCAGCTACTTTTTAATTCATTTGTTTAATCTTTCTAACATGACATTGCAATGCCTTGCATCATGCGCTGAAAATACAAACTGCTATGACGTTGCCTTTCCCTGACTTGCTAGAAATTCCTTAGATGTAATTAAAATGGACGTGAGACAACAATCAGTGTTTTCTCAGATGTGCCGAGCAGCCCACGGTGCTTCTGTGCAGCTGAAAAACACATTGTTTTATTAAATATGAAATAACCTAAAGGTGGATGAAATGTGACTCTTCAAACAGCTTATCAGTGGAAAAAAAAATGTAGGAAGTCGACACTAACGTACAAACCCAAGAATTCGTTTGGCTTATACTAATTTGACTTTGCCAAAACAGCTGATATACGTTCTGAAGTAATCCCTTTGTGAATTCTGTCCCACAGAATCCAAACATCCCGAGAAGTGCTGCTCCTGGCCAGCAGAGGGTCATTTACTTAATGGAGAATGAATCTCTAATCCTGTGTAAACGTCAGGTCCGTGCAGCGAGCGCTCCGGCAGACACAGAGATTTTTGCTGCCTGAGCTTTCAGCCAAAAAGTCTGAGCTGTTCCTCAAGCTGGAGACAAGGTCAAGGAAATAATGTTTGATCTGTTATGGCACTCTTATAATTATTTGGACCCTGGAGGAGGACCTTTTCTTTGGCTTGGCTACTGGCATCTACTATTTCACTTGAAAGATGTGAAAGCCATATCACTACGTGTGGTGCAAGTACACTGCTGGAAATTCCTGAATGTTCTTGCAAATATATTTCCCACATACTGTAATTCTACTAATTATCATTGGTTTAAAAAAAAAAAAAAAAAAAAAATCTAAATAGATTCGACTATTGTCCATCTTTTTGGGACAAGTATCTATCTCATATATACTCAGATAAGTTCATTTTTTTGTACTTTTTTAGTCGATTCATGATTTTTTTTTTTAATGCACAGAATATGAATGATGAAACGCTTTTTATTACCACAGTGGTGTCTTGATTACTGTAATCCAGAGAAGTTCAAAATTGAATTAAAAAAAATTATCTGAATTTCTGCTTTGGTTTAGGAGGTCCTGAAAATTACCGTTTATTACAACAATATGAAGAAAAGATTGGAGTCATTTTCTCATTTCTGCCAGGTTTGGTTTGACATGGTTGCATTTAAGGACTAAATCTAATGATTATCCTCAGCGCTGATTAGTTTGATGACATAAATATAAAAATAATTTGTGTATTTACTGTCAAAAAATAGTGCTGTCAATCACATGTCAACGTCAATCACAATATCCCAGAGCTCAGAATGACATCTTCAAATGTCTTGCTTTTTTTCTGGTCAACAGTCTAAATCCCAAAGATATTCAATTAAGAAAGAGCGATGTGCTTATTTGTACGGCACCTTTAAATAAAGAGACAAATCAAAGTGCTTTACATAATAAATAAAAAGGCAAAGATTTCAGAGTGAAGCTACAACTCTACACACAGCAGGAATCAGCAAATGTTCTGCATTTCTCCTTGAAAAATGACAATCAGTCTCCTGTTGATTGTCTTACTGAATAATCAATTAAAGGTCCTAATGTTTTTGGTAGGTCAGTTAAATTTTGAGTTTGATTTGATTTCCCCAAGTTGCTAAATTTTGAATTGTAAAACACTGATTAGCTCACAGTCCTGTGATTTTAAATATACAAAATAGACAATAACAGCAAAAGACTTACACTTTACACACTCCTCAGTATTTCTCTTTCCATAATTCAGGAGAAAATGTAACGGTCTGTCCAGGACAAATAGTCTTTGATAATGTTTGACATCTTTCATAATGCTGAGTCCTGACAGAGATGAAGGCCGAGCCGTGACCTCAACAGGAGTGTAGGAGGAATTTAAAAGCGCTGTTAAAACAATATATATATTCATAAAAGCAGGGGTAAAAGTGAAGCCGGTGTTATTCCATTCAATAAATCTCCCACAACAGGAGGGACCCCAGGAAAAAAAAATGTCTGGCTTATGATGCAGTGAACTTGAGTATTTCTTTACAAGTCATGACTTATACAAGAGTTCAGCTGCTCTATACGATGTCCCGTTTGGCTGGAAGAGCTGACGCACGTGTCTGTTTGAATGGGAGGAAGAGGAGGAGGCCGGGGAGTCTTCAATTGGTATTGAACTCGGAGGTGGGCGACTTACTTAACGTGATCACTGAAGTTTAATTGTTCTCAATGCAGCTGGCGGTGAGTTACTGCCTGTACTCCCAGCAGAATGACAGCATGGCAGATTTATGGGAGAAAGACAAAGATAAAACGAATGCCTGGTCAAAACATCATGTGCAGGGAACGCCCGACACGTCTTCCAAACACTTGCCTCTCTCTTACATAAAGACTGTCATTAAACTAGCTTTGAATCATTTCATAATTGAAAATGAAAATTTGTTTAACTTCCCTCCATGTTGCCTAGAACCAGAGCTCCCACCTTATTACCAACAAAAATCCTCCAGATGACAAGTTTCCATCATCTGTAAGACTTTTGACAGCTGTAGGACTGTTGTTCAAACCACAGATTGTACTTCCTCCGTTTTTGTGCGTTGGCCTCTGAGGAAAGTTGGATCGAAAGAGAGGCGGCTTCTCGCTGGTTAAAAACAAAACCACCGGTCCGCCATGTTGTCTACTCATTAACAACCACTGGAAGGCCAAGACAGAAGGAAATGTTTCTGTCGATATTGAATGACACAATCTTAATAGTGTAATGCTGACTTAAGAAATCCAGAACACAGTGCAGAAGAATCACAGTGGCTGACGAGGCGAGCCCAGGAAGCCTGTAAGGACGTGGACCTGCTCTGGGCTGGGGATAACTGCTGGTGCTGTAAACCAATGTGCACCAAAAAAAAAACCAAGTGGACTCACTGTGCAGGTCAAGTTTATTCAATAGGAGGACTGGGTATGGTTAAAAAATATTTTTGATACCAGTTCATGAACACTACTTTTTTATTTTTTATTTTAAATGCCAATTTTATAAAAGCTACTTTAACAAAAAGGAAATTACATTATACATTATGGCACATAGCGTTAGTTTAGTCGAGTTATGGGGAGAGTGTAAACCAGGTTATTGTCTTTAGATACAATTCACAGATGTCCCTTAAATACCTCACACGTGAGCTATCGCGGGAAGCTACAATTTACCGATGTTTCCTAAACGTCACACATGCAGGATAGATATCCTGCATATCCTACATGTCTACAGATGTAGATGCTAGCTTGTCGCCAGCGCACAGAGAATCCTCCAGCTGCTGCAGCACAGCAACAGCTGTGTGGCCAAAAATGTGTTTGAAAGAGTGAAATAAGGCATTCTAAAGTAAGATTAACCTATCCGAGTTGAAACAGAGACATTTTCTACCTGGGCGGCCACCCAAGTGGAGCCTATGAATGGGGAACGCTGACTTGGCCCACTGACGCTGATGAGATTTACAATTGTGTAAACATAGCAAAATTTATGCATTTTAAAACAAAAACATATTAGCGTGGATGTAGCCTAGGTATTCAAATTTGGTACCAAATAACGAGCCATTTTTCGACAGCAGACAGTATCAAAGCGATGCGGCTGACGCCACAAAATCTTTAAGGTTGGCTAAGCAGAGGTCCACATACAATCAGTGGATTTTTTTTTTTACAAACACCAATATTGTTACTAGACTCAAAGAATTCAGTGCTGGTGGGATTATAGCGGATGTACTGCTGAGAGGTTTTGCACATAAAGTTTGTAAAATAATTAACTGCAGCAGTCAGATAGTGGACTCAAATATAAAGTGAGATTACGGCAACAATCAAAGAAACTGCATCTACAGAGCTACACGCATTTACATTTGAAGAAGTGATAATGTCTTTCTGCACAAGTGATGCACAAGACAGGAATTACAAGTTTCTTGTTCAGCTCAAAAAATATACTGCCGAAGCTCACAAAAGAACAAGTGAACATCATGACTGTGCACTATGCCATCACTCAACACAAATGGCTTGCTATTTTCTTTCTCTCTTTTTGCTCCGTTTCTCCTTTTCTCTTTCCCTGCTTCACTCCCTCGAATGCCGTGCATTCCTCTTTGTTTGCTCATACTGAGCCCTCCCTGTGGATCCCGGGCCTGACTTTCCCAAAGCCGATATTAATATCACAGGCCATTGTAATGGAGTTATTTTCATGGAAGCCCCGGAGGAAGTCACGTGGCTATGATTAGTCCCCCGAGGGCCCCGAGTCTCCATTAAGCTCGTTGTTTTAACTCACATAACCACCAATGAAGTGGAAAAGCTGAGGAAGTAGCTATCACTCAGGGCCGGCTGGGGTGTTTTCTGAGCACCTATTTTGTAAATGGGCCCAGAATATTTTCCCTCTCTCTTTTTTGGAGGGTGAATTATTCTTAAACTGTGGCTTGCAGAAAGAGCCTACACATGTGTGCGTTTACATTGACCCACCACCATTAAGATTGATAGCAATGGGATCTGGTGGTTAACACACTGTTTAAACCCGGAGTTAAAAAAAAAAAAAAAAGGGGGGGGGAGAAAAACAACATAAGGAAAAGCACAAGGACTCACACACACTCAGCAACTACACGCAAGGGTGAGCTCCAATGCATCTGCCATCAGGAAGACGACTTGAGTTGGGACGGGAAAAAAAGCAACCCTGGAATACATTTACTTTGTCAGGTTACTACTTAAACACACATGACTGAGAAAAGCAGACACTGCCACATGCATGCTTCCTCTCATAATTCTGTTCACCTCTCTTCTTGACCTAAAAGCAACTGGACCACTTTACCACTAGGCCACTTCCAAGGAAACAGGAAGACCTGGGCCAGCGAGGCAGCTGACAGCTTTCAGATGGACTATTAGTGATATCTACCATGTTCAGAGGCTTACTGGGAGGAAGTGAGGGCTGTTCCCACTCTGAAGAGTGTAATTACCCAGACATGAGGCTCATAATTGTCAAACCAAATTTTCAAGCTGTCAGCTAACAACAGTTGTGAAGAAAAAAAACAAAAGATCTTTAAATAAAGATGGAATTTACTTGACTTATGAGTTTGGATTTGCTGGTGATTTACTGACAAAATCATTCAGCCATTTCTGACATGGAAAATACACATCAGCCGTTTTTATCAATGGAAATATCAGACTGTGAAATAAATGGATCGCATTTTTAAACTGCAGGATTTCTGCCTGGTTTTCCACTTAGGACGTCGAGATAAAAGGTTAAAAAAAACTCCATTCTGTATTTCTACTTTTAGAATACCAACAGTGTCCACCAATGTGTGCAGACAGTGACATATATTGAAGAGGGGCCATGAAATACCTCAAGCATCCTTTAACACTTGAGGAAACATGCATGGCTGAAAAAACAGGAACCAGTTGTCAAATCGGAGCCTGCTCGCCGCTGTAAAATGGACACGGTGCCCCCAAATCATGACCGTTACCCAGCAGGCCTCGGGCTTCATAGCCGCCCACCCTGCTGTCTTCACCAACTACCCTGAGTCACACGGCTGCCGCCTTTCCAAAACACATTTCCATGTTACTTGTCATTTTACCTTGGATCACAAGGCAGAAGGGGAGCCAGCAAATAAATCTGCTGATTTTATTGTTATTTCTTTCTATTTTGGAAAATGTAAATACCACGCTGGTCACATCACCGTAAATGGAAGATGGCTAAGACCTTCCATTCAGTCACATCTGCACGTCGTCCAAAATGATGTAAGCAAGTTCCCATCACTTTCCCTTATTAATGTCAGCTCCACGTTGGGCGCTGAGCTACATAAACACCCACACACATGTTAATAATGCACACGCAGCAAGACTCTATGTGGGCCCCAATTGACCCGTTTGTGTTAAACTGACACACATATAATACGCCATCTATCCCCCTGCTCCCCGCGCCGCTTGGTCCCGATTGGGCTGGTTGGGGGAAATGGAAGATCCACATGGAGCCTGTGACACCGCGGCCCTCCGCTTTTCCCCAGTCGCCGAGACCAGAGGAGGCCGACCGGCCCGCTGCACATTAACTGGAACAGGTGCAGTGAGTGGGGGCTTGTTTTTCTTCATCGGCTCCTCAGGAAATCATAAAGCAAATATATTGCTGGAGGACGGTTTTCGGGGTGCCCTGTGAGCAAACTGAGAGGGGAAATGGATCAACGAGCGGCCACCGGGGACAGTAAATCAACAGGCTAAAAGGAGAGCTGAATGTACTGTGGAGGCCCCGGGAGCCCAGCCCAAGGCCAGGGCCTCTGTCAGTCAGAGCCTGGTGTTAATGTCAAAGCCAGCTGGACTTGGCAGCACATGCCTATAAGGAAATGATTGAGCTGTCTGTGTCAATTGCCAGTGTACCACTAGAGGCCATCGTGTCACAGGCCAGCATTTAGGGGAACTTCAGGCTTTTGTTTTTTCACCTAAATTTGTCTTTCACATCTTTCTGTGGCTTTGACACGAGGGAGAGGATCAGATTTTGTTGCCTGCTCAAAGGCATCCCAGAAGTTGTTTTTTTGAGTCTCTTTGTATTTTTACGACATCAATATAAAAGCTATTCTTCCTTTGGAATAAAAAAACGAAGGCAAAGTCGAGTATAGTGAAATTTATGTATTCTGTGTCAACATCACTGAGACCAATAGTGCAGTTTAATACGTAGGAGTCCTTCCACACACTCTTTGGAGTAATGGGTCATCACTAATCGATTTGTCCTGCCTGTTTAAGCTCTCCATGTCCCTCTGTCAAATGCCTCACTGCACACAAATTTCTCACTGGCTGGAAAACACTTTCTCTCCGCTACTGCACTTGATTCAATCATCGTCAATCAGGAACATATGTTGTTTCTTGCCCGGCCTCCTCTCCTCTCCCCTCCCCTCCCCTCCCCTCCCCTCCCCTGCCCACCACCTCCACCACTGCCTCCACCGCCACTGTATCCAGTGCCACACACACACACACACACTCTCTTTCTTTTTCTCTCGCTTAGTTTACAAATTAGAGCAGCTGAGGTTTGCTGCTACTTCTCACAGGCCGGCGCTGCCACGGGAGACCCGGTCTGGGCCAGTTACCTTGTGAATGGGGCATTATTATGAGCTGGAGACACGAGCTGGTCCAGCCCAATTCTTCTGATTGAGTGTTTCAACACATCATATAGGGGAACAGCTGTACTACAAATTAGTATGTTTTCTGTGACATTGACAAATGTGCTGCTTGGACTCTGTAGAAGCCCGACAGTTTCCAAAGCCCTCTGTTCTTGCCCACCTTCCCAGCACAGACACCTTAACCACACACACTAACAGAGTTACACACACAAATCTTTAAGCTGTGCACTTGCCAGATGAAGCACAGCAGCAGAGATTTTGTGTGATCACGCCGCTTAATCATCAATCTGTCATTGTACTTATTGCTGCCAAAGTACAAATGCAGAGCGTCGTGCAACACAATATCTATTGTTGAGAGACAGCTGTCAAGTGACCGAGCATGAATTGAACCCAACTTTATATGCTGATTGATTTAAGAGCATGTTGAAAACTAACCTTCAGTAGTGTTTGGTTACTTTCTACTGCACGGGCACCCATTTTTAAATCATTGATCATGAAATAGAGTTTAAAATATCAGATCCTTTGTGCAGGGCAACTGCTTAAAAAAAACGAAAACGACGAGGGTGAGTCATTTCGAGGACTGGTGAGACAAAAAAAAATAAAAGTCCAGGAAGTTCAGTTTGAAGCTACTATGGCAACGCTGTCAACACAGTGGCAGCCTAAAGGCAAGGGTATGCTTGAAGTGTCATCGGTCCACGTCTGACACTTAAACTGTTCGTAGCTGCTCTGAATGGCCACACTGGAAAAGTTGGGTAAAAAGACAGGTGAAGAGAAGGTCAAACCCGTTCTGCCTGCTGTGGTTGTGGGACAAGTTACAGAGGAAAAGTTGCAGATGCAGCGCCTCCATTTCCAAAGTTGGAAAGGTGTAGGAGGCCGTTTCAGACACTGTTTGACCATTTGAGTCATACCCGCACCACTAGAAGGATAATTCAAGGAAAATGCAGGATTGATGTTGATAGTTAGCTCAAATGGCAACATCCATCATGGATGGAAGAAAAGCACCAACACAAGAAACTCTTTACCTCAACAGCAGAAAATCTCAGGAAAGACATCACAGATGAACACAGTAATTGTTCTCTCTGGGAAATTGAAACAAATACTGCAAGTGGTTAGTGAAAAGGATTTTCCACTTTATGCATTCCAAGTAATTGAGGATTTCCACTTCAGGTTTTACAGGTAAATGTGTGGGGAAACTTTGTATAAACACGACTTTGGTTCGAGTACAGTCACTGTAGTTCTCCAGATCCCTAATGCCAGTGATTCAAAGTCCTGCAGTTATGTGTGGTTTGGGGGAAAGTGATTCTACCAACGAGCTTACTAGGTATTTTGCAACTTAAACGAAAAACTTGAGCCATAGAGAAGTGAAACTACTTCTGGGGTTGCGCTGCTGGAGCAGCTGGAAGGCAACGTGTTCCAAGGTTCATGCAACAGGAAAATAAAAATGGTACTTCCCCATTTCTACACTATATGTAATTTCATTACATTAGTCATTCATTTCATTTTCAAATAAAAATAAAAAAAAATGCCAGCTGTGGAGGTGGATGGTGGGGGGTGTAATCTATGACATGCTGAGCGGTTAGTAATGGCGGATTTCTCAATTTTAACAGGTTTGTTTTAATACTCTGAGCTTTCCTTAGTCACTGTTAAAACAGAAACTCTCTTAAGATCATTTAACTGGTGACTTGTAACTCATAATTTCTCTAGAAAACTATATTGATACCGCAGCATCTTTACTTCCTCATTCTGATAATGGCACATTGTGACTGTTTCCTGTTTTATTATCATCAGTGTAACAGGCTGTCAAACACTGACAAAGAAAGATCAAGGTAAATAATGCAGAAATGTTTCTCTAGATGCTTAATGTCACGGATATATTTAGAAATGATATAAAAGGTTATGGTGAATCTACAGATGCTGGAAGGGGAAATCATTTTTGCTTTGGCGATTGCTGGTTTGATCAGAGGGATAAGCATGACGTTGCCGTGGCAACCAAGTTGAAAACTCAGGTCTTTAAAACCAACCTGAATGATAAATGATGCCATAGACCACATGACTTTGAGGAGGAGAGTGGTGTGGTGTCTTTGACATTTTTCAGTTTACTCTCAGCCGGTCTGTGATGTGCAGCCAGGCCAGTTTCTCTGAGGGGAAACATCACCAGGCTCGAAACGCAACAAGCAAAGAGGCCCGATGTTATTCTTTCTGCCCTGCAGAGTGGCAGAGACAAGCTAAATATCTACCCATAAATTTGACCCAGTGTGGGTCCGGCTGCTGGCTGAGCATCAATGGGGAGTACCTAGTGTGTGCCAGGAAGCCAAGCCCCTTTCACCACAGAACTGCTCGTATATCTGACTCCTCACATCGTTCTGACCTGCTCTCCACACGCTCACAGCACCTGAAATTTACATTACGATGGGTATTTTAAGATGGAATGCTGAAACGCCACATTTCAATGTTTAAACATGTCATTGCCGAATTCATTTTGATACATTGGTGTTAGTGGTTGCCACATATAGGATTGAATGAACCATAAATCCAAAGACGATATTGTTACTCAACCCTGTGGATCCTTGGACCTGCAATCGGGTTCAGCAATACATTTGATTAAATTTATGTTTTGTTTTTGCTCAATCTAAAGTGAGATGTGCTTCCAGACTAATATTCCCAGACTCAAACTCAAAGGTGTGAATATACGAGTCTGGCTGGTGAAGGATTGTTTGTGAAACTCCACTGCTGCCGCCATTATTGCATCTACTTCCATGTCTTCACACTTGGCCACTCCCACTGGTCGCTGATTGGTCCACTGTCAAGAGTAGCTGAGGAAACCTCCACAGGGTTTCCAGACTATAACAACAGCAAAGACTGAAGCAATGAGCAACAGTCGGGGTGGTCGGGCTAATGTCCTTTCTTTGCTGTGCCTCAAACAACACAAGTGCAAGCAGTAAAAACAAAACAAAAAAACAAAAAAAAACAGTTTTCTGGAGCCAAAACAATAATTTAGTAAAACTTAAAAGTCATGTTTTTCTGACATCCAAATACATATGTGCAATTAAAAGTTGATTGGTATATAAAAAGCACAGCCACACTGATATAATCATTGCTTGCCATTTTTTGTTCACCAGATTTCTTTCATTGGAGATAAAGTTTTAGCTGAATTTCAGGAGCAGGACCACGCCTCAACCACTCCCCCACTTCCGGCTAAATATCCACCCACTCTAAACCTCGGCCTGTTCACGTTTTCTGCATCCGGAACCAGACGCCACGCAGAAGGAAAAAACAAAAAACAAAAACAATCTTACCTTGGCCCAAACATGGATCTGCTGTTCCTTAGCCCGTCTGACGACGACGATTGTTTTGCCTTCACACAGGCCACCCATGCACCCAAGGGAAGCCCTCGATCTGCTGCCCTCTTCAAAAACCCCAGGGTTACCCACGAGATGCCGCCAACTGCCACCGGGAACACCCAGACAGCACAGTGGAGCCAAACCGCCGATCTCCAACAAGCCGACCAGCTGCATCCACCAGAATCCCTCTCTCCGTTCAATCCTTCTGTACGAAGGTTCCGATCCACGGCCGTCCTCCAGTAACTCACTCACTGGTGACAGAGGGAGACCTGCCACCTCCAGACGTAGTCAACGGCAACGCAAGTCTCCTCTCTCTTCCTCCGCTCGCCCCAGACCCAGCGCTCGGGAACGAGTCTCCGACGACTCCGGCCATCCAGCGCGCCGCGCTCAAAGCTGCCGCCACCGCTCCCGCGGTCCAGCCAGGTCCCTCGTCGAAGACGCACCGGCCAAGATCTCTGACCGGACCGTAGTCCGTCTGCTAAAAGCGTTAAAAGAGAAGGGGATACCTCACCACCGCTCCGACAACAAAGCGAGACTGTTCCAACTCCTCACAACTTTCCAAAAGTCACATCAGGCTAAAAACACAGACGTACCTCCATCCAAAACACACCGGCGTAACGTCAACGACAGTGATGTCACCACGCACCTCCAAGCCCTGCCCTCCCACCCACAAAGTTCCGGGTTGCCAGGTTTTGCAGCGCGCCACCTCTCATCCCCCTCCACTTCCTCCGGCAAACTCACCTTTGCACAGCGGCACCGGGATGCCGACTCTCTTTTCCTCTCTTCAATTTCCACAGCATTCCATCCTACCTTCTGGCTTTGATTCATCAGTCCGTACTACTGCTGTTCTTCCACACACCCTTCTTCTGCCCTCTACTCTGGCACCGGGTTGCCAGGTCTTCTTTCCTCTTTTCCCCCTCTCTCATCCATCCACAGCGCCCATCATCACCACTGAGCTGCCAACTTACAACCCTTCTGCCCCCTTTCCTCTGGCGCCTCCAGCGACCTTCCCCAGCACAACGAGGGCCACAGTTTACCCTTCTACCATGGAGATTCCTGGCACCGGGATGCCAGTCCCTACTCCTTCTTCCCCTACCCTCCAACCATCCCATGCTCTCTTTTCTGGCTCTGTGCCACCGCCCCCCCTCCATCCCCCACACTACCGGCACCGAGATTCCAGCCCCCCTCCTCCCCTTTCCCCTGCTCCAACCACACACACAGCACTTCTCCTTGGCGTCAGCGATTCCTCCACCCAACATAGCTGCCAAAAAAACCAAAAACCTTCTCCCGTCTCCGCAAACTTCCGACAACAGATAATCTCAGGTAAATACGTTGACTTGGCACAACTCATCCTCCCTGCCCTCCACCAACATGCTGAACCCAGGGTGATCGATAGCCGTGAGAGCCTTATTATCATACGCTTTCTCCCTGTATAGAGATGTCCCCTGCACCCCCTACTCAGCTAGGAGGACAGAGTTAGATAATTACCTTTCCAGAATCCTCGACCTAGCTCTCCGCTTTGGCAGAGCAGGCTTTTACCAATACCACGTCCAATTCGCTTCAGACGCCGCAGCCCGTCTCCTCCAGTTCAACCAGGCCACTTACTGGGGTACCCTCGACCAGGAACTCTACTGCCGCATTTTTGCCGCCCGTCCAGCTCTCCCCTGCAAATTATGCAGCGCGCCTTCCCATCCCGCCTCCGCGTGCACCATCCCCATCCAACCACGTCCCCAAAGCAAACCTTCAGCCACCACTCACCCGACTTCCTAGTTATAACTCCTCCTTTATCACCTCCAGCTCACGGTCTCTCGACCATGAAATCAGTTTTCACTCAGCTTGGCGTCCCTCTCTCTGAAGAGAAAACAGAAGGTCCTTCACACATCTTGGGGTTTCTCGGGATTACTCTCGACACTGTCCGGTTCCAAGCTTCTTTGCCCGTGGAGAAACTCCACCGCATCATTCTCCTCCTACAAAACTTTCTTCTTACTCCCTCTTGCACCAAACGACAACTGCTCTCCCTCTTGGACTCTGAACTTTGCCTTGTGCATCATCCCCCAGGGCCGCTCCTTTATTTCGCACTTGCTTTCCCTCGCATCATCCACACCCTCACTTATCGATCCAGTCTCCATGGATACCCCCTCCAGAACAGAGATGCAGATGCGGCCGCACCTCCTCTCCAACTGGAATGGTGTCACCTTCTTTTACGACGACCAACTTTCCAACCCAGAAGACATTCAGCTCTACACCGACGCTGTTCCTTCCGCCGGTTTTGGGGGCCACTACGGTAGACGATGGTTTTCAGCTGAATGGTCCATCGAGTTCCGCAACTTCCTCCAAGGCTCCCTCCAATCATCTTCAGCAGTCCACGAAATATATTCGATCGTTATCGCCGCTCTCCTCTGGGGGCACGAGTGGCCAAAAAGGTCTACACTCATCCATTCTGATAATATCGCCGTAGTCGACATCATTAGCGAAGGCAGAACAAACTCTCCCGTGATCATGCCCTTCATACGCCGTCTCACGTGGCTGTCGTCACTCATCAATTCATTCTCCGAGCTAAACATGTTCCTGGCCACCATAACTCCATCGCTGACTCTTTGTCTCGCTTCTCCTTTCAGATCTTCAGAACCTTAGCTCCAGACGCGGAGGAGAATCCAACCCGTCCCGCCATTTTCAGACACGACATTCCTCGTTTGAAACGAACCATCGCAGAACTCATCTCTTTTTCCCAACAAGCCACCATCAGCAGCTTAGCCCCCGGGACTCTTTCTACTTACCGGACGGCCTGGAACTCTTTCCGCTCCTTCCACGCCACGTTTAACCTTCCGTTCCCTTCCTTCGACGTGGCCTCCGTATGCAGCTTCATCTCCCATGTCCACTCAGTTCTCCACATCGAGATACCCACCATTATGGTTTACCTTAGCGGTATCAACTTCTTTGCAAAGTTACTCACTGGCTCCCCTGCAACGCTCTCCCAGTCGTCTTTACTTATTAAAGGCCTTCAGCCACCAAACACCTACACCGACTCCTCGCCGTCTCCCGCTAACCACCGATCTTATTTCTCGCTGCATTGCCACCCTTCGTTCTAACCACTTTTCCGCCCACCTGGCGCGCACTCTGGAATCCATGTTTCTACTTGCTTTCTTCGGTTTCTTGCGATGCTCAGAATTCGCTTCTTCTTCAGCCAAGTTTAACCCTAGTCTCCACCCTTGCGTATCCGACCTCTATCCCATCTCCGAAGATTGCTTAGGCTATTCGCTCAAAAGGAGCAAAACAAACCAGGTCAGCAACCCAGTTCCCATATTTTACTTTAAACTAACTTCATATCTGAGCCCCTACAAACCCCTCATACACTATCTTCAGCTCAGGAAAACGCAGCAAACTTCTTCCCCTGAACCGCTGTTCATCACCGAAACAGGCCAAGTTGCCAATCGATCCTGGTTCCTTTTACACTTCAGCGCAGTTCTAATCACCTCGGGGATTAATCCTGACTCCTTCTCCGGCCACTCCTTCCGCATAGGGGCAGCCACCACCGCGTCAAGCAGAGGAGTCCCAGACCACCTCATCAAGGTCATGGGCTGCTGGTCTTCCCAAGCCTACCAACTTTACACCCGCCACGGCTTCGACGACCTGCGCAAAGGGCAGGCAGCCTTGCCGTCTTAGGATGGCTTCTTTTGGGGATCTGCAAGGCCCGGAAGCCGCAGTGGATCCTCGACTAAGCCTTCCCCCAAATCGCGAAACTCTCACCCTGGCTTAATCTCCCCCAATCAATGAAGGTTCGCCCCCAGCCGAGGCGGGGTCCCAGCTCGTGAACTGTTTTTAGCTGTAGGAACATTAAGATCATCTTGATCCTGCCGACAAACCTCAGACCGGCTGAGTGTTTCTAAAATCAGGCAGTAATACCAGACTATGGGCACAACACCTATAAATGCATCTATTATGTTATCGACCTATGAATAATATGAATATACGATTCAGTGACACTCTTGGTTACTTCATTTTCTCTGTGGTTTCTGTCTGACCTCTAAATGTTTGTGATTGAAGGAGAATTGTTTACCATGTACACAAAACTGTTTGTGTTTGTGGGTCTTGGATTAATGTGAGTGACAAAAGGATATTTTGACTATGAATTTACAGTTAAAAAAAAAAAAAAAGAAGCCCTAAACCAAATTCACACAAGTCACTGGACTGGAAAACTTTGAGTAACTTTCCACCCTCATCACAGATCTTTTATTTGTTTTATTTTGGCTTTAGGATGTATAAAATGTGCTGCACTAGTCAGTCAGCACATTTCCCTGGCTGCGTAACCTCACTCAGATTTGCAGGGTTTCATGTTGACATGACCGCCATCTCCATCATGACAAGGCACATCACAAGACTGGGCTGCGTCCAATTTTTTCCCCGAGTTGACAAACAGTCCCAGTCCGGATTACGCACATTTCAAAGGAAGCGAGGGTTGAAAACTATTTTAGCCAATGTAAAACCGCATATTTCATACACATTTCTGCCAAGAGGGTAACACAATCTCACATCCCACTGGCAAAATTAATGTTTATGAGTATTTTTAATGGGCTACCTCAGACCCAAGCTTTTTAAAACTATGCCAGCGCTACCAGAGCCTATGAAATGATTTCAGAGCTATAAAAGAAGCGTTATGTTCTACCACCTTCACTATAATTGAGAGCAGCTCCCTTCAACAGGTCATGTGAGTTATAGGAATGATGGAGAGGCCTCATTATTGAACTTTCAGTAAATCAGAGCAGAAGTTTCTAGTTAGGTCTTTTGAAAAATTTAGAAAAGTGCACCAATCTAAAAGTCCACTGATGAGATTCAGTGTGATGAAGTGTGTCTCCAAAGTTGCACAGTTGTTTGCACTGTCGAGGCAAAGTAGGATTTTAAAGAGAGACAGATGCAGGTAAAAATATTCAGCTATTAGCTTCATCCTTAAAAAAACAGCTGAACAAAGACCTTTCAAGCAAGCAAGCTCGTTTTTTGGAGTAAACCTTCAAGCTGTAACTACAGTGAATGTGTTGAACTTCTTAAATGCAGGTCATTTACAGCTCAAGCCAGAGTGCCTTCTGTGTAGACAAACCAAGACCTGAACTCTGTCAGTACATGACTAATACCGCCTTATGCACTGCATTGCGTGCCCGGTCTCTTTCTTTCATCCCAGTGGGTTGTCTTGCAAAACTCACGGATGCAGCCGATGAGCATAATTGCAGAGAAAAAGACGTTCCTGAATTTATTTAATTTCAAAGTAACCAAACGTCACATAAATCTAAAGCTCAGAGAAGCAAAAATGGTCATGTAGCTCTTCTACAGGTCAACCTTGCATGTTAAAGATCACATTTAGCTGCTTGCTAACCAAGTGTAGAACAACTGTGACATGTCAAATGATCCAAAAAAAATAATAATACAAAACTAATGCACCAACCTATACCACAATACTTTCACCTTAAAATCACAAACAAGTCATACTTCATACAAACATGTTCTTCTTTGTTCCACAGGCATTACAAAAATTAAACTCACACCTCCAGAAGCACACTGTGTCTTATATGGCGTAGCATATATTTGAGCACCAGCCAAACACAATAAAATACAGGGAGGTTTTGAGTACTGTCCATCTGCATGCATCCAACACTGATTGAGAGTGAGAACTGCTCCTCACTATGAAAGTATTCGCCTTTGTTAGTGGACAGAGCGGAAGTAAAACGGGTCTGCTAGTCATAACAGGAATCATTCATTTTAATCACCAAACACAAGAGACAATAGAGTCTGTCTTGTTGTCACCGGCACTTGGACATTTTCAAAATGTTCAGACTTTCACAGACCATACTGACACAAGAGAATGACGCACAGCAAATGTTCTGACTGGCCTTATCAACAGCAGCCACAGTTTCTTTACTAAACCAATAATAAACCATTTATAAACCATTTGTTCTCACTACTCTAAAACCTGAGTTGGAAACAAACTATTTAAAAAAAAAACAAAAAAAAAAAACATTCCTTTTAATTCTCTGTTTCTCTGATGAACAACAATTTTAAACCAGTTGTTATTCTAAAAATAACATATTTCATTATGTGCCAGAATGAATTCCAAACACTGATGTTCAAATTTAATCCAAAACAAATGTATGAAATATTGTCATATGCTTTAAACCAATAAAAAAAAAAAAAAATCCACTATAAGAACCAATAAAATAAATTCAGCAACATTGCCATATACATGCATGATAAAGGTGAACACACACTGTTACTACAAACAAAACAAAACAAAAATACTAAGCAATAATCCGGATGCCCCTATTTAGTGACTGACAAATAACTCACCGCTCAGCAGGTAAGTTTCAGTCCCTCCGGGCTGGAAACTCTTCCAACAGTTACTGTGAACAGTAGAAAGGTGAAATAAGGACGCTCATCTCTTCTTGACCACTTGTCTGCAGAACTTCAATTCTCAGCACTTTCCACATTTGATTGGGAGTCTGTCACACACCTGTCTCAACCGCCCGCCCGTCTTCTTCTTTTTCCGCGTCTTCTTCTTCTACGTTTTATTGCCGCTTGGCAAACAACGTTATGGCGCATTACTGCCCCCTCCCCGAGTAACAAATGTATTGAATCTATTCACTTAATGACGAATTGCTTCAAATTTAACGTTATAATAGGGACAATTCTGAATAGTTGTTTTATAAATTAAAATGGAAAAGAGTTGCAACTGTGGCCAAATGCTACATTACCTACTGAAGTTATATCATTGGTTAGTGAAGCTATTGGCCCAAGCATGAAAACAATCAGGGTTAGCTTCTGTTTTGCCAAATTCTTTTATTCTATGTTTTTTTCATGTATCATTATAATTTCTGTTATTTTCTTGCTTCATATTGTGACATCGGCTATTTTACCTGGAAAATGTAGGGCTTGAACAAAACAGGATATTAGCGTGAGAAAAAAAATGACATACATACAACCACACAGCTACTTACAGCTGCATTAAAACTTATTGAACACTATTGTGATTAATGGTTGTAATCAGTTATAAGCTTCTATATAAACGGGACAAAATTATGACCACTGTGCAACAAGAACATCAGCGCAAAAGGAAAATGGAGGCACATTTAGGCTAATATTCAGTATTCAAAACCATCCGAGTAGGCCTGTATCTTTTCCAGAAACTGTAATGAAGACATTTTTATAGGACATTGGATGTATATAGGCAGCTGTGTGTTCAGAAATCTTTCCCTCCTAACCCTGCAGTTAGTCAGCCTGGCCATGGCTCTGTTTTAAGGTTTAACGCCAGAGAGCCCCCTTGTAGTTGGGGAGATGAAATGTTGCGTCAACTTGAATGGATGTGTGTGTACGGCTGCACCCCAGTGGGAGAATCTGGGAGCCCTTTATCACCTTCCCGAGCTGTTGAGCAAAAATAATGCCCCCTCTGTTATCCTCATCACCGACGCACTGAGCTCGTCTGAGGGGATATCCTGTTGGCGATGTAAACGCATTCATCCTGCCTGCGGCGGTTTTGGTGACACAAGATTTACAAAATGTTCCACCCGCCTCCACTTACCTCTTTACAATACTCTGTATATAGAGTAATGGGCCTTAGATCCTCTGTTATTTCAGAAAACAGCAGATTCTCAAATTGCTGCCAACTTGAGCAGGATTAACACAAAGACCGATACCACCAGGGCTGTTCTCACTTAATTTAACTGCCAGGATTGTAAGGACACTTTTTTGTAACCAAAGCCTAAAAAACTGTGCTTAATTTAAATGTATTTATGACCCCTGTAAAATATATTTACTCTGAGGTTTAGCTCACTGAAAATGAAATGCCACTCTTTGGGTTGTTTAAATTCTTTGACCATTTGACCTTAAGGTTAAAAACATTTAAAAGAAAAATAATGATCAAGCCAATTTGTTTTCTATTCTGTTTTTAGACGTGACTTATAATAGTAAATGTTTGCTGCCCCTTAAGTTGTGTCATATTAAACGTGTGTTCTAGCCTTAATATTAAGCAACAATGCAGCCCTCAAAAGAAGTGAACAAGCGACGTGCTTCGATGTGAGGGTGGGTTTAGAAAGCAGATTACTCAACATCCAACTCAATGACTTAAGCAAAGTTTTCAAACCACTATGAAACAATTCTGTGGGCTGGGTAAGGAGGAACCATTAAGTAGCTGAAGTAATTCAAAACATCCACTAACCATAGTGCACCATGTGGTTTCTGATTTCTGGAAAAGTGAAGTACTTAAAAACAATCAGATTTGAAAAATTTCATCCTCCTCTTCATTCCTTCCCTCTCTGTGGCAACAGACTCCACCGTGGGACAGAAATACCCAGATAAACGCTGAGTGAATTTCTTCCTTTCTCTTTAAATATGGAGCTGTATCCTGCTATCACAGCTTGTCCCTTTTGTCTGACCCAAACCACGCTTGTGGTGAAGCTCCTGTCATACCAGCAAAAGCAATGACATTAACATCAGAAAACCAGAGGAAGCCCGGGTTGCAGGCCACCCAGGTTTTCCAGGGGTCTAGAGAGCCAGGGAAAGTATATCTTGGACAAGTCACTGGACTACCCTCGCATTTCCTATTATTAATTTTACGCCGGTGACCAACTCCTTTCTGCAAATCATACCTGTGGTTTAGGAAGGGCAGACGGGTCTCTTCTTTCTCTTCTCTCTAATTCATGATGAGTTCTGCTCATCGTCTGTCTTTCTCTGCCTATCTGCTTATCCATCTAGCTATCCAGGAGATTACGCCTGTCACTTACAATACAACACGTACACATGATGAAGTCCTGAAATGCTGCAGAGAGTTTAAAAGGTCTGGACAAGCTGAAAGTACCTTTTATCCCTTCTTTTAGTATCGTCTTGCTCTTGGCACGTTTGTGTTATTGCAGCATCAGAGCGAATAAAGAGAGGAAACTGTAGTGAGATCTGGCGACTCATTTCACCCTTTGCCCCTCATCCTAAGCAGAGGAGATGTATAGAGTATTACCCTCTCAACTCAATACATCGCAGATACCCAAGGTTCAACAGCAAAGGTCAGGGAGGCTGTTAGAATCATACTCGGAGGCTCTTCTTACTGTACATGCTCTTTAAGGTTTAGACTCAACATTAATGCAGCAAATTATTATATTTTTGCAAGAAAAGGACAGTAGAGGACAGCCGAATAAAAAATAAATAATAAAAAAAAAAAAAACGTAAAAATACATCATATTTCAGCAAATTTCAAAGCCTTTGGTTCTTTTTGATTCATGACACTTGGAGCAATTTCAAGGCCATGGGTGATGTTTTTGCCTTTCAGGAGTGGGGCCAGGCACACAATATATGAGCCTGTCAATGTAAAAATACATTTGATTGAGGCCGATATTTGATGCACACATTAAAGTTGAGTGGTCAGCTATCGGTATACGCACAAAGCTCTGCGTTGTGTGCCAGTAAAAACTGTGTTCCCTCAAAGCGTTTTACCGATTGTGGGCAGTCATGTCTCAAAATAGAGACTTTTATTCTGACAATTTGGAGAAGCAGCTTGGCCCACAAATGACTAATCCTCCTTCAGAGTTAAATGCGTTGGAGTCGTCTCCATGCTGTGCACCATTTATACAAATACGCTGAGCAGAAACCACACAGGGACTATCAGGTACATCTTTTGTTTAATACAGTAAGTCCATTCATTCCCCTTCTTGTTATTGTATGTGCCTTAATCCCATTTGCAAAAATTAGATTTTTATCTCCCCGGTGTGTTAAGTCCTCCAGCACGGAGGGAGGGAGAAACGGCCTGTGAAACCTCAAGCGATTGCAGGAGCCATTCATTTCTAAGTTTCTGGCGTGCTCTCTACGAGGATGTGGCAGCTCTCACTGTGACGCATTTACTTAACTGGAGTCCATCAGAACGCAACTGTAAGGCATAATAAGTGCAGAGCTGTGAGGGCTCACGTAGGAGGTGTAATGATTGGTAATGAAAAATAAGATCTCAACGCGACAGCTATATTAAGACAACATAATTATCAGTGGTGAAAAGTAATCTGATTTGAGTACTGTGCAGCCTACATTCAAAATATCATCGGCTTATAAAAATTGTTAGGGAAGTTACAAATAACTATTTTTAATGCATTACAGTTCATGTCATTGCTTCTTTAGTGACGGGTTGTGCACAGGATTACAATTCCAATTTATACATATTTTTTTATGAACAAATAACTTATGATATTATGGATTACTATCATTACAAAAAAATACTTAAAATATGATCCACTTTTACCAGTTGCAACATTAAAATGATGTATGCATTAATGCATCAGTATTATACAGTTTATACAGACAATACAACACTGGGCCTATATAATATTCTGACATTCTGCACAACGAGCAGACTTTTGTATTTTTCCTTGCTACCGTCTATCAGCTGCTGCTGCTGCCTCTGTGCTGACAGAGTCTTATCAGGTGAGGAGACCATCTGACATGTTACTGATGACCACGGACTGAATCATGACTGACACTTGTTACTGTGAATTACACAAAAGTAAGACTTCTACTGACCGAGCATTTATAATAATATTTGAGTAAATAGGTATATCTGGTCTGGTCTGAGGTTTGTTAATTAACACCTCCTGGTAACTCACGTAAACACATGTAGTATGTTCGTAGCATGCTTAGCTTCACTGTGAGGACTCGTGGATTGGTGCACGACGCACAAAGTCACCGTGGCCAAGACTAAACTACAGTACCTGCTGATGTTCAGTAAGTCCCTCCAAACTTTGTGGTTGAACCACAGAGACTGATTTATTTTTTTATTTTATTTTTATTTAATATGTCCAAGCATGTTAAATTCAGAATGTGTGATGTGATGTGTGGGTGTGGAGGCTTTGGAGTTGTTTGAACTGGGCTGAGTAATGAAAATATTGTAACTAGTAATGTAACTAATTACCGTTGAGTTTGCTGTGGAGTGATAAGTAAAATAACGTAATAATTGTTAATGATTAATATGTAATGAGAAAAGAATTGCATTACACTATTAAAGTATTTTCAACTACCTTCATTTAACATTAATACATCCACTTTATTAATCTAATATATATATCATAATTGCCAATTTTTTTGCAGCGGTTAGTTTTCTTGCACTAGTTTAAGTACATTTAGCTAACAAGAGCATTCAAGCACAGAGCATTTAGTGGTAACAGACTGTTTTTATGTGTTACTGCAACTCTCACTCAAAGAAGTAAAGAATAATATTTCCTTCACTGCTGCTAAACACTTAAACAATAAAAATTCCTCCTTTTAAAGCTCATCATAATTCAAATCTTTGTTGACTCAGAGCGACTGCTTGTGTTTAAATGCTGACCAGTTAGAGACGTCATCTTAAAGACAGCTGGACTCATAAAGATGGACCCACTTGGAATGTGCCAGTAAAGCTGAGCAGCACAGTCTCTGTGTGAATATGTTTAGATTCAGTGTCATCTGAGTGCATTAGGTAGAATGTAAACACACACAGCAGACATTTACTGAAACCAGTCTGCATACTTACTTGGGAAGCAAACAGGCAGCGAATGAAGCCACATGCAAACCTTGAATCTATTGATTTAAACATGATAAAGCTTTTCTGCTCTCCGAGGGGCTGAACGGTACCGACTGTAGTGCTCGAAGTCATCATCTCCTCGAGGCTCCAGACAGACAGCTCAAGGAATTTTTAAACAAAGTCAGAGAAATCCATCATATCAAAACCGTTTTAGGTTTTATTTGGGACTCTGGTATCGCTCATCTCTTTTGAAACATGACAGTAATTACAGCCATCAAGGTGCTAGTCTGGAGCCATCGGCCAAGAGCGTGGAGGCTGCTTCTCCTCAGCCGGTCCGGCTCGGACTCCTGACATCACCGTAGTGTTTGTTTCAACAGACCCTGAAATATGTAACGGCGATAATCGCAGACAGGCCAGATTTATTCCGAGTTTAATTCATACATTAAGTTAACAGTTACTGGGAGGATAATCTTATAAACAAGGTTAAGTATTTGCCAGAGGAAAGAATGTGTGGATATTTCTTAGTTTGGGAAACGGTCAAGTAGGGAGTTCTCCTGCTCCGTCTGAAACCGTATCAGTGATGCATGTAATAACTTTATAGGGGCACTGAATTTACACATTCAGTTTACTTGACATGAGGACTGTCTATAAAAACAGTTGTTTAACATCTTCTGTGACTTCAGATGGAGATTACTCTTTTAAATTTGAAAAAGATAATCCCAGTGATGTCTTTAGTACCCTCTCAGTTTGGGCTTGTGACTCAACATTTCAACCAATATCCACCTGCATAACAAACTGGTGTTTGGTTTGAAAGTAGTTCTTAGGAGGCAAGAAATATCTAATGAAACACACCATCAAGATGCGTTCTGGGAAATGTAGGATCCAGTGATTTGTGTCTCGATTTGGTTACGTTTAGGGAACCAAGACTGGTTACGGAAGGAACATAGTTTGAAATAAAATACCTCATTTTACATATGTTCCATATTCCACCTAAGATAGTTCATGTAAGTTAAATTTGTTACGTTATCTACGAAACGTACTTACGTTACTTAAAAGAAACCCACTTTAACTTTTACCTTCTCAAGGACTCGAGCACCGGTCGTCTGGGTGAAAGTCCCATCCAATCGCCCTCGTTACCAATCTTTGTACTTCATCACATGACCTTCTTCGACCAGGTCATACATTTCTTGGGGAATTTCCAGGTCCTTTTCACACCTAAACAAGGCAAAATGTGAAGCTGACACAGTATTCTCTTGTAGACAGTCTGGTCTATTACACCCTTTGATGTGGTAGCAGGCTGCAAGATATCTTGGCCCCCTTCTGCTTTGTGGATCTGTTTCATATGAGTACCTGAATGCTAAATCACAGTGCTGAGCCTTCATCTGAAAACTTTTCCACATAAAGGCATTATTTGTTTTCAGGATGAAGATTTAATATCTAATAACAAAACCAAACTGATAGTCTGGAGATTCTAATTTCTCAGGAGCAGATCTGCTGGGCACGTTAGCCTTCCCTGTGTCGTACTGTTGAAGACTGAACACTGGACTGCTGGAGGTTAAGTACCTTGCTCAAGGGCACCTTGACGGTTGCACTGCAGGCAGGACGAAGCATTAATCACTCGCTTTCCCTGCCAGATTTTCTGAGTAAATCCAGAGTTTTGGACTGGCAACCATCCAGTTCCATCCATACTGATATACAGTAGTATGGACAAAATTTATGGTTATTTTGCTTTATGGTTGGATTCATGCGGATCAGGTTACATGAATAAGCTGCCCTGACTGCGAGAACTGTAAACCCACATTTTTTTATGGACATAGATGCAGAAAAGCAGGGGTTATTAATATTATCAAATTTTTGTCAAATAAGAGTTCTGATCAAATCGTTATCAAGCACCCTCTGCGATTAAAGACATGATCAAATAAATTTAAGAAAGAAAATCTAAAACTTGGAAACTTTTGGTTGGACCTCTTGTTGGGGGCTCTTAAAATCTGGCAAAAATGAAAATCATCTTTTAACGACCTTTTTTTTTTTTTTTTTAAAGACAGGGGGATTAATTTAGGTAATAAATGCTGCCTTGTTGGTAACAGTAGGACAGAAAACACAGCCGAGCAGGACTTGGCAGCGTTCCTCCACAATGTTCCATGAGCAGTGAACTGTGCTCCAGTTTCATGCTTGTTTGACAATGTTGTCACCCTTTTCCCCCTTAAATATGAAACACTAAACACATGTGTAAAAATTATGGCATTTTAACAGCTATTAAATGAAAAGACAAATTATTTTTCTATGTAAAAAGAGCTGACTGATTTGCAGTGCTCGTTACTTAGGTGTTACTCTATTCGGTTTCATGGTATTATGTCTAATGATGTCAACTTTTCCTTGTGTGCTCCACCACACTTTCGCTCAAAGGGAAACGGCACAGCTAAATCAAATATAAACTTTTTATAATGCTTCAATAAAACACAGGCCCAGATAGAAAAAGAGTCACCTCCGGAGAGAGAAATGTGCATAACATCAACAATCTGCCGTGAAATGTGAAATGAAGAAAGTGACCTCTAGTCCCACTGCTTCTGCCCCACTCCCATTCATCAGCTTCCAGTCTCCACTAAAAGCAGGCTTTACAGCCGGTTGGCGCTCGTACTCTAAAATATGTTCTACTAGATGGACACAAGTGTCGATGAGGTGGTATTTCTCAGGCCCCTTGTCTTTCCGTTATCGCAGGATGTGGAGTCGGGAAGAGCGAGAGAGCAGAGTGGGGAGGACTGGAGCCCTAAAGCATGATTTACTTGACCTTGCAGTGCTGGAACTCACGGCCAGAACCTCATTAATTCCCAGGGTCATTCCGTTCGGACATAAATTGGTTAAATATCAGAACGCGTGGATGACTTCCAGACATACACGAAGAATTATGAAATCTCTGGCCTTACCCCAACCTCCCTGACTCTCCTCGTACCCAATCCAAAACCAAAGCATTTTCAAATCGCGGCGCGTAAATCACGCCGGCCGGCTCAGAGGAGTCGCCCAAACCTGATCGAAGGGGAAGAGGACCGTGGAACGTTTTGTGCTTATTAGGCGGCAAATATGACGTTGTTTTATGTGATTATCAACTGTGAATGATTTTTCACTCCCATCCATTCTGGAGACTTGGCCTGTCTTTTGTTTGGAAAAAAAAAAAAGAAGCTGGAGCAACTGCAGGGCTGAGAGGGAAGCCCAATAAATTACACTAATGCACACATTTAAAGGGGCTCATATTCCCTCTGGCCTGTTATCAAGACTACTCCACTGAGAATGTAAACTACCTCTTTCTGTCCACCTCCCTAGACCCAATATTTAATGTTATCATCCTTTAAAACAACTCCACTGTTTATGTTATCACAAATAAAGGGCAGATTATTTCAATTTTTTCCCACTATTTCATATTATTTCCAGATTAGTCTGGCAAATAGTTGTCTAATGGTGCTGCCGGGTTCATTAATTCAACAAGATACACCTAGAGTTGTGTAAACACTGTGAAGTCAGGGCTGGTGAATCACACCTTCAGTTTATAGAGGCCGACAGAGGGGGAGGATGCTCCATACGAGCCCACACAAGGAAAGTTGTAGGAAAGGAAAACAAGCGTAATCCTGCTGATAAAAGCGGGATTGTTTCAGCGTTTATTTGGACATGCAGTGCCTGGCTGAGGTTAGACTCTAATGAGACAGCAGCCTGTCCAGAGTGGATTCATCACCGCTGGATCGGGGTTATCACCCTCTGCCGTGCCCCACTACTTTTAATCAGGCTCCTCTCTGGTCACTCCCTATCAGCAGCAGTCCATCTCTGGAGCCGTCAGCATCCATCAGGAGCTGCAGACAGGCCCGCTGGGAGCACGGCTGAGGAGTGCATTAGTAAATTATTGCTTTGTGGTTTAGCTGTACTGTTTCTCATGTCACAGAGCACACGTGATGGTTACACACACACATACACAGGCACAAACATCCACTAACATCCTTGAGACATTTATTTATGGGGGAATTGATAGAGATGAGACATTGTAGTAAAACAAGCGGTCTGATATATGCTGAAGTAGCTCCGTGCTGCCCAACCCTGCAGAGCCGTAAGTCAAGAACACATAAACGCAACACCTGTAGAAGGTAATGCAATCCAGAACAAAAGCCCTGCAATAAATAATAACTCTGAGAAGCTTAAAATGTTAGCTTCCTTAATAAATACCAGTCATATGAGAACTATCGCCTCAGACTTGGGCCTCTTTCGTTGCTCAAAGACAAACCTCAGCAACACATTTGTCTCCTCAAACACAAACACAAACTTATCTTCTGCCCTCACACCGTCATAATGTATGTCTCTCTGTGTCTGTGTGCACTGTTTGAATAGTTTAACTTATAAGGTGATTTAGTGTTGTTAGTGTTTCTCACTACCATGACATGACCCACTCCCACCTCATCAACGCGCCCCCGCAACCCCAAACAAGCACATTAAAGTCACAACAGCTTTTCGTCTTGTTTCTCAGCGATGAAGTGACACAATTGTGCGGCTCACGGTCTGCATCTTTGTCCGAAAGAATAAACAAAGATACCTTTTTTTCTCTCTTCTATCTCCGGTCAAGTAAAATACACAAATCTCACAGGCTGAGAAAAGGCCTTAAATCACCCATGGTTGATGTTTAGGCCAGTTAAGTCAATAATCTCCATCGTGCCACGGTGATAAGTGATATTGCAGGAAGAGTCTTTACCATTACTTCTCTTTGGGAGTTGGAGTTTGCTTATAGCAAAAACATCAGTCTCACCATGTGTTCTGAATAATTGGTCCTGAGGGAGAAATACCTTTGGATGTAAAAGAACAATGTGGCAAATTGCATTTCATTTTTTTTTCTTTTCTTTTTTGGTCACAGATGACAATGCGCTTGTTACCAAGTGGTTTTGGAGATGTCTGTAAAAGATGTCTGTGTTGCAAGATAAAGGCAGCAGGACCGTGTGAACCTCAATGAGTGATGCTGGTTTGAGAAAATGCTCTTTGACACTTTGGTAGTGGTAAATAGGCCATAAAGGGAAGTCTTTCCCCAAATACACTTCATCTGGCTGCGAGAACAATGTGATGACACCAGATAAAGATGTGTGGGGGAGATATATATATATATATATATATATATATATATATATATATATATATATATATATATATTTGACTGTCAATTTTCATTTAACTTTAATTTCATGGACACAAAAACCTACAAATAAATTAAATCAGTCTTTATTTTGAACTCTAATATACTGTAGGTCCTACTGTACTGAATTGATATATTTTTTTATCGGGAGGACAATGTCTGAGACCAAGGATATTTTGGGGATTTTTTTTTTCCAAACCACAACCACGTGTTTTTTCTCATAGTTTTGTTTTCCTAAAGCACCTGACCCTGATACGTCTGACGTGTCACTGGTACGCTTCTCTCTAGTGGACGGGCTTGTGTATGACACGCTTTACCGTGTTACCCGGTTGCTTGATAGGGAGTGCGGTTCAGTAACTCATCTTGTTAATATATACATCGTCCAAAAATACTGAAGTAAACACAGTAAAATACATAACGAGTGCACAACAATAATTAAACAGTTAGCTTAGATATTTGTGTTAGTGAAAGATTAGCCTCAGACTGCTAGTAAGCCTACTGGCTAGTATTGTTAGTGGTAAACTGACTGGCTCTGTTCTAAAGTTTTTGTCCGATCACTGACTGAATGCAGCCTTTTACCAACTTGCTGTGTTTCAATCGCCCTTTTTTGGGATGTAAAAAAACCCAAAAGGTTTTCATTGTACTTTGCCAAGATTTTTGCAAATTCGTCAAATTTCAGCATTTCAAAATTCCTGCCTTTTGACAGTTTATCTATTTACACCACAGCTGAAATGTACTTTTCCAAAACACGTAAAAATTAATGTGTCCAAAAACATTCAGCCTGGGCAGTAGATTTTTCATTCATGTCAAACATATGGTTTTAAATTCTCACTGTATGAATCCTGTATAAACATTAAACTCCAGCTGCAGGGACAAGAGACATGGTATCTACTTTCTCACACAAGCTTTGTTAAAAAAATAAATAAATAAATTAATAAATTAATACATTTTAGTGGCTTTGATGCAGTTTAATACAGTTAAATACATTTTGTGAATTTTTTTGTCGACACAATTAGTCAAATTATAACTTATTTGACTGACAAAATTCCAACAATATTGGTTATTTAAAAAAAAACAAAAACAGTTTGTCTTTGGACATTTTCTTAGTCTTTACAAAATGGTGGCATAAGACAAGCAGTCTGAAACATGGTGGGCTCTGGGAAACAATTAATCAATTCAAATAAATGGCCGAACAATCTATGATGAAAATAAGTTTTAGTTGCGGTTTCTATACAGTGCAAAGCGATCATAATGACCAGATTAAGTCATTTGCTAGTTAGGCAGGTTGAAAAAATGGACAGTAAAGTCCTTTTTGATAATGGAAAATCCACAATAAACCTGTTTGGCTTCAGATGACTTAAGACCACTCCGGTTCCCCCGTACCCTCCCATAGGCAGTAATTACAGGCCGCGTAGCATGTGTTTGTTCGTCGTGTGGCCTGCGCTGCCGGCTGCTGTGGAGCCCTGCATCCCATCACGGGCTGTAATGGAAGCCAGATGTCTCCCTGTCTGTTTAAGGCTCATAATCAATAGCCTAACTCAGAGCAGCTCCGACTTTCTCCGCCTCTCTCTCTTCCCTGACAGCTTGTTATGAGAGGATCTGGGAAGGAATGGCGTGTCTGTGCTGCAAACAAGTACAAGTGTGTCAAGAGTGAGATTAACTAATTGGATTCCCCACATGAGTTTTTGCTTGGAGGAGGAGGAGGGTGATGAGGCGGTGGTGGGGTACGAGGGGAAGGGAAGTGATCCCTCCCTGTAGCCTCAACAAGCTACACGACACTGCAGACTTGTTCCTCCAACTCCCAGACATCAACTCTGGGAATCCAAGAGTGATGGAGGGAAGGGGATTCCCATGAAAAAAAGAAAAATCTGTCCAAATTAATAACCTGAAGTGGCACTCAAAGCGACGCAGTGCATCTCCATTTCCTGTGACTGTTTCCTGCCGTCACACAGGATTGCTTTATATCTCAATCCACGTGCTCGTGCCAGGGGAAACATTATGGAGCTGATGACTTTTTTTTTCAGCTAGAGGGGAAGTGGAGGGTATGTATACAACACCGGGTTACTGCAGGAAGAAGCAGAGGTGTAGTGATTGGAGTGTGCAGGTCATGACCTCCAACTTGTAATGATCACCTGATGGATGTTGTGAGCCTGAGGTCAACCGTGTGTCAGAGGAGAGCGGGGAAGAGCAGAGGGAAGTAGAGTGGCGGGCAGTTATGCACGGTCAGGATGCCTGAGTCCGCTGCACAGTGACAAACATTTAAAAGAACTTTAACGGCTGACTCGTGAAACTTTCAGCAATGAGACTTTACAGGAGAATCTCCGTTTGTAGTTTAAATTGTTTAAAGCAACGGTCAGAATTAGCGGGTATTCATACAACTGTAGCTGCAGAAAACCAAATGTCACTTAAATAAAATCCAAGCAGAGAGTTCCAAGTCAAACCCACCAACAGCAACACTTGTCTCCTCCATCGGCGTATGCCCCGCCCAATGCGTGCAACTCAACAAGGAAGCAAAGTCTTTTGCATCGCGATCAAACAGGTCTTATTCACAATCAAAACTTTTTGTGACACAGTAAACAGGCCGGTTTCGTGAGCAAAATTCTCAAGTTTGTGACCAAAACCAAGAAAACCCGAAGAGAGAATTTGCTTGCAATCCAAATAATTTCATTATCGCTTCAAATAATTTTACTCACAAACTTAATTTTTGATTGCAGAGCAAGAAATTTGCTCTCAAAACCAAGACAAAACTACCTTCATACCCTGGATGAAAGTTCTGTGTTTGATCCATTCCAAGTTGAACATTAACACTTTGGTACTTTGTCAAATAACCTTTGACCCTGGTCAAACGTACATGTAGCTTAATGGCTCCGCCAGACTGTTGCTCACAGTTTCAGTTTTTGTTACTGTGATTATAGTTTGGAAACTTGGTTCACATGAACGTTTGCAGAGCCACTCTGAAGGTTGAACCAATCAGGGACCAGTGTCTGTGGTTAAGAACAATGACACTGAATTGAAGCGTATTTTTCTAAATGTAGCAGCAGTGTTGGTAGAGTTCAGGCACATATGGTTCAATGCTGCTCTTATGGTTTCAAATTAACCCGAGGCCTACACCCAGTAGGGTGCATGATGGGAAACAATTGCCAGACCCTTTTCATTTTATTTAATTTTAATCTGAGTACTTTTCATGCTGAGGCGCAGCAAAACGTGATACTGACACCTCTAGAGGACTGATTAGTGTATTACATGCTTTGATGAGATACTAGGCTGCATTGCCATATGGCCACGAGAGAGTGTATGTTTATATGTGTATATAAATGTACATGTATTTTACCAGTGTGTCCATTTATATCCACTCAGGATTTACATCTCTGAGGTTTAAACTGCTGTTTTACTTGTTTATTGAAAAAACACAACATTTTGATTGTGTTTATTCACCCGCAGGAACTTTTATATCATCGAGACGTAATTTGTTTTGATTGGAGTTTAATTGAAGTGACTCTTCCTACGGCTGCACACATATTAACACAAACTGCTATCTAAATGTGCAGTATGAGTGAGCGGAGTAGTTCCCGATGAGGGCCGCCGGGAGAGGAGCGGCATATCTGGGGTTGAGACCTCCGTCGTTCCGTAGTGGGAATAACTCCATCTTTCTCTGATAAAGGCAGCTGGCTCTGGCGACGCTCAGTAAAGTTTTATTGTCAGATATGCACAGATGATTAGGCCAGCTGCGCAGTGTCATATATTCCTAAACAAACCCTGCAGGAACTGAACTCTCACCCCTTGCACATATGGGTTACAGGGCTTGCACTCACACGCTTGTTCATGCACTTAAATGTGCAAACATTACGCACGCACACACACACACACACACACACACACACACACACACACACACACACACACACACACACACACACACATAGCAGAACAAGAAAGTCACAGTGTGCTGACTGGCTTGCATGAAAGCTTTGACTGTGACCCTTATTAAAGCAAAGTAAATCATCTTCTCTGTTAGTGCATTAGGATTACAGCCTTAGAAGTGACTTTACTGTAACCACACAAATGCATATAAGAACAGTAATTATGGTCTCTCACCCGCATCTGAGTCTGTCTGCTAAGTCAGTTAAAAGGAAGTAGGACTGAAGGATGTGAAACTGAGCAGCGATTTCTATAAATCACCTGTTCACTCTCACTTGTACGTCTCCTCTCTGGTTGCCGTGGTGACGCGTGTGAGGAGTTTTTCTCGATCCAAATTGTTTTGATCAAAGGAACTGTATAATACTCGGCAGCCCTGAAAGCCCCAGCAGCTCTCCCTCTCTGTTTATTTTGGAACAAGAACAAGACAAACCCAAGTGACGTTTTATTTATTTTCCCACTCTTGCCCTCTCCTCCCTTTAACAAGCAGAGTCGTGAGGAAGAATTCCTCGATAATCCATCAGTATCAGTCCAAAGTGTGTGTTCTCCAGAGTGTTGACACCAAACGCGCACGCTCACATGTAGACATAACGGAGTATGACCAAGTGTAGTGCTACGCCACTGATGATAAGGGCCGATATCAGATAAAAGGGGCATGAGCAATGAGGCAAGTGACATGCTTGATTGTGATTGGTCCCTGGGGTGGTCTTAATACGGCAGGCTTGTAGCAGACCAGATGGAATAATTGGGATTTAAAAGTGGTTTTCAAAATATTTAAATAATTAAAAAAACAGCTCTTAGTTGGTATGCTGCTCCTCATCCTCATTTCTTCATAATTCTTTGAAATGTAATGCTATTTGACCTTGGTTGATTAAAAGGAACATTAGTTCACTGTTTTCTCTCTAAACGATAGCATCTGATTTGATAAAGAGAGGATGTGTAGGTGACTTGCTATTGACTGAATGAAGAGTCAGAAAAGCTTGTTAGTCACTTGACATCAGCATTAGTGGACACAGTTTATCTTGTTCTTCTCTGAGAGTTTTTTTGTTTCTCTATAAAACTACATCTGGAAGCCACGATAAGCACCGAAAAGGGGAAATGAGGAAACCTCAGACTATACTCAGCAGACTTAACATTTATCTTCAGAGAGGCCACGCAGGTGACCTCAGATGCATCGTGTGTCAGCGTCTGCCTGACTTTAACACAGTTGGTTTGTACTGCTTGCTGTAATACAGAAAGAAAAGATCTTTCTGTAACCCATACAAAAGTGTTTTTGTTGCCAAAACCTAACCACCGATGGGATATAAGATGCAAACCCCAGTCTCTATAGTCAAAGTCTTTCATGCCCACCATCCACCCCGACGGTGGAACTACGAATAACTACCTCCGACAACCAGGCAACTTGCAGCTTACATTCATATCTATTCAGACTCATTTGAAATATGTAGAGACGATTTTTAATGTGTTCACATGCTCGGCCGGTGAAGCTGACTAACAGTAGGCAATGCTTCATATATAGATGCTGCAAAGAAACTAAAAATCCTCCACACACATCTTCCACCTGACAGGACAGACGCTCTTCACGGTCACCGCAGTTTAAAGTTGGACACCCAACAGTGTCACCAATTCAGCATCTGACCAAATGGTTACAATCTCCCCTTCTGTTCCTAAATTACTGTGCTGAATAATGGCAAGAAAAGTTTTTCTGCGAGCATGATGATGTCATCGTGAAGTTGACCTTTGACCTTCAGGATATAAAACATTGTCACTTCATTATTCTATCCTGTTAGACAGTTGTGTAAAATTCTGTCATAATAAGTGTACGAGTTCTTGAGTTTGTAATGTCACAATGACCTTTGACCCCACAAATCTAAGCAATTCATCCTCGAGTCCACGAAAAACTTCGTCCCAAATCTGAAGAAATTCCATCAAGACATTCCTGAGATGTCGCATTCACAAGAATCGGATGAACAACCGGAAAACATTATTCCTCCGGCTGTGATTAACATAAAAATGTACCTCAATCCGTATAACGAGAGACGTCCTCTCTCCTTAGACCCTCCACTCAGATGAAGAACAACTCCCATTAATGTGCAAAATAGAAGCTACCTGGTGAAAGTTTTATCTGAGCTTTTTTTTTTTATTCTTTTTTTTTTTTTATTGTTTACCTATACTATTTATAAATTCTGAAGACTTCCCCTCATATATCATGCGAGTCTTTACATATGTAAACTGTAACTTGACAGTTTGGCAGAAGCATACAACCACGAGCAGTTAATTCTAGTTTTCTTAGCTGAACCGGCCTAAATCGTTTTACAGTGAAATTTGGGTATAAGCCCATTGAAATGTCCCCACTTTGAAATTTGTACATAAACCCTAGAATCTAACCTCTTAATATGATATCCTCATCACAGGGAGATAATAAGTTCATGCTCCTGAAAGCCAGCGCTGAGGTCGAACATGCAAGCAACTCTCTCATTTGCAAACACATAACGTCAACTCTATCTGCTGCTGGACCGAGCACACGGTTAGTCTGAAAGCCGCAGGCGGTTCAGCCCACTTTCAGAGAGCAGAGTGAAAATTTGCTGCTGATGACAGGTCATGTGAAATGAAAGTGCTTTTTACATCCTCTCTTTTGTGTTTTGCATCTCAGCGGGCAGCCGGAGCTCGGCCATAATCCCCCCTCCCAGTGTGCACATCACTCAGTGAATTCAGCCTCTATGGAAATGGGCAGGCGGTCGGACCGCTGCCATTTCACAGCCCTAATTAATACCAAACCTCACAAATTACAGCGTATACCACACAAGGTTGGCTCAAGACAACAGTCTGCAGTCTGCAATAAAACGGTTCCTTCATGGCCACATTAAAAAACAGGGCGGTAGGTCAGAGGACTTTTAGCTTATAACTGATTACTGTTGGCCATCAGCTCCGAGTGTGCAGGCAGTGTTTTATTTGAGAAGGCTGGTGAAAGAGCGCTTTAGTAGTGCTGTCCAGGTGGCGGATTCTCTGAGGGATTCTCCACCGGGAGAGCCATCCAAGGACAAGCAGGAGAACGTCTTAGTGGACGTAGAGGGGATCGGGGGGGGGGGGGGCTTCTGTTCAGGCCGAGAGGGATGAAGTGGCCACCCCACAGTGCCCCGCTGGCTGTGGTCCGCAGCCAGTGCAGCAGTAGGTAACTCTGGAGCCAAGGTGGAGTGAGAAAGGAAGGGAGGAAACTCAGAGAGAAACCATGAAAAATGTGGAGCATGAAAATGTCTCCCTTGGTTTATGGCAGCGCAGCCTGGCTTCCAAGAGAAACACATCTTTAAATTTAACTTGAGATGTCTCTTTTTTTTCTTCTTCCACTCCCAACTGCTGGCAAGGGGCTGGTTTTGAAAGCAAAGCCAAGACGCTTGGAAACTGCGACCATGTTAAAAAAGCACTCAATAATGTGGCTTTTTGGAAATGTGGTGACAGCTTCTGTATGAGGAGCTCAGTTTTCAGCGTTGGTGAACATGTTTGGTACGTGTGCAGCTGCAGAAAAGACCTCAGTATGAAGTATTCAGAAAAACTCTTGATTTACACACTGGAGGTACATTTACTGGAGGTCAATGTGAAGTGTGAGGAAGGGAATCTTTAAACTCCATCATTCAGTAAAATGTTCTGCAGATTATTTTGGTGTTTCACACACAGTACATCAGACATAAACTCTCAGGTCTTGGTACTGTGGTTGGTTGATGTGCATTTGACTATTTCTCCATAGCAACTTCACACACACTCTCGCCTAATACTCTGGCAGGAACGCCCCAACTGTGTTTGGAATAAAAAGCTATAAATAAAAGACTTGATACTGCTGATTCCAGTGAATTGGATTGAAATGACGGGGGCAGCTGGAAACATTTTGGCCTGGTATCAAATTAAAGCTCCGTACCGTGTAATAATATTTTGCTAGTCTCAGAAGGAAGTCATCTCTCATGCCGATGATTCAGAGCTCTTTTAGGAAAAAGAGAGCATCCAGCCGATCTCATAAATCAGCGTTTGATGGAACAAACATACCGCTGAAGGAAACAGAGCATCGACACTCGCTCCAGTTACAATAACTGAATAAAATGCTCCACTGATGATGAACACATTTTTGGAGGTTATAATGTTTGATGCACTTTAGCCAGAAGCGAACACCTCTGAGCGCAGCGGACACTTTGAACATTAATTTCTATCCAAGATTAAAACATTGCGGGCAAATAAAGTATGAGTGTAATTTTAAAAAGATATTAAAAAACAGTGGTAGAACAAAAGTAAATACATTTACTGAAATGCTTATGTACAATTTTGAGGTACTTCACTTGAGTGTTCACTTCAGGTTTTTTAAAAAAAAATTTTTTTTTATATACTTTTTACTCTTCAAAACCTATCTGGCAGCTGCAGCTACTTTCAGATTTTCCATACAAATGACCAAACACTGACTAAAGTAATTCTTATTTTTTACATACTAACAGAATAAATACTTGAGTAAAGCCTCCACAGGGGATTTCTTTCGAGGGTTATTTTGTATACTTCTGTTTGATTATTTAATCAAACATTATACAAGTAGTAATCACTGGGTCAATAATTTATATAATGTGGCATACAGCCATGTTTCCATTTAGCACTGAGGCAATACTGAGTGAAATTCACTTTGTACCAGCAGCTTATTTTGAGCCAGAGTTAGTCTACTCATGTGTTGTGTTATTCAACCAAACTAAGGCTAACACTGCTTCACAGTGTTCGACACAACAGGCTCAGGTTTACCTTAAAACAAGTGTGTTCATTTTACTAAGCAATGTGCACACAGTGTACTGTACTGTACATTCAAAACTACAACAGATATTATAAACAATATAAACTGTGTAAGAACTAGCCAGCCATACTATAGTACTATAGCACATACTATACAGTGTTTTTGTACTGCCAATAGTACATTTGCCACAGTTGAGCTTGTTGTGCTAGCACCGGGTCTAAATAACCCTTTTTTTGGTTTGAGCAAACAACCACACAGTACAGAAAAACAAAGGGCCCATTCTGTGTGCATAATAGCGTCATTTACTTTTGACACTTAAAGACATTTTTCTGATAAACTCATACTTCCTTTTTCAACGAATTATTTTTATAATGCTGCACTGCAAGTGGTTGAAAGTCACTGAAACCCGTGTTCTAAGTACAGTTAACTTCATGTTAAGTTGCCTACAGTTTTGAGCTTTTACAACTTTAACTTCCACTCAGACACATTTTAGAGGCAAATACATGTTTTGCACCACTGCATTTATGGCAGCTTTGATTTGACATGAAAACTTGATCATCTTATAGAATATGATGCATTGTTACGTATTAAACTACCCAACGCAATAAAAAGTGGTTCAAATTCTACCGTCACAAAATCTTTTGAAAAGGTCATCCTGATGCATAATATGTGCAGTTTGGATCCTTAAAACATGTGAATACTTTTTCTTTAAGATCTGAGTACTTCTTTCTTCACTGTATAAAAGTACATTCATGATTAAATTTTTGAGATGTTCACATCCTCTTCATCATCATCATGACAATTAGAGACACTTTTGAAATCATCTCCCAAATGAGGAAGAGGCAGAATTTTTTTTTTTTTTTTTTTTTTTTTTTTGCTTTTGTCGGCTGTAGTTTCTCAAACACTTGTTGAGTTACGATGCAGCTTTTTTTTTTTTAAACCCCCCACCCTGTCCTCCTGCAGGCCCACGGGCTCTTAGGCCTCCTCTGATGCATTACAGCAACGGAGAAGAAATCTCCATCAGCCTATCAAGCAACTTCACAGATAATGCCTCAAAGCACTTGAGACGTCAGAGCTTTTAGTCACGTTAATCCCTCAACCCCTGCAGACAGACCCTCCCTCCCTGCTCTCACAGAGGTAATTTGTTTTACACAGTTACTTTTTCAAAGTGTTAAATATTGGCGAAAATCTGCGAGGTTGGTTTGTTTTATGGGTTGCCCTGTCCTGGGTTGCCAGGAGGGACGTATAGGACAACTTTTAATGGAGGTGGAGAGGGCTGACATTAAATACAGGCCAGATGGACTTTCTCCTATCCTGCTCATAAAAGTTCTTAAGACAGTTCACAAATCAAGGCCTCTCAGTATTATGTTAAGCGTTTGGATTGTTATTGTTTTTGTACATTTGCAAATACTAACGTAATTTATAGCTTTTCGAAGCATAATTCGAGACTCAACCCACCCAGACATTTAATACATGAGCGTTTAACAGTTAATATTAGGTTGATAAAGTGCCCGGGGCTTTTACTGCCTTCCATGGAAACATGGCTATCATAACTCTGACAACTTCTCATCCAGCGTGAATTAAGAGTGAAGATTAAGACGAGTGCCATCTACTTTTTAATCGTCCCGAGCTCAGTTAGTTTATGAGAAGCTGTGCTGGAGTTAAGGGGTAAAATATCTGCAGTGTGCAAAAGAAACAAAAGGCAGCAGGTATACACTGTGCAGCGAGGCAGAAGGGGGGAAATGAAAAGTGAAATTCAAGATGCGAAGCTAAAACGGAAAAACTGCCGCTCTCTGGGGGTCATTCCTCTTTCCGGAGGAGAGGAAAGTGGACCCCATAGTCGACAGAGTTTGTGGTGGTCCTGGTTTTTGGGTCACTCACTATGATGTTGCTGCTAATATGACAATAAATAGCAAAGGGCTTTGAGTTTCCTGACTGAGGTATAATGAGCTCGAAAGGGCCGGGGATTTATTTTACCTCACATCATTACTGTATATATATTTAAAAAAAAAAAAGAAGAAGGGGGTGTTCATAAGAAAAGCAGCAGTGGACAGTAACAAAGTAGATTTACTCAAGTACTGTACTTCAGTACAATTTTGAGACACTTGTACTTGAGTATTTCTAGTGTATGCTACTTTATATTCGTACTGCTCTACAGTACAGAGGGAAATATTGTTCTTTTTATTTCACTAGATTTGTATTTTACAGATAATCACTCTGCAAATTAAGATTTACATAAGAACCCATCAGTTTATAACATAAAATATTTTTTTACAGATTAAAATACCAGAAATTACAGCCTATAAAAAAGTCAAATTCGCTCCAGCCGGTCTTTATTTTGCGTTGCTTTTCATTTAGACATGTAAACTTCAGCGAAAGTAGCACCAGTTGTGGGAGAAGTATTTAGATCTTTGACTTAAGTACGTTATAAAAGCAGCAACAGCACCGGTAGGAATGTTAACTCTGTTAAAGGCCCACATTAAAAAAAAAAATCACTAGTAAAGGTACAAAAGTGAAAATATTCTTAAACTGCTGAAAGTCCTGTATTATACAGACCGTCTCTGAATAATTTTCATTATAGTAACAATTTTTATGCTCTGTTAGCCTGAATATGTAAAGTAATTTATAACAAAAGAGTACAATATTTGCCTCTGAAATGTTGTGGAGTGCAAATATAAAGTAGGAGAAAATTACAAGTTAAAATTGGACGGTACTCAAGTAAATGAACTTTGCTACTTTTAAACACTGACAGAAAGAGCAGAGAGAACTACCACTGTCATGACGTGCTCGGTGTTATATTGTACAATTAAATGCTTACACAGGGTTGATATTTTAATGACAATACATGAAGATTTGACTATTTTTGGATCAGTAAATTAAAGCACCACCTACATTTAAGGAGGAAACTGGATTATTATATGTACGGAAAATATAAAATATTGGGAAATTATAATTGAATAGTAAAAAACAAGGTTTTATTCTCGTCAAAATAGTATACACCTCTTTTGGAGTCTGATAAGAACTTTATTAGGATTTGCGTTGCAGGACTGCAGCATCTCTAAGATCCTGATATGATCGTGCTCACAGTATTTTCACTTTTGATACTTTAAGCACATGTTGTGGTCAGTATGTTTGTGTGTTTAGTTACATTTCGGATGCAAGTACTTTGATTTGTATCTTTACGGTGTGATTACATCATCCCACTTCTTCCACCACTAATGTTTGGGATATTTTGTGAAACTGTGCAACAGCTATTTATTTGATGTAAACCCAAAATGGAGCTCATTTTCCCATAAAGTTGCCTCAGGCTTATTTTTCCATCAACAAACCTCTTAGAAGCCGAGGCGAGTTGTGACGAATGAATGCAGAAGTTATTTGGAAGATTTTCTGCAAGAGGTCTTAAATATCTTCACACTTACATTACAACACAACAGTGTGACTCTGTCATCTGACAATCATTATGCTGTCACTGCTGGCTTCGGAAAACGCTTATTCCGGAGGAATTTTCTGAAGAAGTCATCAGTTTATGCTCAAAAATACTTTACATGAGGTAGCCTCTCTCCATGATTACTACATAGAAATGAATATTAATCTTTGTTGAGACACTTTTAAGTTAGTTAGGTTAAAATTTGAAAGATAAAACAAGAGCCTGAGGAGATGCTTTAAAGTGTCATTCAAGATTTATGAGTGTCTTAAATTATAGCTACTCTGACAGACACAGGTAATAGACATGTAAAGGGAGGGTGTGTGTCATGACATCATCTCATTAAACATCCTTGTACCCATTTAATAGTGCTGCACATGTGAGTTTCCATGTTTAATGCAGCCATAATGCGTACTTCTTCTTCTCTATAAATTCTGAACTGTCACCGTTGACCTGCATGATGAGACTGATTGGGAAATTACATTTCGACACTGCAGTCTCCTCTTATGGCGGTGCATGAGTGGCATAAGTTTCTGGTATAACATAAAAAGCAGATCTGATGTGGAAAATGAAACCCTGGAAAGCAGCTGCAGGGGGAGATGTTGATTGCATCCGTGTCTGGATGCATAAAATATACTCATCCGGGACATCGCTGCTATCTGGAGCCAGTAAATGTATACAAAGTATAAATTACCCTCTTCTGCTGCTGCTGCTGCTGCCAGAGCCACAGCGTCCCGAGGAGAGGTTTAGTCCTCCGAGTTACATTAATGTGACGGTTTATACATTTATCATGGAGGCATATATGATGAGATTTAAAAGAGGATCGTAAACAGTTTACTTTGATTGTTTTAGCCAAATGTTGTGGCTAAAATGACCAAAACAATAATCTGTTTTATTTTTGTATTTGCTCAACACCAGAGCCCTGTATGTAAAGTAAGTTATTTATTGATCCGAATGTATTTATAATAGTCGTTCATTTTGTTGGATCAGACCACCCTGTTTGAACAGCAGCTACTCTCCCTTTTCTATTTACCTCCATTTTTTATTTTGTTGCATATTCACATGGCTGGAACATCTCCTTAAATTCAGGTTCAATGCTCATATTTTTATTTCATCTAATTGAATGCAAATTAATTAATTTAAAAAAAAAATGTAGGCACATATTGGTGGGCGTGCAAATTGAAAAAAATACAGCAATAATAATAATAATAATAATAATACGATTTTCAAAGTAAGAAAACATTTTATATACAATATTTTCAGTGCAAAATTATTATTAACAAATTAGCATATACAAAAACAAATACATGGCCACTGCCGTGATGTTCTGAGATTTCATTTATAACGTGAAACGAGTGGTTCATAACCTAAAAATAAAATTCACAACCGCATATTTACCTCGGAGGAGGAAAAGTTCATGCACACAGAAGCTCTTGAGAAGAAAACGACAGTAAGGAGACACCGGACGAGGCCCTAAGTCCTTCTTTTACATTTAAATGGCTTGTGGTTTTAAAACTATTGCCTTAAAGGACATGACAAAAAAAGAGAGAAAGTCTAATAAAATTCATGGCTTAATTTGGGCCGTGCTCGCAGAGTCTGAGCTAAATAATGTGTTAAAATGAACAAACAAAGCTGTCTCTTTGCTCCACTTGTTCCCAGGATTTAAACCGACCTGGTTTTGGTTGCAGCTGCTGCAGTCTGGGACAGAGCTGACACCGCCTCTCCAGATGTGTCGGAACATCACTGTCGTTCTTCTGCCGGACAATAACGATAAAAACTCGTCCTTCTGAATGTTCGTCAGCCGAACCGAAGCCGGACTTCATATTAACACCTGTGAGGCCGCTGTGTCTGTGCACGCGGGCGCCGCCTCCGCGCTGCTCGCCGGCGCGCTCCCGCTCGCCGGCGCGCTCCCGCTCATGATCACGCTGGTCTTATTGTGCTCGGAAATGTCCAAATGTCCGTCAGCGTTCTCCTCCTCCTCCGCCTCGTCGGATTCACACTCGCTCCTGCCCTCGCTCTCACCCTCGGACTCGGTGGCCTCTTTGGCCTCCCTGCTGCCGGGCTCAGACACGCTCTTGTCCGCCTTCTCGTCCTTCTCCTTGTCCTTCTGGGCCTGGGCCTCTTTGGAGTGTCTCCACTTCATGCGTCTGTTCTGGAACCACACCTTCACCTGGAAACACAAGTGCAACAAGCGTTAGATTACTCTGTGTTATGCACAAGAGCAATTCAACAACATACAGCTGCATCAGTTTTACAGTTCCTGTATTTATTTTCCACAAATATTCCTGAAAGTTCCAGATACGTTTGAGCATCTTATGGATTTATTATAGAAAATGTGATTATGGAATTTGTAAGGTCACATTTTTGGAATATGAATATTTGTTTGAACCTTAATGATTAAAAATAAGTCATCCACTTGAAGGCTATATTTTATTGAAGTCCCACTACTTTTACAAAGGGAGACTCATCCAATGTGTAAATATGTTGCAAAAGTGTATTAGGACGACAAGAAATGTGTCGGTAACCAGATATAAAAATCTTTTTAAATATGATATCATTTGAGACAAAGAATGTGTTTCGATTCTCACTCGTGGCGTTCATGCCGACTGGCTGCTCGGTGACATTAACTAGCTCTGACATTTGCAGGTTAACTCCAGTAAGATGAAATGTAAACACAAATAAGTGGTGAGTTGTTGCTTAAGATATGGTGAGATTTGGCACACAGTGGGAAGCTTCTCAGCCAATCAGGTTGCACCATATGATGCTGCCCCTCTGTTAAAGGCCTACATCATCCTCTGGGCCTCTTGTTTATTTATTTCACATTCAAAGTATTTATCCTGCATGAGTCAATAAATCGATGCGAGGAACAAACATGCAGGTTGCAAAAAAATTGAGCTGCTTGTGTTTGCTTAATTAAACTCATAAATGTAGACGCACATTTCATTTCATGTCCTCAGAGCAGCAACAGCTGAGGACACTGAGATTATGTGGGGCAGACACCAGTAGGGTGGAGATGGCAGCATTTAGAGCTTTTAGTTCATTTAGGGAATTAAAAAAAGTTATTCAATATGATCACATTTAAAAAATAGTGAGAAAAGAAATTGTAACCCCCCTTTTTATTGTCTGGGCAGGGGGGAAGAAGGAAAAGAGGCTTATAACCTCAGCTGCTGTTGTTTTTTTTAATCTTGGCTACGTCCCTGTGACTTTACAGTCTCATTCTTTATTTTGGATATCCATAAATTGTTTCCTTAGAAACAACTTCTCTTGCTGTAACTATATTTAAAGAAAACACACACTACAGACAGTAAATAATATTGCTGAATAAAATGACTTGCTGTACATATCTTTAACATAGAGCAATTCTAAGCGAGTTCATGAGTAAAATTAAACAATCATAATAATCTCAGTCAATTCGAACATCCACACTGCACAAAAATGAAAGAAAATCTCTTCTCATCATTCATTCTGCTGGACTGTCTTCAAGCTATTAAAACCTTTTTTTTTTTTATGCATGTCGGGAAATAAAAGTAAGACATAAACACAGGCCGGTTCACCTCACGTCCATCTGAGTGAACACTGCGTCTTACCTGAGCGTCTGTCAGCCCCAGCATGGCAGCCAGCTGCTTTCTGTCTGGCTTGGTGACGTACTTCTGTATTTCAAATCTCTTCTCGAGTCCTTTTCTCTGCAGGTTTGAGAACACTGCCCTGGACCACGACCTTTTCCTCTTGTACGTCTGGGGCATTGTGTCTTTTGTGAGGACGGCGTATGGACCTAAAAGAGAGACGAGGAAGACACAAGGTTAAAGAAAATAATCACAATAAATAATCACTGCAGGTGCGTCACACCTCAAACAAGACATCAGACAGGCCATTTCCCCGCCTGCTACAAGTCCTACATGTGAAGTCTACCTGGGAAGGTGTCCTGAAACTGATGCTGGCCTGATTGTCTGCTGCTGCTGCAGCTGCCTAGTGAACTCATCATGGAGGACGCGTCGCTCATCCCGGGGTCTATGGAGGAGAAGTACTGGCTGGCCGGAGGCTGAACGGGGACGTGGATGCCTGACTGACGGTTCGAGCTAATGATGGATGTGAGATCTGTTACAGAGCGAGAGATGATGGGCTTCAGTCAGCAAAGGGTTATCGCAGTGAGTGACACACAGGCAACCTGAAGACTATACTGACTCGGCTCTTTGGGGGGACAAAGATGGTCTCAAGTTTAGACTATTTTGAATTGGTTTCCTTGGTGAAGTACTTCTGAACAAACTCCCAGCTGCGTTGCTGCTGTTTGAAGCTGATCCTGACCTCTGACCTCTAGGGGGCAAGAGAGGAGAGGATTTCCCCACAGGGCTCCTTAATAGGAGTCTATTTGCGCTCTAACTGCTCTGTGAACAAGTCTGCCAGTGTTATAAACTGGAGCAGGTACTGGCTGCACATGTGTACAATTATTAGCTGCTTCTTTGCTGCTTTCACTTTCTAAACTTTGATTATTTCGTTTTCTTGATGTGATCGTAAATATTCTAAGGACATAAAACACATCCCTAGTTATTACTCTCTTTGTGTTTAATATGACAGGAAGTTTCTATATAAACAACACATCTTTTTTTGGAAATGTTAATGTAATAAAATCTCTCTGCTCACCTCTTAGCGACGACTTTTCTTTGCATTTTGGATCAAAGTCTGTTGACAATATCCGATCGATTCCAAATTTGAGGTCTTTGCTCGAAGGCGGCGGCGCTTGATGGGAGTTAAACACCGTCCTGGAGACTGAGGTCAGCTGTAGTCCGTGTCTGTGGTACGGAGACGCCGGACTCAATCTGGCACCGTACACCGACGGCTCCGGCGCGACGGGAGAGGGGCGCAGCGGAGAGCTGCCGGAGTGGCCCTGCTGAGCGCGGTGATGGTGGTGTCCCATGTGCACCATGAGGGCCGACGATCCCGGGATGTTTTCCGCATCTCCAGCCTGCAAAATGTCTGCGATGCAAAACGAAGGCTTCTTCATTGTATCCACAGCGAAGCCCCCCGCGCAGTACGCGGACCAGAGGCTGAAATTCGATGCATAAAACGGGTTGAGCCCGGCCGTAAACATCCCGGAGCCTCTAACGCGTCGTATTGTTTCTCAGAAGAAGGTATGGAGGGACAGGCATGTACAGCAGCACGGGGAAAGTTTTAGGAGGAGAGATGATCGTCCTCTTTGTGCAAGTGCCAAAATCGCTCTCCCAACTCTGAAAACCGAACCCTGAACTTCCACGCTGAAGTTCCTCCGCTGACACTGATTGGTCGCTTTCTGGGCCAATGGATGTTTTGCATTTGCTCACATCACGCCCTTGCAAATGAAAATGGTGTGTAACACACACACACACACACACACACACACACACACACACACACACATGGCCAGGGGACACTTCGAGCAATTTTGATCCCGGGATGATGGATTGATCACTTAAAGAGAAGCTCCTCCTCACCCATATCACCGCACACAAAAACAGCCATTACACACACGAACTCTCATGTTCATTTGAACTCTTCTTATTGGAAATGAATGAGGGCTTAACTATACACACAGTGGATAACACATATATGAAAGACAGCCTTTGATCCGTCGGCTTTAAACACAAAAAAACGTATAATAAAAGAGAATAAAATTGGAAAAATGCCACGCAGTAACCTAAATAAATCTTATAATAGATATTCAATAATAAACTGTACATGTCCTTTGAGGCCGGGCCCAGGAGAGGCTCTATTAGCTCCAACTCATCCTGTTTTTGATGGGCTGTTATTCGTGTTAAATGAGCGGATGTGCCTGCTAGATTTGCCGCCCGAAATAGAACCTGTTTTAGTATTTTAGGATACAGCAGAAATCCTTATTTCTTCCGGAGCGCAGGGGGGGAAACTTTATAATGACTGTTAGAACTTCCCTTTTTCAATATTTGTGCAACTTTATCTCAACCTGCAAGTTGCACGGTGACGCAAATCCGTCCTCATGCTCATAATAAACAGAGGAAATCTATTCGCCTCGAAAACGAAAACACAATTAACTTCAGAGGCGATACTTCATCCGCAAGGCCCCTCAAGATTCACACGTTGGGTCTGGGCCAATACGATTTTATAATCAACGACTTAAATAGCCCTTATAAAAAAGAAATCCTGCAACGTGGCCTCGATGGCCTCGTTGACCTAAAACGACACATCGTTTTAATAATAACATCAGCGTTGATAATATTGTTTACGAGAGTGAGTTCATATACTTCTATATTTTTTTAAACTGTCAATTAAAATGAACTCTCCCTGTCTCTCTTCCCCTTCGCCCTGTCGTGCCTCGTCTGGGTCTCCTCCTCCTTCCTCAAACCCTCCGATCGCATGTTTTCTCTCGCATGTGTAGAAACAATGGCTTCTGAAGCGCCCCGCGTTCATTTCGTCTTGATTCATGCCGGGCGGAAGGGCCGATGACCCTGGCTGCCTGCTATCATGATGTTTTCGAGTGACACTTTTCCGGGTTAAAATTAGAAATGACATTTAACATTTGCCCTCCATCATGCAGTCAAAACAATCCAGGGAAGAGGATGTAGCAGCAGCGCAGCACGCCTCGAGTTATTTCAGGTGCTGATGAGCTTTTCAGTGGGAAGCGTCGAAGCAAACCGGCCTCAGATCAGCCTTTACGCACTGACTGCACTACACTGACTGAGACGCAGGGAGAGGATGGAAACCGTTCCGTTAATATTAGTCTAATAAAGATTTTAAAGAGACTGCTGCTTTGAGAAGGTCATTTCTGCTTTGACATCATGATGAGAAATAGTGCAAATTCATATGAAATGCGTGCCATGTGGCACTGAGAAGAAAATATCGAGAATTTATAGACGTAAAAAGAGCACAAGTGTTGCAATTTCCTCAATCTCTCTTTAGCACACCGTTTTGTGCCTCTGCATTTAAAATTCCTCTCCACCCAGAGCTGGATTTTGAATACGGGTTCTTAGAGTGAGTGGGTGTTAAACACATGCAAGTATAAAACCTAAACTTGCTTCTGGCTTCATATTATTACAACCATTTCAAAAGTCCAGGTTTGAAAATTGAATATTCTAAAAATTACACATTTGATCCACAAACCACCCGTAAAAACGGAAATAGGACTTTTTCTGCCAGAGCCCTGCTGGATACTATTATTCCCCTTTATTTCCCCCCTTCCCGAGCCGGTCCTCCGTGGAGCTGTATAAATGATGGCAGGTGAGATTACAGCCAGTGCCAGCGATGTCTGTCTCTGGATGAGGGACCGTATAAGAGACTTGAATCTGTATTAAACAAAAGAAAAGTCACAGTTGATGACAGTCTAAAAAAAAATAGGATTCTCTTTTTTTGAAGTAGTTTGGACAGAATATCTCTCTGGCCTACTGTGTTAGTCATCTCAGGATTTTATGACTCCAAGAGGTTCTTCAGTAGAATTTTTGAGATTTTTTTTTTTTACGCTATACTTAATACTTTTATATCAGATTTACAATTATTCTTCAGCTAGTCAACTTTGTTTGCAGATAAAGAGTTCACATTAAAGAAATGTGTGATAATATTATAAATTACAGCACGTTGTTAACACATGGCTTCCAAACTTTTTTGGCACCTCATACAAAAAGTCCTTGTCTAAACTTCTCATGTGCTTCTATTTAAAAATCTATTTTAGGCCTAAAAAAGATACAAGTTTTTTTTTATTTTTTATTTTTTTTAATTAAAAAAAAAATATATATATTTTAAAAGATAAAAAGATTTGAATTAATAAACAAAAATTAATATCACAAAAGTTGTATTATTATTATTTTTATTCCAGATCCCTCAGGTCATTATGTTGTGACCCTTTGGAGGGCCTCAACCCCTCCAGACTGAGAACCCCTCAACTGAACTGTTTATAAAATTCTTGAACCTTCAACCAGTATTGCAACTTCACTCCTCCAATATCACCATATATGATAATAATGTCAGGGAAAGGTTGTGTTTTTTTGGAGTGAGTTTACTTAAAGTTTGATACTAATGCATATTTGAATGCAGGACTTTTAAACAGTTTTACATTGTTCTACTGGTACTTTTTCTTCCATCACTGCTACAATCTCTAAAAATATAGAGTTTACTACAGAATGGGGCAAGAAATATGATGATTATTTTCCATTAATGACTAACAGCTCCCTCCCTATTAAAATAAATGATTAAATGCCTTTGTGAAATAAAACTCGAATGGATGCTCAGTAATTGACTCAGAGGAGGCAGCAGCTCTACTTTAAGTCCATACACTCGGCGGTGAAGCCAATCAAAGCCTAAACAAACCACATGAAAACAAAATGTCAAAGCGTTTATGAGTCACTGTGGATGAAAACAAAGCCGTGCAATTGTGCACCGCTCGCTACCTGGAGTTTAAAGCATCTGACGGAGCCTATTGTTGTCGCCTGATTGCGCGCTGTGTGTTTTTCAGGAAGTCTTATCAGGCTGAGGAAAACTGAATGAGCACCTCGGACTGTAGCTCTGCTGGATCACATGCTGCTGGACAGAATTAAACGATTTCCATTATTACGCCGAGAATTATTGCTCCCCTCTTGTAAGACTCCAGCTCAGGCCAAGATTACTATTTCTGGCAATGTTTGCCTCAGGAAGGAACTTTCGCAGATTTAATGGGACCTGGGCCATTGTACACAGCCTTCTGTATGGCACGGTGCCATCATTTCCACAGAGAGAAAAAAAGAACTGAGGGATATGTCTAAAGTCAATTCAAAACAAGACTGTCCCGTTTATGTGACCCTGAACACAACCAGCATATTTCAGACGATGAACCCTCTCCGAGGTTGAGATGAACTAGAATCATTTTTAATTTGTAAGCATGTAAAAGGTCGAATGTCAAGGTCTGACAGCGACTGCCCGTTTCTGTGATCTTCTGTGATGTTTATAATGATACATGACTGGCTGTATGTTCTTAGAAATAAAATTTTAAATAAAATTACACAAATCTTTCATGACATTAAACGGTATTCTGGACAACAGTGGAACAAGTATTTACATCCTTTACTCCAGGAAGAGTAGCAGTACCACTATGTGTTCAGAGGTACTCATTATGCAGCATTAGATCATTTATTATCTTAACATATTTATGCATTAATCATTTATAAGTTGAATTTTGTTGTTGCGAAGGTTGAGCTCATTGTACTGTATTGGCCTATAGGCAAAATTTAAGTTATAAAAATCCACCATATTTTATACTAACTTTAAAGTAAGATGTATGTTGGATAACAAAGCAGAATAAGTAACTTAAGATAAGAATGTTGTACAGTATAAAGCTGCATAAAGGTAATAAATAGGTACTTAAATTATGCCTAAATACATCTTAAGTTAATGTACTTATAGTACATTTCTACGTGTGATTCTGGATGAGCTGTTTGTGATCACAAATATTCAAATGAATCATGAAAGTTACAATAAATTATGTAAAAGTCTCTTCTGTATGTTGTCAAAATGCACACCCAGTAACATATTCAATAAGTTCAATGGTTTGGGGTCGGCCTCAGCATCTGGTGTCTTTTTTCAGGACATTAAATGTTAAATAAATATCACTTTTTTATCAACCGGTGATGAGGGATCGAGGTTAAACATATAGTGATAATTCCCAGAGATATCATGTGAAACATTATTGAGCATGTGAAGGCTTTAAATGTACGAGCAGCTCCCCCCAGTGACTAAACGCTCTCTCTTGTTCTGATTTCAACAAATGTAGTTTTTATCTTGAGCAGAGCTGCAATAAGTGGTTGTTGCAGTTATAATATGAACTATACATTTGGCTCAGTGGTATTTCTGCTTACACATTAGTATATGATCTCAGTTCTTATTGAAATATGGAGACAGAAAATACGACCTCCATAATTCATAAAGCTGAAATAAAAAACTGACATGAACTTAGAATTCAAGGATTTCGATATTCACACGCTGCAGTTGGTCACATCTCTGCTTTAGGCTACAAAATTATTATTATTATTATTATTTATTTTTTAATTTTTTTAAACTATTGATTTGCCAGCTCAGAGGTCAATGATTGCATTTCTTGACTTGGTGCTCCTCTGTGCCTACTGACAATAACTCAACTTCAAAACATGGTCAAATATGACAGGAACCTTTTGAAGTTGAATGCACTGTATCCAAATGTGAGATTGACTGAGGAAAATGAATCCCATTAATGCTTCCTTTTGTGGTAGCAGGGTTTCACTCTTTGCTCTGTACATTCAGATCTGAAACATTAAGAGGTCACTAGCTCAACATTGGAGTGGTAGACTAATCCCACTCAGTACAGCCTGCCCTTTGCTGTAAACAACCTGAGGAGCTGCTTTAATGGAAGCTTTTAAATATGATGGTGACGCGGTGCTGTTGAGCAAAGCCATCTGTTTACATTGAAGCAGATTAAAGTCGCCTCTTGTTGGAGGATCAGGCCTCTCTGCAGCTCCAGTGTGCAAACGGACACAGTTAAATCAATACGCGCTCTTTAAGCAGAGAATGACTGTCTGAGCTGAATACTGCAGGGGAGACTGATAGAAACACAACAGGTCATAATAACAAACCATTAGGCCCACTGCTGCTGCTGCGATGCCACGAGGAGCATAAACCATTAGAGACGCAACATCGCGTATTTCAGCCCGAAATAGGAGGCAGCGTCTAAATTACACTTGACGCCGCTTTTATCACAATAATGGAGGAGATTCCAGCCATCACAGGCCGAGAAAATGAAGGTGATAATACAATTATCTTTAAAAAAAAAAAAAAAAAAAAAAAAAAGCTATCTGGAAAAATCGCTTTCACTTGATAAAAAAGGCAGTTTGGTTTAGTTTAATTGGGGGGGGGGGGGGGGGGTGCCAAAATAGACACACTAACGATCATTTGTGAGCTCGCAGATTTAATACGACGTCGTGCAGCGATGTTTGTGCGGCTGCACTGACGCAGAGCAGCTCCGCGTCACGTCGGTTTAACACCGGTGGAAACATCATTCATCAGACAAACTCCAAACAGCCACAAAGGCTGATTCAAGTTTGTTGGAGTGTTTCAACAGATTACATTTGGAGATTTATTTTTTATAATTATTCTATGTAGGCTACATAGTCGTATAAATAGAGTGAGAGGGTAATTAGAATAAATGAATTAAAATTGAACAAAATTAGAGGAGTCTGTCTACATCTATGGTTTTGTTTTTGCGTTGGGTTTGGGATCAGTTTGTCTCAGGGGAGGACACACTGATCGCATCAGGACAAGCTTGTCCAGAAAACTGCTACTGGGAAAGTTTTTTTTCCACGCTGTCCCATGAGCGTCTTCTGGAGCTGCTGCTGCTCAGGGGTTTTTGTGTGCTTTTTATTTTTAAATGTCGGAAGTTGTAGTTCCTAATCCAGCTGTCTATAGATGAGCTGTAAACACGTCTCCCCTCAAAATAGATTTGCTGCTTTGTGAAACTGGCAAAACAATTTTTTGTTGCAAAACAATTTAGTTTTTAATAAGAATAAAAAAAAAAACCAACGTCTTAACTTTTGAAACAAAATGCTCGTCAAAAGAAAAAAATATCTCCTATAAACTCAATAAAACGTGAAGATAAGTTTCATTGCAGCCGGTTTATTATCGAGGGTTGCTGATGGTGTGCATCACGATTATTCTTTTTAAGCTCGTGACTGTTTATAATCTATTTTAAAGGAGTTCTTTTCTTTTCTGACCCAAGTGTTACTGCATCGCAGACAACAGTGTTATGTCATGTTTATTTTCTCAGTGCACTGACAAAGGAAGCGGCTCATAACCAAAACCAGCCAAACGAGAAAAGTGGCCTCCGATTTGTAGCAAAACGCTGCCATCTAGCGGCCGAGCCTGAGGCAACGCTGGTCTGCAGTGTGTGTGTGTGTGTTTGAGCACATCTTTCTATTTTTATGTAGATCAAATTTTGATTTAAAAAAAACAAAAACAAAAACAAAACAAAAACCTGCCGTGAGGACATTTCTGCGCTGTGAGGACATCCAGGCCGGTCTTCCCAACTTTTAAGGGGAATTTGAGAGTTAAAACTTGGTTTCAGGGTTTGAATAGGTTTAGGTTGGGGTTAGGAACTTGTGATGTTTAAAGTTAGAATTAAATTCAGGGTAATCAAAAACAAAAATCTGCCATTACAATGATTCTTCAAAACACTATGTTCATACGGTTAATTAACATGAATCCATAAGTGAGTGGTCACATTTCCCTTCAACGTGTTCCATGAAGCCGGACCGGGTCGTGTACAGATCTCCGGGGACTCCCGGGTTTAACCTTCGACCTCCATTAAAGAGTAAAAATGGTCTTTAGGGGGGTATTCGGCTTGACTCAGGAAGTGAAAGCAGGTGTCAGCTGCTGGTGTTGGTGACATTCAACCCTTTTACTGACACTTTTCTTAACTTCATTGTCAGACAAAGTTGTGATGAAAAAGTAACAAAAGTCTAAATTTTCCCTAAACAAAAGCCAAGGTGTCTTTTAAAATGATATAAAACACAGAAGAACAGTAAATCTTCCCATTTTAGTAGTTGCGATTAGAGAATATCTGACATTTTCAGTCTCTTTATCTTTGCATTTCATTTGATCAAATCTATTAAATTTAGTTTTTTGCCCATGAATGAGTATAAATGCCTTTACAACATTTAACAGTTGTGATTTAATGAGGGTTCCCTTTTTCTAACTGTACATTACAGCCGATTCCCTGAATAACCAAACAGAGAAGCAGAATTTACAATTGGAAAACCACTTGGTGTGGAGCTCTGACCTCTTGATATACAGTGGGTACGGAAAGTATTCAGACCCCTTTACATTTTTCACTCTTTGCAGCCATTTGCTAAAATCAAAAAAGTTCATTTTATTTCTCATTAATGTACACTCAGCACCCCATCTTGACAGAAAAAAACAGAAATGTAGAAATTTGTGCAAATTTATTAAAAAAGAAAAACTGAAATATCACATGGTCATAAGTATTCAGACCCTTTGCTGTGACACTCATATTTAACTCACATGCTGTCCATTTCTTCTGATCCTCCTTGAGATGGTTCTACTCCTTCATTGGAGTCCAGCTGTGTTTAATTAAACTGATTGGACTTGATTAGGAAAGGCACACACCTGTCTATATAAGACCTTACAGCTCACAGTGCATGTCAGAGCAAATGAGAATCATGAGGTCGAAGGAACTGTCCAAGGAGCTCAGAGACAGAATTGTGGCAAGGCACAGATCTGGCCGAGGTTACAAAATAATTTCTGCAGCACTCAAGGTTCCTAAGAGCACAGTGGCCTCCATAATCCTTAAATGGAAGAAGTTTGGGACGACCAGAACTCTTCCTAGACCTGGCCGTCCAGCCAAACTGAGCAATCGTGGGAGAAGAGCCTTGGTGAGAGAGGTAAAGAAGAACCCAAAGATCACTGTGGCTGAGCTCCAGAGATGCAGTAGGGAGATGGGAGAAAGTTCCACAAAGTCAACTATCACTGCAGCCCTCCACCAGTCGGGGCTTTATGGCAGAGTGGCCCGACGGAAGCCTCTCCTCAGTGCAAGACATATGAAAGCCCGCATAGAGTTTGCCAAAAAACACATGAAGGACTCCCAGACTATGAGAAATAAGATTCTCTGGTCTGATGAGACCAAGATTGAACTTGTTGGCGTTAATTCTCAGCGGTATGTGTGGAGAAAACCAGGCACTGCTCATCACCTGCCCAATACAATCCCAACAGTGAAACATGGTGGTGGCAGCATCATGCTATGGGGGTGTTTTTCAGCTGCAGGGACAGGACGACTGGTTGCAATTGAAGGAAAGATGAATGCGGCCAAGTACAGAGATATCCTGGAAGAAAACCTCTTCCAGAGTGCTCTGGACCTCAGACTGGGCCGAAGGTTCACCTTCCAACAAGACAATGACCCGAAGCACACAGCTAAAATAACAAAGGAGTGGCTTCAGAACAACTCTGTGACCATTCTTGACTGGCCCAGCCAGAGCCCTGACCTAAACCCAATTGAGCATCTCTGGAGAGACCTGAAAATGGCTGTCCACCAACGTTCACCATCCAACCTGACGGAACTGGAGAGGATCTGCAAGGAAGAATGGCAGAGGATCCCCAAATCCAGGTGTGAAAAGCTTGTTGCATCATTCCCAAGAAGACTCGTGGCTGTACGAGCTCAAAAGGGTGCTTCTACTCAATACTGAGCAAAGGGTCTGAATACTTATGACCATGTGATATTTCAGGTTTTCTTTAATAAATTTGCACAAATTTCTACATTTCTGTTTTTTTCTGTCAACATGGGGTGCTGAGTGTACATTAATGAGAAATAAAATGAACTTTTTTTGATTTTAGCAAATGGCTGCAATAAAACAAAGAGTGAAAAATTTAAAGGGGTCTGAATACTTTCCGTACCCACTGTATATCCATCTGTACAAATAAAACTGCAGGTCAGAGATCAAATACACAGACATTTCAAACAAACAAATTCAGAAAACAACTAGACTGAGATTAAGAGATTGGCTCTGCAGTTGGATTACACAGGAAATGTTGAACCAACACTCTGTAGTGCCGGCACAAGGCAACAAATTCAGTACATATGAAAACATTTTGGCACAATCAATCAAACTGCACAGTCAGCAATGTTTTCAAAAATAAAATCTATTCAGATGAAAAAAAACTTAAAATAAAACTTGCAGAAAGGACCACTTAATAATTCTGATAATTGTCAGAAACAATGTAATAATCGGTCCATCTATTTAGGAGAAACCTAAAACTCATGTTAAGTCTTTTTTTTTTATATCTGTGCTTTAGTGATTTTGCACTAAATAATATAAACAAGTCAGCAAAAACAAACACATGAAAGAGGGTTGTTGGAAGTAAACGCTTATACCGACTATAAAAAAAAACCATCTTTAAATCAAAGGAATCCCTTAAAAATCCATATTGTCATATAAAAGCTTCTCCAGGCTGCTCTCTTCACCATCTGCTATTTTGATCAAATAGTTCCACTTTTTAAAAAAATTTTTTTTAGATAAAATCTTCTTAGAGCTTAAGAAGATTGATAACAACCTCATGTCTGTACAGTAAATATATAGTTGGAACCAACAGGTTTCCTTAGATTAGCATAAAGACCTGCTGGTTATGTGGTGGAGTTTCCCAGCTTGGCAGACTTTGTTGCATTTGGACAGATCCACAGTGGCTGTTTCCTCCCGTCTCAGGTCTTTGTGCTCAGCTAAGCGTCTCCAGCTTCATATTAGGTCTACTTGCAGTGTATGACAGTCACATCAATCATCTAACGCTCAGCAAAAAAGCAAATGGCACTTTTACATTTTTTTTTTAAACTTCTGCTTAAAACATCCATATTTGATCATTTCTTTGTTTAATTTCCAGTATTGATATCCCTACTTTTGTGGTTTTAAGTACCAAAAATCACCTGAATATTGTTTTATCGCTCCTCTCTAGCTCTACCGAGTACGGGCTATTTTGTGTCTGTTTCTTTAAGGAGCATTGATATGAGGGACCCGCTCTTCTGATTGGCTGACTCTTTTCTGAGTGACACACACCCAGGCCAACCACAGGTTTTCTTCAAGTGTTGTAGCTTGCTATCTTTACAACAGAATTACTGCTGTGTTTTAATCCACATAAAAGGTTGGACAGTGGGCCATGCTGAAGGTGGACATATGACACGAGTGTGCGTTTGTGACATCACAAACTTACAGAAGTCCAAACGGTAGAGTGCCTTTCTCCGTGGACTGAGCGTTTTAACATCTTCACTGTATTTATAAAGCATGTAGACCTGCTTTATAATAATAATTAAAAAAAAGAAACAAATGAAAATTTAAATTTGTACCATACGGGACCTTTAAAAGCCTCTTCAAAAGCACCACCTATTACAGCATTGCGGGACGTCAGTTAAAATCTAAAATGTGAAAATGTTTCAAAAGTGACAGGCACATCACTGACAGCATTCATCAGAGGTGCAGTGTCTTTGACAGACAGTCCATCCCACCGGGATGCTGTCTGAGCCGAGTGCGCCGACATGTTTTAGGAGTCTTCACCAGCCTGCACCTGGCCGTCACTCAGCAGTCTCTCTCTTTCTCCCGGGCTGTTCTCCTCTACGTTCACCAGCCCGGCGCAGCACGGTATCCTGGCCAGCAGGGGGCGGTGCAGTCCGTTGTAGATCGCCGTGCCCAGCAGCAGAACCAGGAAGCCCAGAACCTGCAGGCCGTGAAACTTCTCCCAATCCAACGCCAGGCTGACCACCCAGATGACCAGCGTACGCAGGCTGTCCAGCACCATGCGGGTGGTGGCGCTGATCTCCTTGGTGACGCTGATCCCGGCGAAGTTGAAGAAGGCGATGCTGACCGTGTTGCCCAGCAGAGCCAGCAGGATGAGAGGCTCGTGTCCGATCTGACAGAAGGCATCCAGCGCGTCCTCCAGGACCTGCCGAGGGTTGTTGCTGAAGTTGCCAACATTGATGAAGTACATGGGGATGAGCAGCAGTGAAAGGACAAAGAAACCAAAGAAACCTGGAAAGAAAAAAATGAATTGAATCTGACGGCAGTTCCCAATGGGTTCAGGATGTGACATAACCGCTGGCCCGATGGGCTGGGGTCACTAAAAGTTCACGCAGGGCAACATGATTAGCAGTGATGACCAATAAGAGGCTGCCATGTGAGCCCGTTTGCAAGATATGTGATGAAATGCATTGCGATTCGCTGAAATCCATGAAGGGAAAATTAACGCATCATGAGATGTGCTCATTGCATCTTATAGGTACTCAAAGATTGTGATTAGATGTTAGCTGGGAACACCCTATGTGCTGTTACTCAGGTGTTTAGCAAACTCTACTTTAGTGCCTCTTTTCGCCCTTTTATGGGTTTGGTGGGATACAAATCTATCCTCAGGATTCATCTCCAGTACCAGAGTTTTGGTGTTCGGTTTACAAGAATGTAACGGCACGTTGCTGCAGATAAAGAAAAAAACAAACTGCTGTACCTTCAGTTCCGACAGCCCGAAGAGGATGGACGTCATGTTTGTAGACAAACTTTTCCTCCAGGACCATCTGCACGGCGACAATGATCTGTGCCGTGATGATCAGGAGATCTCCTGCAGGACAAAAGAGATTAGTGGCGGTTCGTTTACTGCCAATAAAACACGGTATTTTTGAAGGAATGGAGAACCAACCGGATTTCCCTATTATACTGTTTTTCTCGTCACTTTTCCTGTATCACTACAGATTAACTACAGAGGACATTGCCACACAATACAAAAAACATCTTACCAGTGATGACGTCACTGAGTTTGTGCGAGTCGTCTCTGTGTCCGCTGACAAAGTCGGCGAGGCCCACTATCACCAGGCCCAGGATGGTGATAAAAATACCGATCCACTGATTCGCTGCCAGGCGACGCCCAAGAAAAGCCACAGAGAGAAGACCAGTGAAGATGATGACAGCTCCACGAAGCATCTGGAAGCTGGAGGCGCTCGTCATGTTGAGCGCTGGAAAAAGAAAAAGAAAGTTTTAAAGCGAACTGATAGTGGAGTTTAACGGATGCGGGTGAATCACCGACATTGACAAAAATACATTTTGTAGATTCATGATCTAGAAATTCAGGCTTTTCTTTACATGATACTTCAAACACCTAATTCGTAAGAGTCCAATGAAGCTCAAAGTAACACTGATGAAAACAACCTCTGACGAAATAAATGACCTCTTCTCCAATGACTAAATTGCATATGGCATTTTACAGTGAAGACAAACAACAACATCAACAGAGGAGCATTTCAAATCAGCTGGTGGTCCATATTTCCTTCTTCATTTATGAAGTAAAGCTTTTGGTCACTTACCAACATACATGATGGAGGTGGCCGTCATGTCACACATGGCCGGGGCGAAGAAGAGGAGAGGGTTAAAGCTCTGGGCGGCGTTCATCTTGGGTTGTGGTCTGCGTTTGTCGTGGCAAAGCAGGATGTAGAAGGCTGCGAGACAGCTGAACTCACCCAGAAACATCCCCACTGCCTGGATGGGGAGGGAAGGAGGGAGGGAGGGAGGGAAGGAAGGAAGGAAGGAAGGAGGGAAGGAGGGAGGGATGGAAGGAAGGAGGGATGGAAGGAGGGAAGGAGGGAGGGATGGAAGGAAGGAGGGAGGGAAGGAGGGAGGGAAAGAGGGAGGGAAGGAAGGAAGGAGGGAGGGAAGGAGGGAGGGAGGGAGGGAGGGAAGGAGAGAGGGAGGGAGGGAAGGAGGGAGGGAAGGAGGGAGGGAAGGAGAGAGGGAAGGAGAGAGGGAAGGAGGGAGGGAAGGAGAGAGGGAAGGAGGGAGGGAAGGAGGGAGGGAAGGAGAGAGGGAAGGAGGGAGGGAAGGAGGGAGGGAGGGAGGGAAGGGTCACATTTTAGGTATAACCAAGAAATTAATGTAGTTTAATAGTCAGTTGGATTTTTTAACTCTTTGTGCTGCTGAGGAAAAATAAAGTGCTTAACAATGACGTCACTTGAAACGTCTTACTGTACCTGTACGAATGGGTGTGCAAACTGATGTTTAGGGTCGTCATGGCAACCCGGTGCGTAGAACATGTCAGCCCATCTGTTTGACAAAAAGACAATTTTACAACTTAATTATGGATATAGGTGTTTTCTTACTTACTTCAGTGTAAGAAATATAACAAAGTGTGCAACAAACCCTGATTTTGAAATCTTTTACATTGTGAGCATTAAAAGTTTGAGCAGCAACTGCCTGAAATATAACTTGTAAATGATTTATACGTCTCCCTTTAAATGCAGTACATCCGTTTAACATAAAACGCTGAGCAGTGCAGTAAAACACGACAGAGTCCGACTGAATGATTCAATGACGTTGCTTTTCACTGGTGATAGATCTGCATAAAACTTTGACTTTTAGAGCCAGACAGTGACAGAAAGCATGACTGACATGTGAGCGTCCCGGACGCCTGCTTTAATCTGCAAGACAGGCATGTGGTCTTTAAAAAGATGCTGACACAACACTTCTCTGAAATGTTTCCTACTGAGTCTGAGCTCATCATTACACAACTAGAGTGGGACAATTGAGTGATTCAACTCTTCTGCTATCATCTAAATTATTGCCCGTGTGCTTTGGATTAAAAATTGCCACATGATACATATTGTATGAAAGAAAAGAAGAAACAGCATCACAACTATCAGCCGACAGGCGGTAACGGATCTGAACTGTATGACTTCAGAAAGCAGTGAGGCCGCACTGTGACCGGGAAGGTTTCAGGTGACTGTTGTGAAACGTAACCTGTTAGTATCCGTGTTCCTCTTTGACCAACGTGACACAGCACGTTTTGTCTGACTCATTATCACAACTCGACCCGATTCGTAGCAGATTCGAGTTTCGTTCGGCCGACAAACACCACAAAAGGACAGATGAGTGCGTGTCAGGCAGCGGGATGCTGACAGCACAGATTAATGGAGAAGTTAAACACGCTGAGTTTCTCGTTTCACTCAAATGGCACATTTTCCTATCGTGAGGAGGACTTGACTCAAATTAATATTATGAACCATTTCCTGCTTCTCAGATGTGAAGATTTGCTGATCTGTTTAATTTATTGTAAACTGATTATCTTTGGGTTTTGGACAAAACATCAAAGTGTCCCATTGTGGTTTAAAAATATGTAAAACGCACTGAAATCCTAATCTGAGTTTCAAATTAAAACAATGTTTTGTTGCAGCTCTAAACAACATTCTCAGGATAACCTGTAAAATAATCTCGGCCATTACTTAACCTCAGACAGAAATGTCCTCCCAGAAGATTTAATCACCAGATAGCTCATGATAAGGACACCACTCAGCTGCAGGACACCACTCAGCTGCAGGACACCTGGATGAGTCAGACCTGGCCTTTGCTAGATCTCCTACTTGCATGAATCTGCAGCTGCTTCCTGACTGCAGACTTATCTGGGTCAGAAACATTGAAATGTCTGTCCTCACACAGCTCAGCTTCCTAAAACCCGGAAAAGTCCAGCTTGATATCATTATATTATCTGTGTGCACAGCCAACAAACGGTTACCTCACTACTTAGCTGCTAACATTAGCGGCTAGCAGATACAGTAGCAACAGCTTCAGGTTACCTTTATTTACACATGTGAGCTGGTAATAAAAGCGTTAATCAATTTATTAATCAATTAATCAATTAATGTAAATGACTACGTTCCAATAAATGCACGTAAACTTTGTTTGTGTGAACTACCTGCAGCGCTGCTGGATGATCCCTTTAACTACGAACACAACAGGAGCCATCGTGAATGAACTTACTTGGCCGACAGCGTGTTCAAGGAGCCGGTGGTGAGCATCAGTCCCGCGAGGAACAGCTGGTATTTGGTCCACGCCATGCTGAAGGGGGACAAACACCTGGACACCTGGACACGACGACCAGCTGTGTTCAGCTGACCAGCTGCTCCTGCTGTTTATTCATGCCTTTGAACACCACGTGACGACAGTCAGCTGACCGCTGCGCCAACTACATGCTGCCTTCACGTCCGGTCGGATATGACGGAACAAAGGAGAAACTGAGTGAAACCCATTTGTTTAGACAATAGAAGATCAAATTAAATACTTTAACGATTAAGTAGGGGGGTTTATGAACATGTTATATATTATATATTATGTATGAAGATGTCCGTTGCAGGAACCAAACACAGGTCAAAGCATTATTTTGCGTCAATACTGGGTTTCCACACAATATCATTCAAATGTTACATTTATTATTCATAACTAAAGATTCGTTTTTTAAAAGTCTGTATAAACAAGTGTAACATCAGGAAATACAAGACCATCAACTTGGTCTTGTATTATTATCAGCTTAAAAACTACAATTATACAATAAGGTTCTCCAAAAATCTTACTGCTATAAAAACTGTTCCTTTATTAAAAACTTTAGTGTTTAGACGTGTTTTTATGTTCCATTTGCTATTTTCTTGTATTGAACTGTGTCCCCTGGATAAATTGTACCGTTTTATAAAATGCACAGTCTTTAATAAAGTTGATTAATAATGGTGTTAAACTACTACAATCCTACTACTATAATTGGATATATTAGCTATATAAATATTGCCAAACATTTAAGTGACAGTATTGTGAAATTTGCAGATGATACCACAACATGAACATCCTGGATGCTTCAATCACAGAGAACTGAGAAGGTCCGGTTAGACAGGACAAGAGGACGATTTCATATTCCAGGTTTTACTTGTGATATGATGCATGATTGATGATCTGATGTCTCGAGTGGACAAACGTCCTTGTTTTGAATGACCTTCCATTTTGTAATGTTTGCTGGTGTTCATCGTCATCAGGGCTGAGACGGACAGCAAGTTGGTACATCTGTACTTTTAATGTATATGTGCAATAAATACAAGCTGAAATGGACTTGAGAGGGGTTCACGTTGTCTTTCTTCATATTATTGACTTTTAATCTTAAATAAAACAGTTGTACTTTTTGGCGTTCCTGTCCATTATTTTGAAATCCACCGGAAGTACGTTTTACAACGCGAAACCTTTTTTTGAACATCATGCCTAAAAAAAAAGCTGAAATCCCTGTCAACAAGTTGTGATATCGCCAACCGGAGTAGATTGGTGAGCAGTCGGTGCATCTCCGGAGAAGTCCGGTGAGAAGACCGGTGAGAAGTCCGGTGAGAAGACCGGTGGGAAGTCCGGTGAGAAGACCGGTGAGAAGACCGGTGAGAAGTCCGGTGAGAAGACCGGTGGGAAGTCCGGTGAGAAGACCGGTGAGAAGACCGGTGAGAAGTCCGGTGAGAAGACCGGTGAGAAGACCGGTGAGAAGTCCGGTGAGAAGTCCGGTGAGAAGACCGGTGAGAAGTCCGGTGAGAAGTCCGGTGAGAAGACCAGTGAGAAGTCCGGTGAGAAGACCGGTGGGAAGTCCGGTGAGAAGACCGGTGAGAAGACCGGTGAGAAGTCCGGTGAGAAGACCGGTGAGAAGACCGGTGAGAAGTCCGGTGAGAAGACCGGTGAGAAGTCCGGTGAGAAGTCCGGTGGGAAGTCCGGTGAGAAGACCGGTGGGAAGTCCGGTGAGAAGACCGGTGAGAAGACCGGTGAGAAGTCCGGTGAGAAGACCGGTGAGAAGTCCGGTGAGAAGTCCGGTGAGAAGACCGGTGAGAAGTCCGGTGAGAAGACCGGTGGGAAGTCCGGTGAGAAGACCGGTGAGAAGACCGGTGAGAAGACCGGTGAGAAGTCCGGTGAGAAGACCGGTGAGAAGTCCGGTGAGAAGACCGGTGAGAAGTCCGGTGAGAAGACCGGTGAGAAGACCGAAACGTTTCGGATTTACAGTTTGTTGTCAGCATGAAAATAAAGTTGGGAGTGCTAGCTCAACATACCTGTTTCGTACTTCCGGCGGTCGGCGGCGTCTCCAGGTGTCCAGGTGTCCTGGTGTCCAGGTGTCCAGGTGTCCAGGTGTCCTGGTGTCCAGATGTCCAGGTGTCATTGTGTCCAGGTGTCCTGGTGTCCTGGTGTCCAGGTGTCCAGGTGTCCTGGTGTCCAGGTGTCATTGTGTCCTGGTGGGGGTGAAGGGGGGGGTAGAGGGTGAAGGGGGGGTGGAGGGGGGATAGAGGGTGGAGGGGGTGAAGGGGGGTAGAGGGTGGAGAGGGTGAAGGGGGGGTAGAGGGTGGAGGGGGGGTAGAGGGGTGAAGGGGGGTAGAGGGTGGAGGGGGGGTAGAGGGGTGAAGGGGGGTAGAGGGTGGAGGGGGTGGTAGAGGGTGAAGGGGGGTGGTAAACAGGGACCAGTCTCATTAGATGCAGGATGTCGCCTGAGGAGAAGAAAACAGTATGGTCCTCCTTTAAGTGTGAGGCCTCCTCATACAGGACCTCCTCATACAGGACCTCCTCATACAGGACCTCCTCATACAGGCAGGACCTCCTCATACAGGACCTCCTCATACAGGACCTCCTCATACAGCAGGACCTCCTCATACAGGACCTCCTCATACAGCAGGACCTCCTCATACAGCAGGACCTCCTCATACAGGACCTCCTCATACAGGACCTCCTCATACAGCAGGACCTCCTCATACAGGACCTCCTCATACAGCAGGACCTCCTCATACAGCAGGACCTCCTCATACAGGACCTCCTCATACAGCAGGACCTCCTCATACAGCAGGACCTCCTCATACAGGACCTCCTCATACAGGACCTCCTCATACAGGACCTCCTCATACAGGACCTCCTCATACAGCAGGACCTCAGTCAGTGTCGATGCAAACTCATCCGCTCACCAGATTTGAGTGAATTTCGACAATAATTGGAGACTTGCGCTTCGTTCCTATTTTAAATGTCAACTGTTAAAGTTCGTCCTCTGAGTTTGATCTGTTTTGCTGTTACTTCCTACACTGGACGCTTAAATCAAAGTTTTTATGTCCGTAGAAATACAATTTAGGGTTTTACAAGGAGACTTTAAATGCAGCGTGACAGGCACCGAGGACAAACAGCAGGTGGCGACAAAGACCAGATCGACCATCTGAAAGTGGGACCACAGTAAATTCCCCCCTCTGTGGCCTCACGGTGCATAAAATTAGAACATGCATTCCACTTTCCATGAGGACGTTGTCCCTTATTAGGTCAATCTGTGGCTTTTTGAAACCTATAAATAAAGATTTCCAGTTAAATTAGGAATTTGGGGTTGAAATTCACCTCAAGGTGCCACATCAGCTAAATGCTACCAGAAGTACTTGGGAAAAAAGATGTTAAAATGAATTTTTGGGGGATTCCTGGACTGCAGCTATCTTTAATCCTCTTTAGACACCGCAAAGCGAGAGAAAATTAAGGTTTCACACAAAGAGTTTTCTTTGCTGCAGAGATATTTTCAGCTCTTCTCCTGGTTTCACTCCTCTGGTGTTACAGGGTGCTAAACAGGATTCTTGGTGACTTCCCAGACAGCTGATGAGAACAAGGAGTCATCAGCTCAGTGACTCCGTATGAAGTGTCTCTTCTCTCCTCTCTGTGCAGACAGCAGTGAAACCTCCCGGCTCCGAGAAAGAAAGGAAGCAGCTTATCTGCGGCCACTGAAATGTCCCGTGGCAGAGTCAGCTGAGCAAACCGAGGCTGGTCACCAATCGTTTGAAAGCTTCATGGGAGAGCTGTACGCCCCTCTGCGCTGTCAGTTCAAACCCAAGTGATGCGCTGAATTATTCATGATCACTGCTCACCTGTGCATTCTGAACATAGATGTTACTGGTGACTCTGCTGTTGTATAACAAGACGGCTCTGCAGATACTGGACTGTTTATTTCAACAGATCACCTGCTGTCAAATGTAATAAGTAAATACTGAGGCTGGAAATCTCTCCTGCAAGCTGATTATTTTTAATTACTCTTGACTGATCGAAAATTTACAATCTTCCCCTTATTGTAAAAATGTTGTGTTTCATGACAAAAAGATAAATATCACAGAATAACTTTTTTTTTCTTGCAATACAAAAATGTTTAAGATAATTTTAAAATTCAAGCAATTCATCCAAAGACACATTTGTTTTAGCAACATCTCTTTATTGTGTTGTTATTGACCGATGCACGCCAGCACAATATATGGGGAACACCTACATTTGGCACAAATATTCACTTTCCCTCAGTGATGAATTATTAGATCTTTTCCATTCTAGTGAATGTGATATCTGAGGAACCCCGTGAAGGATCTTTACATGAGGCATAAACATTCATTTGGACTCAAGGATGAAGTGAGTAGATTTATGTGATCAAAGGTCAGAGGTCGAGATGAATATGACCTCACATCTGTCAGTCCTATTCTTGTGAATGTGATATTTCAGGAACACCTCGAGGGAATTTCTTACACATTTAGTTGGACTCAAGGACGAACTGATGAGAATTTGGTGGTCAGAGGAAACTGTGACCACGCAACACACACTGGTGTAATTATTACAACATTTCACACCAACATCTATTAGGATGAAATTATTATTATTCTTTTCTGTCCATTACTCAACACCATAACTCAGGAGAAGAAGGGGAGACCATATTACACATTTATGACAGATACTGAATTAGTGACATTACCCCGGGCTTTCCATCTAGAAATAATGATGATTGTATAGATCTTCCTTGCTGTCAAGATTGAAGTTGTGTGTGAACAATTCACATTTTAGAATTTATACCTTCTTTGTAGCAACATGTGTATGAATTTAGAGAGATATGTATGTAAACTATAACTTGAGTGGCAAGTGGAGGCCTCCAACCGCTCGGCGGTAACTAGTTCTGTTTGTCCTGGTGGGCATATTCTGAGCCTGATAGTGAAGGTTCCTGATAACCTCCAGCTTGTGCTTCAGTGGGCGCTGAGAATCAAAGAGTAAATATTGATTTGTGTATGTGTGTTTTCTATATGCTTCGATGTTGAGGCTTCTGTCATCTCGATGTGCATCTCACAGTCCAGGAAGGCCAGACTATTTCCTTTGACATCCTCCCGGGTGAATTTGATGTTGCTGTCTACTGCATTGATCTGTGAAAAGTTTCACTTCCTGTGTTTTGATTTTGACTTTGTGTCCTCCACATAACTAAAACAGTGGCTGTGACAGTTCCAGTGAAGGAGATTATGACCCTGCTCTCTACTTATTCCATATAGAGATTAACCTTCAAGGACCTCAAGCAAGTCCAGTTGCCTTTGGGTCATTTTCAGTTGTTTCGACTGTAGGCAGACATTCAAAACATCATTTTTTACACATTTGGTTGAAAAACTAGCCTCTTTCCCATTGAAAAAAAAACTACCTTGCATTTATATCACTTCAAGACTAACACAGCATACATGTACATACATTTATTTGGCGTGAATCCAACGTGCTTACGTAATGTAATTATTCACTTCTCCCCTATGGAACCGGTGACCACTGAATATCCTCATGCATTTGCTTTTCAACAAATTAGCCAAAGGTCACCGGACAGCTGGAGACATATTGATTAAGAGCAAATAAGTTAATTAACCGTTTGGATTAGGAGGATCAGTGGTTGTGTAATGTTATTCGATAGTAGCAATACAATTTAATGCCGAAAGCAACAGAATTGATCTATTTGTTCGACAGGATTATTATTATTATTTTTTTTAACCCTATCAATCTATCTCTTGACCTCTTGAATTCTTGGTTATTTTTTTTATTTTTTTACATTTCCGCCAGGAAAAAAAAAAAAAGACAAGTTTAAACTGACAGCTGCAAAACTGTAAGGCCACTTGGGCTTTATGGACAAGAGACACTTGGGAGGATTTTGAAAAACAATAGATTTCTTTATCACTATGCCAAAGATTTGAAAAACCCCAGCAAAAAGAACCTGTATATAAATAATAGAGAGTAAATAATAGCCTCATATTGGCCGCCTTTTTTTAGCTGTGTTGCTGGCATCAAATTCAAAATGATCATATATTTTTCATAAAACAGTAACATTTCTAGTTTTAACATTTGATATGTTTTCTTTGGTCTATTTTTAATTACAGGCTTATGTGATTTGCAAATCATTCCATTCTGTTTATATTTATATTTTACACAGCGTCCCAACTTTTTTGGAAACAGGGTTTTATTTAACTTTATTATCGCAGTGTTTTATCACAATACATATCAAATTGGCAAGTATCGTGATAGTGTCGAAGCAGGAGATAAGTATTTCATCGCAGCCCTGTTGTTGACGTAATGTCTTCATGCTGTATTGAATCATACGTATTCTCCATTAATCTATCAAATAATACAACTGGGGAAATAAAATGATACTGAGAAATCCCCTTTGCCATATTTTTCTCGAGGAAATGAGACCAAACTTCAAACCTCCCTTCACATGCTGTGTGGTTGGTGGAGTAGATGAATGCCGCCTCTCCCGGAATTTATTTACAGCCTTCAAACAAAGCTACCACACAAGCCTGTGGGTACTCTCCTTTCTGTGCAGCTGAGTATGTGCAGGATGTAATGCCATGGATGACTCTTCTTGACTTTTGAAGAACAGCCAGCAATCACCGAATCATTAAAAACAAGAATAACTGCTATTTCCAACACAGACCAACATAGTCCCAGAAGGTCTTTCACTGCCAGGACCTCGTATGTTCATGTAGAATTGGAAAAAAAACTTCAGCTGGAGACCATCACAACTAATGTGTTGTTGTTGCAGAGATAAACACCGTGATAGTGCGGCTTAGATCATGAAAAGGTTATTGTGTGACACTGTGTAAAGGTCAGTCCTCTTCAACTCTTTCACTGATCAAAACATGTAAATGAGGCAAAATGATGTCACTATGGACTGATCTGCAGGTTGGTTTTGTAATTGCCATTACTAAGCAGTGAAGCCCTGACGTACGTCCACAGCTGTGTCAGATGAGCTAACCCCTATTCAACATACTCCAAATATGTTGAAATATAAATTTGCACGTTATTTTTAACAGTACAGCTCCTTTAAACGAAAAGCAGACGTTGTTATAGTTTTTTTTCATATTACTATGACCATTTCAAAACTACTGCCTCAGATGGCTTTAGGTCACGTGCCAAACAGAACATACTCAGTAATCATCGATGATGCTGCCTTCTGACCTGTGGGGTCCCCCAAGGCTCTATCTTTGGCCTCTTGTTCTCTATTTACATGCATCAAATAGGACATCTACCCTCAAACACAATAGTCATTAATACTGTTATGACACCCGTGCAGCATCTATGTCCCACTAATAACAATGACAGTAAAACAGAAAAATAGTAGGGCTAATTGTATATTATATTTTTTGTAACTGTTGGAATAATTTCAGCTGTATATTTAGCTGTATTTTCTTCCTCCTAAGGTATATGATTTTTAAAAATCATATCATAGTTTAAATTTTCATAGCTTAAGTTGTAGTGTACCATACATAAAAACAAAATGTCTATGCTCTTGCTGTAGCTGCAATTTGGCCTGTCCTGTTAAAAGACTGGCTCCATATTCCTGGCATTGTTTATACATCAATTTACTGGCCTGAAATTTATTGCATGAGCTTTTAGATTCAGAATAGAATAAACAACAGGTACCACGAACTCAGCAGACACAAACAAAGACTTCCAGGCAGAGCCATTCCTTTAAATATCATTCTTTCCATTTTGGAAATCTTAAATGTAAGTGAAAGGTCAAATATTATAAGACACCATTTGAGTTAATTCAGGAATGAAGGTCAAATTAGGATTGCAAATGTGTAGCACGAATATATAGAGAAAACCTTTTTAGAAAGTTTATATTCAAATAATTGAGACATTATCCACCTGCGACAGAGCAGGCCTCGCTGCAAGGCATGAGGTCAGAAAGCCGTCCTTATTTGGCCACAGTAACACGGGACAGATTCTCTTTGTGTTAGGGGGAGATCACCATAATTTATTCAACAGTAAATCTCCCTCAGCGGAAACCCTGGTGGAGTCCAAACACCAGGACTGGTTCAATTTTTAGTAGTGTTTTATGGAAAAGCAATGACAGGTAACAACATCTTAAATTTATTCCAACGACACCAAACCCTGAACCGAAAGGGCATATCAATCAAGAAAATGAATTAAAAGTCATAAAATCTTGCTTAATTGGGTGTTTTTCCATCTGTGATACAACTGCAGGCCGTGACATTTTACCCCCTACACCATCTTTACTGTTTACTTTGCGAAATGTTGATAAAATGCTTTGATATGTGGTACATTTGAAACTATGACAACATATCTGACGAAGACACGCTAAGACCTGTGACCCTCTGTCTTCCCTGTCCACTCATCTTCTCTCTAACTAATATCTACTGTATCAGCAACGCACTAGGACAGTTGTCGTGATTATGCCTCAGCCGCTGAGGGCTGTCACTGGTTATGCAACCGGTCTCCAGTGGTGCTCAGTGTGCGAGTAGCTGTAACCAGTGGTCTCATGAAATGTTGGACCTGAAGAGGCCTCTGAGCCAACGTAGCTTCAGAGAAATGATCAAGCATCTCATCCCCTTGAGAAGTTTCCAAATATGAGGTTGATATGTAACGTATTCACGAGACTGAAAGGAAAATCCACCTGCTGGTTGCTACCTGGGGATTGCACTTGTGTAATTCCCCTTTTTTTTTTGCATCGAGTACCTTTTACATTAATGTGAAGTCAGAAGTGAGGTATTATTCTGCATTAATCATATACAGAAACAACTTTTTAAGACTGGCAGAACATAAAGGGATCAAAAAAGGGGACAACATTGAAATTCTTTATTTTTTGCAGCTTTAATTCAGCTATTCTTTATACTGCTCATTAAGAAAGAGAACAAAATAGTTACATCAAAATAATCATGTTATTTTCTGCAATCAGTTCTGCACACTTTCAGGCCATCTGTGATTTGGACTCAGAGTCCAAATATTAAGGGGGGGGGGGGGTGGAGGTGTGTGTGTGTGTGTGTGTGTGTGTGTGTAGGGGGGGGGGGGTTAAAAGGTAAAAGGCCTTTCTTCAGGTCACAGTCATTTCTGCACGTCCCTAATTTAGTTTGCTTGTTTGTGTATAGTATATTTTATGGATTTTGCCCATTTTCAGTTGTTATTGCAAATTTAATTAAATTACTTATTGTAGTTGTTAGAAGCCATCGAGGGGCTGCTTTTGAGAAACTGTAGTGACGTGTCAATTTGTTACTATTATTTTGTATTATCGAACTCAACACTTGCTGATCTTCAGCCTTGTCCACAAACTATTCCACAAAAGCACAAAACAAGACATAAAAGTCTGGGGCATAGTCGCTCTGTCAAACTCTCACATTGTTCTAATTAGAGATCACATTTAAGTGCCACATGTCTTGTTTGTTGGTTAAGTTTGATTCTCTGAATTTTAGTTCAATATACTTACAAAAAGTGCTCCGTATTTAGAAAGGGGATGCTGCATAGTTATTATGAAAAGGTTAGCACCTGTGAACTAAAACTTGAATCATTGTGAAAGATCTTGAGACATTATATGGTTCCTTAATGGAGCCTTTAAATTATCAGGGTTTGGTTAGTGTTGTTGTTCTTTTTCTTTTACGACGGTGGAGGGTATGATTATGAAGAGTACGTCATCATCCTCTGTCCAGAATGAATTGTCACATTTGGTGTTGCTGATCCTACACAAGCTGTGTGTATGGATTTCACAATTACTTCAGCTCGTATCTGGGCTGATTATCTAACCGTCGAGGAGCTCTGCGACACGGCCGGGGTGTGCCACGTACAGAGGGCCTGGCAAATTTTCCTCCAGATCTTCTTGGAGGACATCTAATCACAAGTGACACAGGAGCAGCACTGCAAATCTGATGTTAATCCATGCTGAAGTCAGAAACATTTCCAAGGCTCTCAGCAGTTCTTTCAAGATAAAAGGGCACAACTGAAATTGTGCCATGAAGGCTGTGATGTGATACCTATTTCAGACATTTACACACACCTTAGGCTACGAGTCGGGAGATAAAAATAAAGGATTACAAACATCCAACTACTGTAGCCTTGAAATGTGCCAGAGAGCCGAGCTCAGGGCAGTCTGTTTGCGTGCCGGCTCTCCCTGACGCCCTGGCATGTGTGACTCTACTTGGCATTGAATGCCAGGTTTTATTGTCCCTGTAGAAAATGCGTACATATTTTACATATTTTATGTTGTTTAAGTCTCTGACCTGCACAATGTCTCTGTCCTCACCAGCATCTATCCTTTACTTCAAAACTGTGCACATTACAATTGTGATGACGTGGTGAGGATATTAAAAACACATACACAATGAATGAATGATTTTTATTTTTTTTAGGCTGTCAAAGCAGAGTTGAAGTTCGAAGGTTGATGTATGACAGAGACTCCCTGCAGCTCTGTCTGCTGTTGTAAAAGGGTGTTGCTGTTTCAGTTTTGAACTCAGTTCATCATGACAATAGAGAATGAAAACAAAGGAATATGCAAGAAAAACATCAAATATACAAAGACTGGATGTAAAATTAAGGTGAATTTTTCTTTTTTTTGTTAACAATATTCGAGAAAATAAGCAACCAGACACTATTTGATCCTAGAGAGCCACTTTTATTCTTCCTGCAACCTCAATCCTGAATGGAGACACTGAATGATTGGCTTCAGCTGTAGGTTTTAGTTTGGTTAAACTGAACGTCAGGCCTTCTCCTCTCCTTTCCTCTGAGTCTGTGTTGAATCTGTAGCTGCATGTTTTTTGATGTTTCGTGGCTGTAAATCTCTCGTTTGATCGTCCCTCTGCAGTGCTGCTCTATCAAATCAGCCCAGCAAACCTCCTCATTAGTCACGTACAACCTCCGACCTCACAGACCCTCTGATGATCCAACACCAGATACTTTAATCAGCAGAAGTCTCACATGGGACTCCACATGTAGGCCTGCGTTTTCCCTCTTTTGATTCGGCTTGTCTCTGCTGTGTTTGTCCTGTTGAGGCAAAGGATGTCTTACTTGGCCACCATGACAGCAGCAGTGCGTTTTACAGAACGAGAAACAACACAGTTTAGTATAAATAAAAGATTACTGAACAAGGAGAGAAGAGAGCAGGCGGCAAAGCGGAAGTGGGAACAAAACAGCAGCACAACAGGTCAACTGGTTGTTTCCTGGTTAGTTCACGACTTTGTCGGATAGCTCCACTGAAACTGTAAGAGACAACTAATAGATAATCAGTGAGTTGTATTTCTGCTACACTTACAAATGAAAGTAAGGCCCTACTGCTCTTGTTGTTGTCAGAAAATAATATGTTCATTAAAATCTTTTTTATTTTATATTTTTTAAATTTTTAAATTTTTAAATTTGCATTGCTGGTAATTTATATCATTGACATTATTTAAAGAAGCAAGAACAGGAACAATTAATTTTCATTAAATTAACAATAAACAACATTTAGTAATTAACAAGAAAAAAAACAGCAAAATTTTGAAGAAAGTATCACAACATAATATTATTTTTAAAGCGGAAATGTGCTTTTTTGGGGGCTTTTTTCAGTCTTGTGACACAGACAGGAAAAGACTGTATTAGAAGGTAAAGTGACTAATGCCAACAAGCCTTTTCAGGCTAACATGTAGGATTAAGCAGGGGCAGGTGTGCCTCAGGAGGTTAGAGGTCCTCTTTCCTCCTGAGGCACACCTGCCCCTTCTCAGGGTTCGTGGATTGAAGACAAGCTGTAAAAGTGCTTTATCTGCTATGGTGAAAAACAATGATGGAAGTGCAGCACATTTACCATGATCAGTTCCTACGGTGTGTTAGATTCATAATGAATTTAGAAATGAATATAAACCATGACAGAGGCGTGGCTCGAGGGTTTGGTCCAGAATATCTCAACAATTTGACAAATGGATTGGTACAAAATTTGTTTCTGACATTGATGGTTCCCAGAGGTTGAATCTTCTCCTTTAAAGTTATTATTTTTAAGCAGAGGATGAATTTTAATTGCTGAAGTGATCCCTTCACATCTAACTAATTCAACCTGAGTTGTTGCTAATTACAAACATTTCAGCACACAAACATGTTAAACTAAGCTGGTGAACATCGTACAAACACATCTGCTTCATCCACATTGGCATGTTTTCATTGACATTATGGCTATATTAGTGAATGTTAACATTTTGCTGTTTTGTGTCACTCCTACTTTTATATCTTATTATTTGTTTTAAAGGAAAGAAAATCACAATTTCATATCGCTTGAATAAAACTGAAAAATATGTAGTGAAATGAAAAAGCAGCCATTTTCTGAAGTAAAACTCATCACCTGAATTTTACATTAAAAAAAATCTGATAGGTTAAGCAACTATCATCTTGTTTTTACTGGCACCTGTTTGTAATGCATTACTACTACCAGAAGGTGGCGGTAATGCACCGAAAAGCTGTTTGCCATCCGCCATCAAAGGGCACAAAGAGAAGAGCACATTGCTATCAGGCTTTAAAATTTGTATTATAGTTGAATAGTTCAAATAGGGAATAGGCTTGATGTTGGTCACAGCCTGGAGATCATCGTTCACCGAGCTTGATGTTTTCATTCGTAGTTGTAGTGAAATCAGTAACGTCTGATTGTGCGCACTTTGGCTCGTGTTCCTGCTTGTTCTCATCTCAGCTGACACTACCAACTGATCAGAAGAACATCCCAGCAAGTGCCAACAGCTCGTTTGGCCACAAAGCTCGGCTCATGTCTGAAGCAATGCAAGCAGAATGATTACAGAGAAGATGGAGGGTTGGGGAGGGGGGGGGGGTGACTGTACCACAGTCAGCGGCAGCAGAGCCAGAGGTCACAGTTATGTAACACCACTAATGTCAGACCTTCACATGAGATGAGACCCTCCCCAGCATCCCTGTTACTAGATGCCATTTTCCCTCTCCATCAGTTAAAATAATCACACTACTGCCGATCTGAAACGTGGCAGCCAGCTGCTTCAAACCAGCATGTCCAGTCGATTCAGGTGTAAAATGAAGATAGAATGGGGCCAATGTGTTCTGACTTCAGTGGAAAGGTTTTATATTGTTTGAAAGGGTGCCATTAAAATCTATCTATCAATTTTGTTGTGCATTTGTGACACAGAAACTTATTTTTAGCACATGTAAATTTTGTGGGTTCCTCACCGTATTTCACAGACAACATCTGAAAATCAGAGTTGAATATGAGAGATGCAGCGAAAGCGAGGAATTCAAAGTCGTCTACTTATTATAACCTGCCATTGTCATAAGCATCCCATCAATTCATCTGCTGGCAGACACAGAAAAAAAATCCAGGTGTTAGTGGAAAAAAAAGAAAATGCTGTCAATCTGTTCAACATACATCTTTTATAGCCTGGTTATCTTCACAATGACAACATCAGTTAACTATCTGAGCTGCTGTCAGCAACCAAGAAAATAGAAATATTAAACAGCTTTGGTAATTAATCTTCAGTTGTAACATTATGTTACGTAACGTCTGCAAGGTAAACGTGAAGCTACACCAATCATTCAGGTAGCTTAGCTTAGTATAAAGAAGGAAATAACCATAGAATATGTAAAAAAACAAAAAACAGCCTGGATCTTTCCAAAGGTATAACAAAACCTGCCTTAAAGCTCACTAATTAACACAACGAATGTCCTTGTTTAGTCAGTAACACTACAAGGAATTGATTAAGCACAGGAAATAACTAAATGCAATAAAATCACAACTTTTGTATCCTTTGGTTTGTGGAATGATTCAACAATCAGTGTCCAACATGTGCATTAGTGAGCTTCCTCATTAAACGTGTCTGAAGTTTTCAACCACAGTTTATTGCCTTCCTCAACAAATGGAGTCATGGAGACGTTTTCGTTGTTAGCACGAGACTACAGACTACACATTCTATCAGTTGTGACCTTTTGTTGTGTATTTTTCTGTCAATCAGCTGTGTCAAAGCTCAATAATGGATCTTCAACCTCAAATAAATATATATAAATGTAAAGACATTAGTGCATTAGTCCTACACATGCCAGGAACAAGGAAATTGTTCAAACTTTGAGGTCAGCCGTTATATTTTATTAAAACATGATCTACAAATGTAGACTCCTTTGAGTATGTGTAGGCCTTCTATACTTTTCTAGTTTTAATCTGGTTCATGTGATCTCTCATGAATGCAGCTATGTTTGTGTGAGACAGAAAAGGATAGTAAGAAAAAAGTACAACAAAGAAAATAAAACATTAAAAAAGAGACAAAGGCAAGACATTTCTCGCCAGCAGGAAAGGATATATATATATATATACATAAATATACATAAATATATATATATATATATATATATATATATATATATTTATGTATATACATCAAAAAAGAAACAGTGGCATTCCAATTTCAAAGATGAGGATTGGTAAACAGGTCAAGTTGAATTTATTTCTTTGCGAGTGGAAACAATTGGTTTGACATTTAAGAGTTTCTTTGCTGTCAATCTAAAGAAAGCCAGTAAAGTGGTTGTGTTTTAAAAGATCAAATACCACATGCTGACTGACAAGAACAAACTGGACGGAAAAGTGATTGCAATTTGGTCATTTTGACGTGTCAGTTGGTAATACACAACATCTTGCTGCTTTCTACACAAGAGATGGTTTTCAGCACATAAAAAGACATTTCCTCTCAGTGTGATTAACAGCAGAGAGTGGAACAGGCCATTAATGGCATTCTCTGCTTATGAGATAAAGGTCCTGGCAGACCGGCGTATTTTCAGTTTCCTGTGAAAAATGAGTTAGCTTTATGCAATGCAGTGAGACAGACATGTGAGAGGAACTGAATACTTGACATTCAGAGGTGGAGGCTTTGAAAAGATTAAAAAACCCATCACCCACTAAACAACCCCGTCACCCTCTTCACTTTCATTTATTCCTGTGAACATGCTCTGCTACTCCTGAAAGGAACTCATTCAGAGATTATTCTGTGGAGTAATGACAGTTTATTCCACAAGTTGCCAAACTCAAGACACAATAGAGTAAGAGGTAAAGCATGAGGGAAAGGAAGGAGGAGGTGAAATTGTGGAATTGCGTGTTTACAAATGTTGCGCAAGAGAATAACAGGAATTGACACATTTTCAGACACAAATACCTCAAATGTTTGGAAAAATGGCCTTAATTTATGAGAAGTGTTCATCCTCTGCCAACCCCTTTCAGCCCCCTCGTTAACTGAGAAACACTTAATGCTTCTCTCAAAATCAATGCCTTCATTTGACAGCATACTGATTACTCAGTGTCACAAAGATGTTTTGACTACATGAGTCTGAAAATTACCCTTTCCAGCTAATTTCTTGCAGGTAGAAATCTAAAAAAAAAAAAGAAAAAAAAAGTTCTCTACATTAATTTGGCCTGAGGTGACCTTGCATAATACAGTGGTGTGAAAAAGTGTTTCCTGATTTCCAATTTTTTTGCATGTTTGTCACACTTAAATGTTTCAGATCATCAAACAAATTTAAATATCAGTCAAAGATAACACAAGTAAACACAAAATGCAGTTTTTAAATGAAGGTTTTTATTATTAAGGGAGAAAAACAATCCAAACCACACATGGCCCTGTGTGAAAAAGTGTTTCCCCCTCCTGTTAAAACATAACTTAACTGTGGTTTATCACCTGAGTTCAATTTCTCGAGCCACACCCAGGCCTGATTACTGACACACCTGTTCTCAATCAAGAAATCACTTCAATAGGACCTGCCTGACAAAGTGAAGTAGACCAGAAGATCCTCAGAAGATAGACATCATGCCGAGATCCAAAGAAATTCAGGAACAAATGAGAAAGAAAGTAATTGAGATCTATCAGCCTGGAAAAGGTTCTAAAGCCATTTCTAAAGCTTTGGGACTCCAGAGAACCACAGTGAGAACCATTATCCACAAATGGAGAAAACATGGAACAGCGGTGAACCTTCCCAGGAGCGGCCGGCCGACCAAAATTACCCCGAGAGAGCAGCGACGACTCATCCGAGGTCACAAAAGACCCCACGACAACATCCAAAGAACTGCAGGCCTCACTTGCCTCAGTTCAGGTCAGTGTTCATGACTCACCGTAAGAAAGAGACTCGGCAGAAATGGCTGCATGGCAGAGTTCCAAGACCAAAACCACCGCTGAGCAAAAACAACATTAAGGCTCGTCTTGTTTTTTCCAGAAAACATCTTGATGATCCCCGAGACTTTTGGGAAAATACTTTGTGGACTGACGAGACAAAAGTTGAACTTTTTGGAAGGTGTGTGTCCCGTTACATCTGGTGTAAAAGTAACACCGCATTTCAGAAGAAGAACCTCATACCAACAGTAAAATATGGTGGTGGTAGTGTGATGGTCTGGGGCTGTTTTACTGCTTCAGGACCTGGAAGACTTGCTGTGATAAATGGAACCATGAATTCTACCGTCTACCAAAACATCCTGAAGGAGAACGTCCGGCCGTCTGTTCGTGACCTCAAGCTGAAGCCAACTTGGGTTCTGCAGCAGGACAATGATCCAAAACACACCAGCAAGTCCACCTCTGAATGGATGAAGAGAAACAAAATGAAGACTTTGGAGTGGCCTCGTCAAAGTCCTGACCTGAATCCTGTTGAGATGCTGTGGCATGACCTTAAAAAGGAGGTTGGTGCTGGAAAACCCTCCAATGTGTCTGAATTACAACAACTCTGTAAAGATGAGTTGGCCAACATTCATCCACAGCTGGAAAAGACTCATTGCAAGTTATCACAAACGCTTGATTGCAGTTGTTGCTGCTGAGGGTGGTCCAACCAGTTATTAGGTTTAGGGGGAAACACTTTCACACAGGGCCATGTGGGTTTGGATTGTTTTTCTCCCTTAATAATAAAAACCTTCATTTAAAAACTGCATTTTGTGTTTACTTGTGTTATCTTTGAATAATATTTAAATTTGTTTGATGATCTGAAACATTTAAGTGACAAACATGCAAAAAAATAAGAAATCAGGAAGGAGGCAAACACTTTTTCACACTACTGTATTTTCCCACAAACATTATAAGCTACTTCCAAGAATCTGTATTTCATCTGAGGTGAGGAGCAGTTTTATGTAACAGAACAGGCAGTGTGTCAGTAATGTTCCCTGGTGTTCAAAACACAGCAGAAATTGTTTAATGTAAGCATCACTTCAGATTGAATTTTTCCTCAGTTCATTTTGTAATGTTCAGCCATCCAAGCATGAAGAACTGCCGCCTGTCAGATGCCATTTGTGTCCTTAAACTCATCGATCCATGGATCCTTTCTGTCATTTTCAATAGTCTGTTCTGATTGTATTCTTACATGTTTTTAAACAGGAAAGTGAATGACATTGCTTCACTTCACTAAACAGTAAGATTGAAAGCATCAGTGATTAAATAAACGGAGAAAAACATGCCTGTGATCATCGTAGCCACCACTGAGGACAAAATGTTCTCAGTATTGTTTCAGGAAATGCTGGGGAGAAGCAGGAATTTACACAAATATTTTACAGTACATTGAGAGATTTTTAAAGCCTGTGTCTAATGTGACTTTTTTTTTTGTTTACCTACATGACAGAAGAAAAAGATGGGCCCAAACCACGTGGCATTGTGGGAGAGGAGTACAGCACTTCCATAAGGTCAGTCAAACTCATCAGTGTTCAGATGAGTCCTGCTTCCTCTCTTGTTTGCAACTGAAGTATTCATTACAGCCGTACAACGTGATGGTAATTAAATCCCATAAAACTGACAACAGAACATTTTAACAGTGTCGTGACAATAGACAGTATATATTTTAAGTTTATCATGTTATTATAGAGATACAACATTAATCAATTAAACTTTTTTATAATTTTATCATCACTGAAAATATAGGATTGAAATCTTTTGTTTATAAAAGGAAACCTTTTTATTTTACAGTTTCCAGGGCTTCCATTTACTTATATTCATGTTACAAACTGTGCTTATAAACAATAACAAATACACAACACCACATTAATAAAAATAAAAATAAAAGACTGCCAGCAATTCATCATTAATTTCACATTCAGAAACAACAGTTGGTCACATCACTTGTGTCTTAAAGAAAAATCCTGCAACCCAAAAGATTGCTGCTCCCCCTTGGTTCGGTGTGTTTGTATGTTGTCGCATAAATTTAGAGTTACAGGTGATGTGAATATATAGATGAAGTTTAGGGGAACATTGTATAGCTGCAGAACTGGCACAGGTCGGGACTTATAGAGTGTGAAAGGTAACGAACGATGCACAGATCTAAGCTGATCATCTCGGCACTTTCTCCTTGGAAGTGGAGCGGAAGAGTTTATGGTTTGCAGCTAGAAAGGTGCCACTGTGACAGTTACATAATAAATATCATAGCAGGGTTGAATAAACTGAGTCACCTCATCTTAACTTTGGTTGCGTAATGTGTCATTGAGGCCTGCCTGAAAAGTTAGCTGTGATGAAAGCAGTGGTGACACAGAAGTGCAAATTCAGGGATTTGTTGCAACAATATCAGTTCACATGGCAGATGTGTGCTTTACATAACAGGATTCATTTGTCTCAAATGTTTAAGCTTAATTTGCACAGCATGTTTTATTGATCAGGATGCAATAATTGGTGCACGGACACGGACGCATAAAACCAACATCGTATGAAAAGAGGAAATAGAAACAAAAGCTGAGAAAAATGTCTGACAGAAGCAAATAAACTACAAAACTGGTCGGAAAAAATTCTAAGATTAGTAAAATGATGGTTTCTTTTATGTAAACGGGGAAAAATATGACTATATAAGTTCCTCTCATACTTACTGCAGTTTTTTGTGTTGATAAGATGCATATTTGGATAAAGATTCATTCCAATCTGTAGCTATGAAAACAAAATAGTTTTGGGCTTTGTTGTTATGTATTATTTGTTGGGAATTTACCAGAGAAATAATTCTTAGTGGTGTGAATATCAGTATTGGGATTGTTGACGGCATTTATTTATTATTTATTCCCCAAAAGTACAAAGGATGAAGACTGTTCACTTCACCTGCAATCTATACCACCCTAAACGCTGAATATATGACGCATCCTCATACCGGAACAACACAATAGGTTGATTTCCACTGACTCTTGAAATAACATAAATGTATATGAGCATTTTAAGTGCCCCCTAAACATAAAAATAGGTAATTTGACCTTTGAAGAGTGCCAGTGACAAGCGTAATGGGCTTTTGTTGTCATGGTTTGGTTTCAGCACCAAATTTATATTTGGTTAGGTTTAGGAAAAGATCTTGGTTTGGCTTAAAATAACTTTGTTTTTTGCATAAGTTACGTCACGTGGCTTAAGTTAAAACAAATTATGTGTTCAACGTTGACTTTTCAAGGAGTTTTGTGCTTAATCCATCCAACTATACTGACCTGATTACTGCCATTGCTCCTGTCATATTTACAATGAATAAATGTAAATGTTGGTGGTTTCAACCTCTTTCAACAATTCACCAGTGTTGCTGTTTTCAGGACGGGCTGGAACACGCATAGAGTATGACCAGCACCCGTGACTCTGTACAACACAGTGTTGCTCGACTGAATTCAAGCTTAATTCAAGCTTTTCTGTGCGTTATTTTCAAGCATGTGCAGACAAATAAAATGTGCTCTTATGAAGCCTCAATAAGTGTACTTTCTGGTAACACAGAACACCTTGTTTGTGGTGGTAAAATCCTATTAACACCATTAAGTGTAGATCTTGAGTGATTATAGCCACGTTGTAGCAGCATATTATTCTAATGGCTGAAATGTTTTAATACTCATGAAAAGTGGAATGTTTTTTTGTGTTTTTGCACGTTTCAGTCCAAATTAATAAAATATTCAAGTTTTTTCTCTATGTCTCTGAAACAAGACGGGAGAGCAATTAAATAAAACATAATTAACCCCCTCAGCGGGAGGCTGTTTTTGAAGTTTCTCTAAAAATATTCCCAAATAGAGTCAGTGAGGCCAAAATGAACAACTTTTGGCTCCATTGATGAGAGACACTCATTATTACTGACCATAAGTCTCCTCACCTTTATCACCAGACCTGAGTGAAAATTGGACAATTTTTACATCCCCCGGATCAAAACTATAAGTAAGAAAGTAACTAACAGCCTCATAACAAAGAGTCAGTAACAATGATGTTGGCTGTAACAAATGTCTTTTTTTCAAAAATATATTAAACCATTCCTCCCACCATCCAGAAACATGCACCTCAGGTTAATTGGTGGTTCTACAAATGTCCCTGAGGTCTGAACGGTCTTTGTTTCCGTCTGTCTCTACGTGTCCCTGTGATGGACTGGTGACCTGTCCAGGTGAACCCCGCCTTCACCCTAAGTGAGCTGGGATAGGCTCCGCCCCCCCTTGACCCTGTTCAGGATAAAGCGGGTGGAGATGATGGATGGATATTAAACCATGAATTGTTAACATCCATGCTCACCTGCTAGCAGATGTTTCTTACACAGCCATTGTTCATGCATTTCTTTTCATTGTGCTGCCGGTGGTAGAAATCTCCACAGGGTACATTTAAACGCATACAGAAAAAAAAAAAAAAAAAATGCATTTTTACTTATATTACTTCAAATTGCTTATCATCGTCTGACTTTCTGGTAGTTGTCTGCAGGCCTTGCTTGATTTCTTGACAAACCAAATTACTCAACAACAACAACAGTGCTCTTAAGCCTAATATCAAATAACAAGGGAGCACATTTGAATTAATACATATTTCACCAAAGACAGCAGACTACATTTAATACACCAGCCAACACTTAAATAAAGAAAAGTATTCTTTGAAATTAAATAATATTTTATTATGATTAAACAAAAAACATGTAAATGTATATTCACACATATAGCTGTTCATCACTCATCGGTTCATGAGAGGTTCTGAACAACGTTAACAGGCATATTGCAGTTAATGAGAACATTCCAGTAGAAAACTAAAAAGGATGAAAATGTGACAGAAATCAGACAATGTAAAGTAAACCTACAAAAATTAAATAAAAAAAAGGATGAAGATTAGATAAGAAAACTCCTCCAGAGGACTAGAACAACAACAAAAAATGAACACTGCATAAAGACTTCAGTTGGCTGAGTCAAGTGTGTATAGATGGGGCTGAAGCAAAAGACCCCGATAAGTGCATGAGGTGCAAAACTCTGAGGCCATTAAATTAGTGACGTGCACTGCTATTATTGTCAATCATCAACAACACAGAGTATTGAGTCAAACACCTGCGACTAGTAACACAAGAGAGAAGTAATTAGGGCGTATCATTTACATAAAACATAATGCGATTTCATTAAAAAAATATAACTGTGCACTGAGTTCCAGTGTCTGAAAGCATCAACGACAGTCCTCTAAGGTGCAGCAGTGAATAAGATATGCCTTTCTACAATACACAAGTGAGCTTACATGCTCTAATTCAAACTATCAGAATATAGTTGTGCTGTATGAAAACATATGAGGGCAACGTGTACATAAAATAGTTTGAGCCACAGGAAGAAACCATGAAAAAGAAATTCATAGTGAGGTCTGAGAGGGGCGGCAGGGAGGCCTAGTGGTCAACGACACTGTCACAGGTTTGATTCCCATAGCAGCATCCAAAATGTCCCATTCTTCAGCAAGACAATTAAACCAAACCTGCTCAATCATTCTCAGTCAAAACTGTCATTTAAGCGCCTGTAATGTGAATTTATTCATGGAAGGAAACAACATAAAACAGATCAAAAAGTTTGGCTTGAACCTGAACTGTAGTTACAGACACACAGAAGAAGACACTGAGATTATTTTTCTTTTTGGAAAACTTTGACTGAAAAAATAGGCTTTCCCTCAATAACACCTTTGAGTGAAGTTTCCAAATATATACACCTTTTAATTACACTGAAGTGAGTAGAATACTTACAACCAGAGATTCCTTTTGGAAAAAGTGGATATAAGTTTATTCAATAAAATATTTCTTAGCAGGGTATTATGTACAATTATTACACCCCAGTCCTTCTTAAAAACATTTCTCACAGTGTATTCTGTCCCTTTTCATATTAGAACATGAAAGTCTGTCTTATGAACCGAGAAAATACTGAGTTCAATATTAAGATATTCAGTGTCCAGATGTGCGGAGAGATGCACATATTTTTTTCCTCCCGTCTTCCAACAGCAACAGCTTCAGAGTTTATGTAACAAATGCTTCTCAAACAACCATTAGCATTATTTCTCAGTGACATCAGTAATGATGTTAGTGTTAAATGGCTTGTGCTGAGCTAATGGAAGTTAAAGACATGGCTGGAGTCTGGAAGCTGCAGCGTGAGCCTCCTCAGTACCAGAAAGAAAGAAACGTCAGGAGGACCAGAGTCGTGTTCCCTTGATGTCCACAGCTCATCTCGCACCGCGGTAGGAGGGCCCTCCCTCACTTCATGCTACTCACAAGTGGAATCTAAAAAGGTTTCTAGATGGAGCTTCTGCGTTTATTGAGTCTCCTGTAGGCGCTGATGCTGTGCAGGCCGGTGGACACCGAGCTGATGCCCGAGTGGCGCTGCAGACTGCACACGCAGCCGTTAGAATGGAGAGGGTTGGAAAAGGCCTCTCCCTGTTCCATGTAGGTGTCCGAGGTGGAGAGGTCCCGCGGGATGATCATGGGGATGGAGTATTGCAGCTTCTCCCTGCTCTTGTACCACAGACAGGAACACATGGACTGGAAATGGAGTACCTCGGCGTAAACGTTACGCAGGCCGCGGCCCGCTGCCCCTCCCCCGCTCCCTCCGACCGCGCTGCCTCCGCCGCACCCGGACGCAGAGGAAGGCGAGGCCGGGTCGACAGAGCAGTTGATGTGTCCGCCTGCCTGACCATTGTGCGCGAGTAGAGCCCTCTGCTCGGCATCCCTCTTCTCGTCCTCGGCGTTCATGGTCATGAAGCGCAGCACTGCTAGGTTGAGGAAGGCTCCGATCACAGCCAGACCCGTCAGGATGTAGATGAAGCTGAAGGCCACGTACTCCGGCTTGGTCTGCAGAGCGTGCTCACTCTGCAGCGCCACGTAGTCCCCAAAGCCGATGGTGGTGAGTGTGATGAAGCAGTAGTAGTAGGCATGAAAGAAGCTCCATCTCTCAAAGTGGGAGAAGGCCAGCGCCCCCACACATAGTGTGCTCATGCAGGATATGAAACCGATGCTGACCATGTTGACCATGGAGACCTCAGTGTGCCTCATGCCAAGGCACTTCTTCAGGCGGTGGAGCAGGAACCTGACAAAGGTGTTGATGCGCTCACCGACGCTCTGGAACATGACCAAGGTGAGAGGGATGCCCAGGAGGGCGTAGAGCATGCAGAACACCTTCCCTGCATCTGTGCTGGGGGCTGCATGGCCATATCCTGAGGGAAAGAGGGAGAAGGAAGCCGGGTTACTGGGGCAGAACTAATTAACTCTACAGTGCAGGTGACATGGGGTCTGAGAAGAGAAGGCTGGAGGCTGCAAAGATAGTCAAACCTGGACTAGACAGATATAAATGATTTGTATTCTCTGAGCAGCTCCTCTGATAGATTCAAAGACTCTTCATTTCACAGCGGCAGAATGCAATTGGAGATGAGAATGCACAGCAGTGTGGCGAGAATGGTCAAGTATTGATGTCGCGTATGGGAGAGAGAGCTTGAATAATTCATTGACAATTGGTCTATGCGGAGTGGCTTCAGCTAATGAGTGCATTTGCACACAATTAGGCCTCAACATTTTTCCAGATCAAATAAACAGGACACCAAAGGGTAGGTTATAAATACAGGTCTTTATTTGTTTATAAAATCACTTTTTGTCCCGCAGTCCTTTTTAATCCATGAATTACAACACCCCTACAGCAAAGCAGGAAAAGTCGGCAGTGCGGTTGGTGTGTGCTCCCCTGAGTCTTTTGAACAGCTTAGCCCGGAAAAAGAATCAAAATTTCCCATAAATAAATAAGCAGATGACGTCAGAGTTCTGAACAGAAATTTTCCATTCATTTATCCCCCATAAAACAGAAAATAGCTGATAAACCACTTACTGTCCCAACGTATTGTCAGTGACATGTGTTTACTGAAATGGGCTCTTGGAGAGTACCAGCAAGTGCTCACCACCAGCCACTTTCAGATATGGCCTGACTCATAGAGAGATTCTGTTTGTACTCGCAGTGTAGCGCTCATGAAATTCATGATGGATTTTCAGGGTTGAGTGTCAACCTTTTGTCTTCTAACGTCATCTTCTCACTCCTGTTGCCCAGCAGGGTACGAGGCCCTCAAACGCAACATCATTACAGTTTGATATACGTTCCCTGCGTGTGGACCTGTTGCCCAGTGGACTTGAGAAGATGACGTCCCTGATAACAATAGGATCGACACATGGGATAGTTTGAATGTAATTACTCCAAGGGTTGATTTAATTCTGTAGGCTCTGGTTTTATTGTCACGCTGATCCGTGCCGTTGAGCCATCTGTCTGTCTGGTGCCAAATCTGTTTAAAGCTTCCCAAGTTGTGCCGCCGAAACGAGAGCCATTACAGCTGATGTATGTCTCTGAGGAAAACCTGACCTGATCACCGAGCACAGAGACGTGTTGCTTCTTTGTAGCTTGGCCTATTTTTAATCTCATCAATATAGAGAAATTGATCTCCTTTTCTAAGGACAGAGAAACGACTGATGAGACTGATTCTCTGTGGCCAATTGAAAGATAATGTTTTGGGTTAAAATTATGACTTGACGTGTAGTGTGTTAAAGTTCCTACTTCCTTAATGTAATGCAACCATCATTATCATGGCATCAGTAAACAAGCTTTTAAAAAACTGTTCTGACTAGTGGTTGGAAACAGGAAGCAACCACCAGTCTACTGCACCCAGCATTATGCAATCTTCGTCATCATAGCAACGGTAAATAGATCTTTTAAAAACACTCCCAATGCGTGGTTTGTTACAGGAAGTGAACAGCGGTCTCCCTCACACAAGTCGGATGTTGTATCAAACCTTCCATCGAACCTGCATACTCGTAAAATGGAAAAAGTCACATGATACGGACATCACCTGAACTGCAGACTATCTCGACCTGCTTTTTTTTCTTGCAGGCAACGCTAATCAGAAATGCAGAAGTCTATATGGTAAATATATCTCCCCCCATTTCAGCTCAGGTCTGTGAATATTAATGTTGTTCTTTTTATGAACAAATCAAAACTTTATGATGAAAACGTCAGCATTATTACCTCATTTGAGAAGGTGCAATTTAAACATTATTTATTGTACTTCCCTTAAGCACTGCATCAGAAGTTCAACCCTAAAATGTGTTTGCTTCAACTTTGAACAAGCATTTGCTTCTAACTAAACATTGTGCAGACTTAAAGTGCAGAAGAATTAATGAGAAAAGTTAAGCCTATTAATTAAGCTATTAGTCATACAAGTCTGAATAAGTTTGTAGGGGCAAAACCCCTCATTGTGTTTAATTCCAACAAATAGAACTTTTTTAAATTGGTCAAAAAGACGGTGTATTATTTTTTTTTCATTTAAAGCTGCATAGTTTGGCTTTAAGAAGTTGGTGACATATGTTGACACCATTTTAACTTACAGGTTAAAATGGTAGAAACACGTATTAACCATTCAGCGTGGAGCGAGCAGGACGGTGTGTTCAGGTGAGCACAGAGGCCGAGCTCCGGCCTGTCAGGAGATGTCAGCAGCAGGGAGCGGCTTATCGAGACGTGGGGACGACCGCGGTGACAACGGCGCTCGTCAACAGCAGACGCAGGAGCCGGAGGCGACAAGGCCAGCAGTCCTAGCACCATGTGAGAGAGGGGAAAAGGCCCGCACGACAAGCTCATCCCTCCATCCAGAGCCTCCCCCGCACTTCCAACGGTGACAAAGTTATCATGAGACAGGATGTCTCCACGGCTTGTCCTGGCATGCAGGGAAAGCCACCAGGGCCATTTGCTCTGTTTATACGGATTACAGTCACTGACGGAGGAAAGGCGCAGCCTCACCCCTCTGGAAGGTGTAAAAAAAAACAACCAAAGGACCAAAGAGGTTTGACTGACATCCAAAGATCCCTGTGAGCCTTTTGTCTGCTAATATGCAACATGTTTAAATTCACATATTTCATGGAAAGCTGTGGAAAAACAGAGAGAGGAGACATCTGGAAAATTACAGGCTATTAGGTTTTTCCTAAGGAATCACTAATTCCCTCTAAAATTAGTCCAGATTCTCAGTTTGTGTAAAGACTGTTGTGAGATAGGAAACCGGTATCAAAGACTTTTGCCGCAACCCGAGGCTGATTGTCTCATAACCCAATTTCTGTAATTAACATGTGAAAGAAAAAAGGGAAATTGCATAACATTGAAAGGCGATAAGAGCCTTTAGAAGACTTATTAGGCAAAACTAACAAGCGGAGAGGCTTATGAATGTCAGCAGAACACAGGTGCACCATAAGTTCTCATTCACTCCTCGCCGCCGCTTCTCGTTACCAAATCAGAATTTACAGACAACCATTTACGCTAATGCCTCTAGCAACCCACTAGTGCTAATTTAAATGCTTCAAAACAAATTTTTCATTTTACAGAGGGGAGAAATATCCCCTTATGATAGCTTTGCTGTTCTGAAATACTGCCAACATTTTGTAATTTGAAGATTTAATTTCTTTCTGACTTCAATCCTGGCCTGTAACACATTTCTACCCTCTAATTCATTTCACAATTTTTAATCCTCCCGTATTCACTTTAGCAGATGGGTGCACAGCTTTACTCAGTGCTGTGCCATATTAACCCTCAATCAGATTTCCCAAATTAAATGTCTGATATCTTCAAACACTGCTCATCTGCAGCAACGCAAATATGAAACTGACTCTGGCTGTCAATTCACTTTTTAGTGCTGTGGTAGCCAGTTTGTCTCCAAAGATGACAGCTCAGTATGTACAGTCTCTTCCCCTGGGTGTCTGCCTGTAAAACACAACATCATCCACATTACCCAGTGCATCTCAAGTCTTTATTACACTGATTAATTAGGCAGGGATAAGAAAAGGGGCTTTGAAAAGACATCAAAGAATAAAATGTCGCTCTTTGGGCTCCCGTCATCTGTCACTCAATTAAATTTACATTGATTACCAGGCACAATTTGTTCTCACCAACAAGACGAGGACCACAACCTATTCATCCAGCACAGCAGCTCACCTAATAGGAAAGGAGGTGGTGCGTTTATCAGGCGTGAACATATCAATAATTAGTTAAAAGAACAAAAGGAGAGGCTGCATGCGACTCAAAGAATAAAGAATTCAGTCAAAAGTTGAAAACATGCAAAGTAGAAGACCACAAGGGGACAATATGTTTCTAACAAGATGGAAGGTCTCACAGCGGACCTCAGGATCCAGACTATGTAACAGAAATGCTGGTGGCAGCGCTGCTCTCTCTGGGGTTGACTGATAATGTCCTCAGACATCTCCCCACCCTGGGGACCAGGCAGTGCCATGCACTATAATACCCTCATCAGTGTGTGGGCAGCACCGTTTCACTCAAGACTGAGGCAAAGGTGAAAACAGTTGCCTGCTGGATTTAGTTTTCTTTGCACTATTGCACAAATAAGAAGCTTAAATATGGTTAATCACTTTAATCAGAATTCAGTGTTTGCTGGGACACAAAAGAAAAACAAGGATTTGTCTTTTAGAGGCTCTGACAGAGCTTTCTACTGCTGCAAAATATTTGCATGGTCTCTTTATTCATTCTCATGAATATTAATGTTTAAGTTAATAAGTACGTCAAATATTTAACACAGTTAATTTGTTGTGCTTTGTAAAAACAACTTGCCTTTCTGGATAGCACAAACACACATTTTCTGTTTGTTCTACCAGTGCTACAATGTTCAAGTAATTAAGTACAAATTTAAAGTACATGTATGTTACTTGAGTATTTCCATTTTATTCCACCATGACATATCTGCTTTCACCACTGGTTTCTATAAAAAAAAATACACACATTTCACAGCAATAATACACTAAGAAATAAGACAATCATCAAAGAAAAGAAACTAGTATATTGTAAAATGCACCACTCAACATCTTTCATAAACTCACTTGTAATTTGCAACCTTATTCTGCTGTTCCCCAAGATATGTGGGGCATATTAGCATCTTAGCTTATTGTTTTAGTTTTATAGCTGCAGCTTTACTGTTTTGGTTCAGTTGCATCTCCAAAAATCTAAGTATTGAGCACAAATAACTGAGAATTAGCAAAACTACTGCTTAAAGACAACAACTCGGGTTGTTGGGGATGACATTAAGTTAATAGATCGCCAAACCAAAGCCTAACAATATTGCAGAACACACATTTTGAAAGCAGTTTTGTTTGTCTTTTGTGTATCAACACCTGGAATACTGTAAATAACATGTCAAGAGCTTAGGTAGCTACTGGAAGTTAACCGTAAGGGCAATAGTTTAATATCCAGCTCCACCTCCCCACATTTGAAAGAGACCTGGAGCAAAAAACTGCATTGAAAATTTTAAAACATTTCTGAAATTAAAATAAAAGGGAAACCTTTGGAAGTGAATACAAAAAGCAGCTTATTATGAAGCCGAGTAACTAATTGTAATGATTTATAGCTCCATTGAGAGGACATGACTGTCAGTATGTACTACTGTAGTGGTCTGTAAACAAATTCCATCTGCAAAGCTGGACTGTGCTGAGAGGTGTTGAACACAATCACAATATTCAGCCGTATATGGCTGGCCTACTTCTTCAACATACAGGTGGCCTGACGAGGCATCCCAGAGGGACGTCACTCTTTTCTGCGTTTACGCCATCCCTAAAATGCTGCGCAAATCAAGGAATGTTCTGTACAAGCGTGCAAATAAACACAGATTGTGTCATCCTCTTTGGTACAGGCAGTCTTTGAGCAGCAGCCCACTCTGCTTCCCAGCATGCCTTCGCCACCGCTCGCTTTCATCTCCAGCTGCGTCTGACCAAAGATATCATTACACGACCCAACAAACTGCAACTCTTGGCCACTTCTAAGCATCACGCATTTCCATGGATCCCACCTGAAGATGTTACATCAAAAGACAACTGTGATCTTGTATTTCCCAAGAATCATGTCCCATCTCAATCTAAAATAATGGATATGCCGTCCCCCATCAATTCTCAGTCATAGACACCTCAAACTCCAGACGACCCCAGGATTGTTTACTCAGGCTCTCAAACACAGCTCTGGTCCTCCCACTTCCCTCCATTACTCCCACCAGCTTTTGACCTACAAAAGGCCTCGCTGACAGCTGCTATGTAGCCCAAAGTCTGCCTTTTATGTTCTATTGGAAGAAATATTGATATTTAAAGTCATTGTGTGCTCATGCAGCTGGAAAAACAATGCACAAATGTTTATTTCATGGAGTAACAGATTATAAAGATTTATTTTCTATAATTTTAATGACTCAATATAACTTTGGCAACCTGAAAAAAGGCTCATTGACACATGAGATCTTTAACATTTTAAAAAAAGAAGGTAAAACTCACTTCTAAGCTCCACACAGTTTTGCCAAGAAAATGTGATGCAGTGGTGTTTAGCCTTTAGCAGGTGGCAATAAATATTTTTGGAGGAGATGATTATAATTGCAGCGTCTGGGGTCTCTTTTGTCCCTCCCAGTATATGCAGTCGGTACAAATAAGAACTTATAGTAAGTGCTGTTTGACACAATGGAAATACTGTTAGCCTCTTGTTATTTACGCCCCCCGACAGCATCACAGCACAACTAAAGTGGAACTATTTTTTCTCTTTTATGCAACTTTGCTATTCAGCCATGAGCAGCCCTTCATTACAAATAGTTCTTGATGGGAAACTTAAGGTCCAACAAATGAACACTGCTATTGGTAACAAAGATTTTAGATTCTCATTCACCATGTAAAGGCCAAAAAGCATGTGATGGATGGAGACTGTCAGCGTTTGTTTCTTTTAACCACAATCATTCTCAAACCAAATGGTTATCTGAACCCAAACTATCATCTTTTCCTGAACCGAATCCAATCAATTTGAGTTAAAACCTTAACTCAGCTATTTGATACATTCACCATGTTCATAGTGTGCGCAAATCGACTTTTCTTGGTGGGGGGTGGTGGGAGAGAAAAAAATCTTACCAAACCTTAACTTCAGCTGTTGCAGATCAGCACATATTTCTACTTTTGCAAATGAGGATTAAAACATTTTTGAAAGGCACTGATAAATAATGCTGTCCTGCCAAAATGGGCAGAAATCAGAGAAAACAATTGCTCTGATTGACAGTTATATTGCTGGGTTTCCAATCAGATCGAGTCAGATCCCTTGCTTGCTCCCCCCCAGCTCGCTTAAATATGGTCACTACTGGCTCCAAACCACTCGGGACTAGCAAGACGGCGCCGGCCATATTCCGAACTCGGGGCTTCATAACGGCCGTTCACAAACCAGTGGGTGACATCACTGTTGGTTTACGCTTGGTGACAATGCAGGCGAGACAAGTACACACAGAACTCACTGCTATCAATGTGTGTGTGTGTGTGTGTGTGTGTGTGTGTGTGTGTGTGTGTGTGTGTGAATAGAAGGTAACGTGCTATGCACCAAATGAAAATACATACAATTTTTACTGGTAGTACCTTTAGACATGGACATTGGACATTTTAGTATGACATTTATCAGATTTTTTTTTACGTTGATCAGGTAATCTGTAAGGATGTACTTTGTTATATTTAATAATCATGTCCGATTTGTCAACTTCTCGATTCTGCTGTTGCTGCCAGCGGGATTGTAAACTAGTAAGAATAATCAACTCTCTAATCAAACTTTGATTATATGCACCGACAGTGAACAACAAGCCCGTCCAGCCAGTATTAGAGAGAGAAACACAGGGAGAGAGAAAATGGTTGATGCAGGATGTATTCATCACAAGCAATCTTGATGTAATGCCAGAGGAGACAGCACATTGGGTTCACTTTAACTCGGTTACCCCTTTGTGGGCTCCAAACTGGGCCAGGGAGCATGTGCTCTCTTGCAGAACACAGCTGAGACCCGAACACTAAAACATCACAAACCTTCAGACAAAAGCAACCAGGCGTTAGATCTGAGAGCTGTGACTCGGCTGCCAGTGCCCTGAATTTACCTGTCTTGTAGTAAAACCCTCTTATCATGGCCCAGTACACCCACAACATTCACAGACTATCTGCTGAAGCCCTTAATCCACAATCAAAGCAGCAATCTGTGCCTGTGTGTGTCCAACCATCCTACTCTTATGTTTTTCTTTCACTGCGGAAAAAAAACAACCCCAAACCCTATCGCCGTCTGTTTCCAAACGTACTCCTTAGGTTCCTTTTTAGGGGATATGAGAGGAAACCTTGGCAGGCCACCGTTTTCCATGAGGTCAGTAAGCAAGGCATTCCAAGCAGAGTGAGATCTCTGGGAGGCTCAGCTAATTAAATAAATCACGTGATTTATGTACCTGATACACAGTTGATATGGACTTGTTATAAAACTTACAACACAGCTGGACTAAAAAGGCGTTCACACACACTGATACTGTACACAAGGCGGGAGGAGGAAGAGGAGGAGGAGGAAATGACAGAAGAGGACAGCAGGGATGAAATATGAAGGGAAATAAAACAAGATTAAAGGTTTAGAAATACAACTGAAGAAACACAGATTCTAAACTACATAACTCCCGCTTGGATGCACTGTAATGATGTTAAAAAAGATCCGTCAAAAAAGCAGAGCCACATTTAAAGCTTTAAAACTTAATTTAGATGGTAGGAAGTCTTTAATTTGTAGTCATTGCTAATGCAGGAACTCCGAGTTAGGATTTCTTTCTCGGCTTTTAGAAGGTCAACTCAAATAACAGACGTATCTGTTTCAAGAGCTCCATTTGGGCTATCTGCTTTAAAAGTGTGCTTGCGTGGGCAGGAGGAGCGAAAAGGTGAGGAGAATCAGAGAACATGTTGTCTAATATAATACAGACATTTGAAATAGTTTCTTTTTGGGAATAAATGCAAATTCTTTACGGTCAACAGCTGGCAGGAGTGCAAAACATGCCTTGCCCACCAATGCCAAGAATTATGACGCATGAATTCAAAACAAGCAGAGAAGTACAGAAAAACGACGGGATTGCTCAACTAATGGGCTCAATTATATGACTGCTGTATTCATAATGAACCTAGTTGGGTAATTCCCAGAATGTTAACCCCGGAGGTACATGGATAAAATGTGGAGTGACTCAATTAATTTGCTAAAATAGAGATTGCTATTTGGAAACATATTGAGAGCTATGCCTGAACATTACATATTACAATTTAAGTGTGTGAATTTATTAGTAACAGAGCAGAGATAGCTAGTGGCTAAATGGTCAAAAGGTCAGCTAACAGTAGATAAATGACGGAATTGTTTATCTGTTTCGACAAATAAGTTAGAAGACAGCGAAACGGACCGTTTATCTGAAATAGTCAGCTGATAGCGAATGCGGTCAAAAGCTAGCTAAATGCACATACAATTTAAATAGCTTGCTAAAACTAGTAGATGATTGTTGAAAAAAAAAGTGACAAACAATAGTTGGATTAAAGTAATGGATAATGTGCTGAAATAGCTCAAATTAAAAGGTTAATGGGTAAAAAACAAAAACATCCTGCACCTCAAAATAGTAGTTGAACAAATGCATGTTTGAACTGTGAAGGCTATCAGACCAAAACTGTGGGGAAGCACAGGCCTGCAGTTCTCATAATTAGTCTCAGGTGTCACTGCTGGTGACGGTGGCGAGGATGACGAGGGTAATTTTCAGTGGAATATATAAAGAGCAGAGACACACTTACATCTAGGCTAGGAACGGGGCCAAGTGTGAAGCAGCAGATGATTGCTAAAATTCACACACTATTAATTGCCTTTGATCCCTTTTATGCTCCAAACAGTGTTTTGTGTTTCTCGCATGGTACAGAGGAAACGTGCCAGAGAACATAACCAACATTATATGGTTGTTAAACATGACACACTGGAGGGGGCATCTCTGGTCCAGCATGTGGGAAATTGCATTAGAAAATAGTGTTATTAAGAACAAAACATACAGTATGTGACAAGCCTGTTTTAATTACATGAGGCCATTTCACATTTAGTTTGGGATTTCTGGTCACTTGGACAGCAGTAATGTTTTATTCAGTTGAACACTCTTTATAAAAATAGCTGCTGCTCATCTTGCTATGTTGTTCCTCTGTTTCTTTCCCCTCACTCTCACATCTACTTTCTTTGCAGTTGTGACTTTTTCCACTCTCCTCTCTCTTTCTGACCCCTCAGCCGTTAATTCAAAGAGTCGTATGTGCTCTGTGTCTGCAGCCTGTACCTGCCTCTGTCACCTGAATCCAGGGATGTATGCGTGCACGCTCTGCCCCCCGTTCAACTCCTTCAGCTGCTCTCACGGAGCAGATGCTGTCCTAAACTGACATGTGGTGGAGGAGGGAGGGAGGGAGGGAGGGCAGAGTCTGGCACACAGCACACAAAGATCAGTTTACCCAGCAAAAGAAAAACAATATGGAAAAAAACCTGGATTAAATGAGAGGACAGAGGAACACAGTCCCACTGATAAGCATCTGTGCCTGGTTACACAAAGAATTTTAATTTAGAAATATAATCTGTGTGTACATGTCAGGATACTGTATATCCTTCTGTTGTTGTTGTTGTTTTTTATCCAAACTACTCAGTAATATTTTTAGCAAAGAAATACATGTTTGGGTTGAAGACGAAAGTTTGACCCGTAATTGGTTCATGTAACAAGAAGCTGCAGCACGATGCCAAAGACATTTCAGAGTGTATTTAGAAACACTGTCACACGTATCTTTTCCTCCACAATTCCTTACAATTAAAAGACAGCAAAAATGTTTATACAAATTTATACTTGATCAGATTTGACAAGATGGTGAGACCTCTTCTCTGGGCTTTGCTGTCATTGGCTGCTCATGTTTTAGACTTGGAAAAAAACGGGAACGTAAAAGCCTCAAGCTTCTGTTTTACACCTGCAGTCTCCCCCTTTTTACCTGTGAGAGTAATTACAAAAACACTATTGATGCGTGCTTACATCATCGGATCTACCGCAGCCTACTCCATCGCCACGGCTGGAACACGGCAGAAGGATAGTTTTGAGCGTCAGCACCACCGCGGATCTCACCATCGTCATCTCACTTTCCAAATTTGATCCATTCAGTCCAATAACACTTGGAAAGTCTGGAATAGCCTCGTGAATGAATTTGTTTCTATTTCCATACAAATTAGCGTTAGACTGAACCTAAAGGTTACTGGTTCAGCCGGCCAAAGTCCCTGGTGAGATTCATCCAGTCAGCATGGGAATACCACAGCAGATATTTGGAGACTCTATATATCTGAGAAGACAGAGAGATTTATCTGATTGTGATAGGCTTATTCAGCATTATGTGAACGCGTTTGGCATGGGCTTGAATGTAATAGACGTTCAGTTACATGTAAAAGTAGGTCTCTATAACCTTAAGTAATACATTTGTAAATCACCATTAAATGCTCATGATGACATTAGAGCAGGGGTGTCAAACTCATTTTAGTGAAGGGGCCACATACGGCCCACTTTGATCTCAAGTGGGCCAGACCAGTAAAATCATAGCATAATAACGCAGACATAACAACAATATTTCTCTCTGTTTAAATCATTGGTGAAGGTTTTTGGATGATAAACCCTGTTTTAAGGTCTTTCTACAATAAACTGGAAACATAAAGACCAAAAACTCAGACATCAGCCCACTGTTTATCTGCCCCGGCTCTCCTCTGCAGATTCCCTCGCAGCGAGCTGCTGCCTCCGGAGCAGACGTCGCATTTACGCTGTTTTTGAAGCAATTACTGGATCGATTAAAAAAATTACAAAACGTTTGTACTCGTAAACCTCCATATTCTCAGAGAAATGCAATTTATGTCTTTCTGTAATTTTCACACTTCGCAAAGTCATCCGGCGGGCCGAGCTGGACCCCCTGGCGGGCCGGATCCAGCCCGCGGGCCGTATGTTTGACACCCCTGCATTAGAGATAACAGATGTTTTGGCTGGAAACTCAGCTTATATGTGGGGATTTACATTGTGGTGAATTACCAGATGTAGCTAGAAACTTGGCTAACTAGCTAAGACAAGTCTCTTTACAAAAGGGATGTTGCAACTCATCGATAGCTGATCTCTTGTTTAAGAACATGTAGAAACTTTCACTCCACACACGCAAGTCCTGGATCAATTGAGACAATTTTATCTTCGAAGCTACATGTTTGACTGGGTTCGAACAGCGTTATGTAAAATGCTAGAGAAAAGGAGGCTCATCTAAATTGTCAGAAATTTGTGGGTGTCCTTCTTTTGTCCTTTGATAATCTGAACAGTTTGAGACATTTTTAAAAAGGAATTTGAAGATATTTACAAACACAAGCCCATGTGAGAGAATGTGTGGGTGCTTTACAACACATCAGCCCTCTGACAAAGACAGGAGTGTGTGTGGAAAGACAGGAGTGTGTGTGGAAAGACAGGAGTGTGTGTGGCCCTCTGACAACGACAGGAGTGTGTGTGGCCCTCTGACAACGACAGGAGTGTGTGTGGCCCTCTGACAACGGCTCTTTACTGGAGACACAAGTGCCCATCAACATCCCGACTGAGCTGTCTGACTGGGCTCATTGCAACATTGTGAAGGTATCATATGTCATGTCATGTGATGCAAGAGACTAATGCTGGCACCTGGCTTAATGACTAGAGGCAATTAAATCAAGTAATGGATCTCATTAGGGTGTTATATGAACCCCAAACTGCATGACCTGCTGCCCCCGATCCTCCTCAGCACTGAAAAGATGTTTTGTTGTTTTATCTTTTGATTATTTTTCCGTCATAAAACCGACAGATGAATCTGAACAAAATAGCAAAGAACAAAGGCTATTTGGCTTAATGCTGTTTCATAAGAGAGTCGTGCTGTCATTCACAGCATGCATTCATGCCTCGATTGAGATGGCTGGAAAAGCTGCGCAGCTAAACAATAAAAATAATGGGGGCACAAACGTCTTTAATAGCAACACGTTTTCTTTTCCAGTGCAGTTTGTCAGATTTTCTGTGCTTCCTCTGCATTTTGTTAAACTTTTTAAATGATGTGATACAATAACATAGAGGCACATTCACTGCCAGTTTCACAGTTTTTTGGGCACCTTTAAGCTCACAGTTTCAGTTAGTGTTCATCCCTGTTGAAGCGACCTTGAATCCCTGGCTGCTATTTATTCCGCCTCTCAGCCAACATGCACACAACACATGCAATACATGTGGACACATTCCTCATCAAATCATTTCGAGTGGAATAACTTTGTGAAAACTATGACAAAATGACCATCCAGTTTTGGCTGTCTGGTCTCCGTGTCACCTTGGTGAGGTAACCATTGCCTCGGGGTGCCCATATGGCTGCAGCAGACAGACAGGGAGCTCCACCTCCGCTCAATCTGCAGGTTCACCTTACAAGACCTGGATCACACAATATCTGCAAATCCATCCGTCGCATTTATTCTAACCTACTTGGAGAACTGGACTAATGACATTTACAGCTTTAGCATAATCAGGATTTTAGGATATTTAACTTTTCCATTTACGTCTGAGGCAACAAAGTGCTCGTTATCATTATCGATCTTTAGTTTCGGGGAAATATTTGTTAAGAAGCTACTTTTGTTTTAAAGGACGTCTTGACTTTCTGCCATTAATTCGTTTTTCTGATGCAGAAAACTCAGTCACCACAGTTTTTGTTAAAGCCTGATATTCATATTCAGTCATACTGCCCCAGTGATATACAAGGTTACATTATGGGAAAATTTGCCTTATATCAATTTAACAAAGTAAAAGATAGTGCTGAAACTCATCTTGCTGCACCCACAGCAGCTGTTTGTGAGACAGTCCTTCCAATGAAATAAAAGTTGTCTGTGCAAACATCTTATTACGACCTGTAGTTATGATTCATTGTGAAAAGTTCCTTGAGTAGCTGTATTAGTTAAAAAAGGAGCAACCTCGGAAATAAGGAAATGTAGGTATACATCCACAAAGTCTGTGCAAGGAGGAGGTCGGGGTGGGTGGATGGGTTGACAAAACCTTGGACTTGACAGGAGGAAGCCGGTACCAGTTTCCCATTTCAAACTAAAGGTCAACATTTCTTTTAACCACGACCCAAACCACACGTTTATTATTGTAAACATTATGACGACTGTTCTGTACACCTAAACATAACCGAGACATTTTTGTGCCTTAACCTATCCAAATAGTTTTTACATATGTGTGAATTGTACTCAGCGTTTAGGGACAAACGACCTGTCTGACTGTTCAGGTTGGAGAATGTTTAAATTGGGGGACTTGTGATTATTATTGCTTTGTATCTTGAATGCTGAATTTCTGTTGTCCATGCAGCAGTTTTGAATGCAAGATAAATCGGCCATGGTAGCTTTTCAGAACAGTAAAATGTGTCCTCAAAATTGAATGTTAATGGATCAATGTTCACATCGGCCTTGACTGAAATTCATTCACAGGTCTGTTTATGGTGACAATGCTCATTTAGTTTCTGTCTTATTGGGCAAAAAAGTACAGTCATATCCAATGCTGGCATATTTTCAGGGATTGTAATATAGTAATATAACAAACACGAGAAAACCTATCTCACTACTTGCTATAAATAATACAGTGTTGTTGTTGGTGTTATTATCACAGCCTGCTTTCAATATATCTTTGACCAATCAGATTGCCTCATTTCCCACAGGCGTAAATTGGCACAAACACTTGTTTTCCACCACCACACATCAGCATGTGGAGGAGGAGCAGACACAACATCACCAGTGACAGCTGTGATATTCAGATGATTTCTGAGAAAATAGGTTAGTAGCTTGTCGTTGTAGCCCAAGGTTCTCACAAGAGCCTTTTTTTTGGATGGATATTAAATGTGTAGTCATAAGCTTGTGCTCCGATCGCAGCCCTCAGGGGTAAACACGTTTCACCTATCACTGTTATTGTTATTATCATTACACCCCAGTGTGTGACAGTCCACCTCATCCAGGTTGGCTTGTTCAGAGATTAAACAGATGCTGGAAACAAATTGGAAAACAAATTCCCCTTGGAGACAGTATATGAACCGGGAGAGCTGCAGCCGCTTGGCGCTGTTGGACCGAATCATTCCATTGCTCGGAGCCAGTTGGAGTAGCGTAAAGCTAAAAAACACCCGGGTTACCAAAGCATCCAGCACAATCCCCCATGTCTGGATATAGAGAAGGTCGGAGCCGTCAGGAGCCAGTGAGTTGTGAGAAACTCACTTCAGGCTATTATGATAAGGATGAGGACGAAAGCCCTCTTTCCCTCTGTGAATTATTAACTTCTTACCTCTCACTTCAGTGTTTAGATGCTTCGTACACTGTTGAGTAGCCTACTACACATGATGTGGAGAGATGCCACATGTATGCACAGAGGCAGAACAGCGACGGCTGCTGAGGCTCCACCAGCTCTGGGTGCTGGAGGAGACAGCTCAGTGCTTTGGGCAGATAATCAGCACTCAGCTGGTCGGCATACCCCACCTCCCGCGCCCCCCCACCCCCTCTAACACCACCACCAATTTTTCAGGGAAGTGTGTGTGAGCGCTGCGTTTTATGACAATGTGTGTGCTCCTCGGGTAGAATTTCTCTCATGTGATCGTGTGACTAGCGTTTTATGGCAGTAAAGGCTTTTAGGGCTCACAATGGAGTCTACAAAAGACTTTAACTGTAACTTTGTGTTCTGGAGATATATTGGTTTTTTAATATGCAAGGATAAATATTACTTCACATTATATTAATTTGATTTCTTGATTAAATTGACTTTAGTGCAATGAGCTGTTTTGTGTGCGTTGCGCTATTTATACATGTATATACTAGATCTCATTGCTCTCTGTTCAGAAACTCTTATGTTTATTAATCAGGGTAAATAGTGCAAACACAGCACACACATACCGGTGAGCCCATAATGAGCTTCTTGGTAAAAATGTCCCATCAGAATTAATTTCTCGAAGAAATAAATGCAGATAATTTGCAGCTGAGGGTTGTCTATAATATTCTGTCTCTTAAGGATCGTTGCCGAAAAGTGTCGAGAGGCTTTTGTCGCTGCCATCTCCCACATTTCTGCACAATTTGCTAAACACAATATACTGTAAGTCGTTTCAGGCAGTTCATACAAATTGGCTTGCATGGATTTTTGAGATAAATGCTCTCGTAGCCTATTGGCTGCAGCAGCCTGGACAACAGGGGCATTATTGTTTCATAAAGGCTAAATGTTGGGAGGCCATATTGTTGAATTCATGTGTTTGATTATTGACCTGTGCTGCCACATCTGACTGACAACGATAGTTGAATCAGAGCCTCGAAGTCCTCCATGTAGACCTCATATTTGAAGACATACTGTATTTGTCCTGTTGTGCTGTGTTAGAAAAATTACTCAGAGGCTTGGTTCAAAATCAAACATATCGGACATTTATTCTTGCAAGAAGGAGCAAATACATGCACCCTCAAAGAGAGGTGTCCAGCAGTCCTCCCCCCAGCAGTCCTCCCCCCAGCAGCCCTCCCCCCAGCAGTCCTCCCCCCAGCAGTCCTCCCCCCAGCAGTGCTCCCCCCAGCAGTCCTCCCCCCAGCAGCCCTCCCCCCAGCAGCCCTCCCCCCAGCAGTCCTCCCCCCAGCAGCCCTCCCCCCAGCAGTGCTCCCTGTCACTCCTCCGTAGGGCAGCTTTTATACAGTTGACAAACAGTTGACAGTCACCCCCAATTCCTTTGTATCTGCTTTCGTATGGTAATACAGAGTTGGTTGTAGGTCACAAGATAAGGACACCGGGGAGTCGTCAATTAGATGCGGAAGGTAAAACAAAAAGGAATCACTTGCAAATAAGAGAGAAAACAAAAGAGACTTTTCGGAGCCACAATGCAAACAAGAGGAAGAGACAAATATTTTCTTTCCATCATGCTGGAAAGGAATTCAGAAGCTCAAAGTCTCCCATTACGAGTGTAAGAAACAAAAGGAAGAACTCGTCATCATAATGTGCCTGTGAATGTGCAATGAATGTCTTTGTAATGCCATGTATGCAGCAGTGTCTTCTGTTTTGTCAGTTCACTGTAAGTTAATGGTCAACGCAAATCTATAGTTACAATCATGTCAAATCATCTTCAGCAAGTCCTTAAATTAAACAATGAAACGCATGCTGCTTTTTCACTGTATGGGACAGCTCGAGTGGACTCAACTCTACTCGGTTTTGTTGGCAGCTACTTTTCTGACAGTACCTCCTCAGTGTAGCTGGTCGTCATAGACATGAAACTATTGTGACATCTTCAATGATACACACACTCTCTGGATACTTTCGTAGCCTTTTTACCAGCATCGTTCCAGGAGTCACATCCCGACTGTCTGCACAAGTTTCCAATACCTTTCCTTTTCAGGTCACAAGAGGAGAAACACAGTGACACAGCTTTATTCAAGAGACAGGACCGGGATGGTTTTAACATGCAGTCAGTCTACTCTGCACAGAGGCTCACATTACATGTCTTATTTTTCTTTTTGCCTCAGTCAATTGGCTCTAATTGCCTCTGATCAAGGATCAAGGTTTTAATGAAAGTTTAGTCTGAGATTGCTGCTTTTCACATTCCTACACAGAAATATACACTGTGAAAACAATCATTCCAGCTTGCAGTATTACCCATTATTAACGGATAAATCTTCTTATTGTGAACAAAGCACATTAATATTCCAAAACCAACAATGAATCCATCAAACTAACAAAGACTGGCTGAGTATCCAAAGATGTGCCACAGAGCTTCTTAGCTGTCCAAACACAATTTCAAACTCCTCAGTGGACCACAGCGTTGCACTGGCTGACATTTTACTTCATGAACACACTCTGTTCTTTCATATGCAATATGGGCTCATGAGGCCACCAAATATGTATTGATTTGCTGCAGTAGAACAAATGTGCCATTTTGTCATGTTTGAGTCACGTTCGTTGAATGCTACAGTGCACAAATGTTTTAGTTACTTCACCTTTTTTATTTAATAAAAAAAAAAATAGAAAAGATCAAACTGCAACTAAGAGATGAATGTTATGCAGGAGAAAATAAGCCTAATGTCCAGACAAATGTAGCAGATCATGTGATTCATTTGAAAAAATATTATCAACTTCTCAGATTAACTAAAATAATGTTGCTATTTTTGTAATCAAACTAATTTAGTCATATTCTCCAAAACAAAAATACCAAATACACCAATAAACATTTAGTTATAAGCTTTAAGACAAAAGTAGGAAGTAAGGGTAACACACTGGGTTTTGAATAAAAAGCATAAGTCTACGAATACTTTATCTAAATATTAACTGAAACAGTTTATTTCCTTTACACAGCTACAGTGTCGATGGAGTTTTAACACATATTTCGTGTCTGAAGCGTAGGGACACATCTCAGTTAATCTCAAATTTCCACTGGAAGGATTATGACATTAATCGAGCGGCTCTGGCCCGCCCTCACTAAAAGCTCTGGGTTGTGAAAGAGGCCCATAATTTAATATTGCAGGACATGAGATTACAGGCATTCTTCCATTCAGAGAAAAAAAAATAGAGAAGAGAGTTCCCATTTCTGATCAAATAAACCTCAAAGTAGTCAGTTTGCCACGGTACAGCCGAGGCTTTCCATGTTGTGTCCTGTGTTGTAGAGAATCGGTAGGAAACTTCAAGTCACAGAGATTTAAATCTCACTACTGTACTATTTTATTTGGTTTAGCTCCAGTCAGCTCCCGCTGGATGATGAAGATTAACAAATACAACGTCATGTTATGTTTAGTGAGTCAGGCAGGCACTCAACTTTCCATCGAGGCAGCGGAGCGCTAAGCAGGCGCACAATAGGTAAACATTCGCTGGTCATGTGAACGAAGCAGCAGCAGCAATGAGAGTCGCTTCTATCAACTTTCTCAGACGTTGCTCCCTCAGATCCAGAACAGCGACAGGCTCTCTCAGCCAACAATAACTGCTGATGTTTCAACATCTCTCTCTGTAGACTCAGTTTATTTCTACAGCTCAGTGTAAAGGTTTGATTCTGGGTCACCGGTGTTAAAAATATGAGCTTTATTGTGTTAAAGATACATTACTGTATCTTCAATTAAACAGACTAAGTGATGGAAGAGCTGAACATATACAGAAGATCCATTAGAGCCCTTTGACATTAGGATTTGGATTTGTTTGCTTTGTGTCAGATTATTTACACTGTTGAGTTATGGACTGAAGTTTTTACCGTCCTCTGTGGCACTACACTATTTACTCTCTTCAATAACTTCAATACAATAACTATGGTTGGATTGCTTAATGCCTCTTCATTGCTTTTTGCGATGCCACGTCTTTCAATCGAATTCACTATGATGCAGCATATTGTACGCAAATGTCAGCAAGTGAGAAGAGACTGCTACAAGACACAGATAATGATTCTTACATCATGTTAGTTAACTCGACCAAAGATCCCAAAACAGATAAAGTAAGTGTAAACTGGCAACTGTCTCCTAAAGAATTGGGACAGCGGGTTGTGTGTGTGTGTGTGTGTGTGTGTGTGTGTGTGTGTGTGTGTGTGTGTGTGTGTGTGTGTGGAGGGGAGGGGGGGGGGGTTGGCAAAAACATTTGTGCTCCACAACATTATGCTAATTTTACACAACCTGAGAATGTTTTTGCCTCGCTTGAAGTGCTCACAGCTCAAAGATGTACCAGGCGTGAAGAGTTGAGATTTGACTTCATATCATTTTAAACGTTTGGGAACACTGTCCGAAACAGCAGCAATGACTTCTGAAGAGCTGCCACCTACACAGATGCTTTTATCTGAGGATATTTCTCCTACTTTTGTGTTGATACCTCATTAAATAACCTTTCCTCTGCCCTGACCTCTGTGTCCTCTCCAGCTACACACTTATAGCTGTCATTTTTCCTCTTTTTTTTTTTTTTTTTTTTTTGAGTTTGTGATTTTTCTGAAACCTCAGTGACACAGAGCTGGGCGATTCAAACAAAGAGAGCTTAGTCATCTCCTCAGCTCTTCAGTGAAAGCCCTGTGGCAGCACTGGCTCAAAGATGCTGAGTCCAATGCTCTTTCTTAATTAAAACATTGCTAACATGCACGTATATGTCGTATGCGGTGTGACCTGGGACCTTTGGGACCTTGACACTTGTGTAATTCACAGAAATACATTGACATCAGTTGTAGAAAGAGTATTGTGCCTTTTCCTTCCTATGTCACATTACATCTCAGTGTGTGTCCATGGTGGGTTTGGATGGCAGAGCCTCCCTGCAGAGTGCAACACTGGGTTATGCGGGGTAAGTCACTGTTTTGGGGCGTTTTCTATGCAAGCAGCAGGAAGAGTTACAGTTACCTTATCTCCCAAATCACTCAAAACTCGCAGCCACTCCACAGCAGGCCCAGGATCAATTCACCACCAATTCAATTAAACTGTAAGCCGAAACTGCTCTGCTTAATTAGAACCGGTTTTGTCTCCTTTGATTGAAGGTGTGCTCTGAAGAAGTTTTACTATTTTTTTAACAAGTTCACAAAACGAGGTTTGAGAAATGACACTCAAAGACTAAAGCCAATGTTCAAGACATACATTTTATACATATCTGTAAATGTTAGTACTTAACAAAGTTTATCTGTTTGTTCTATAATCACACTCGACTTTTCATGGTTGTTTCTGCTCACAGTATGTAACGTTAAGGAAAGATTGTGGTCTTGGTTAAATATTAAAAAACTGTTACCTGAAGCCTGAAAAGGATGAATTTACTTTGTCAACATTCAATCGAAACAAAACTCCTTCTCTAACATCAACAAACTGCTTTTATTACCTAAATCAAACAAGGCGCTTGACTCCAGATTGCAATCCAGAATCTCTGGTGTTTTCTGGAGTACTGCATGTTACACACGAAATGCGTTTGCATTAAAACTTTAAATTTGTGCTTAAAAATAAATATGAATGAAAATGAATGTTGCACAAACATTTCGACACTTTACTGAAGTAGAAAAGTTGTTGTATCGACAAAAACAAAATGTTACAAACTGCAATGGAAACAGACTCAATAAAAACTGACGGACCTGGAGCATGTAGCTTAAAGGCCAGTTCATGGTTTTCATGTTGAACATTTTTTCCCGTCCGGGGTGCAGTGTCATCTTGCTGTCAATGGGTTGCCATCATGTTTGTCAGTGCACATGTGTGGAATGTGTCTCTGTATCGCTGGTTTTAGTTTTGAAAGAAGTGTGCATGTATGCTTTTATTATTTTAAATCTGCAGTTGTCTGTGGATGCAGATGCAAAAACCATGTATTAGCCAATTCACTGAAATGACACTGTGGCAGAAGAAAACATCAGATCTGTGTGGAGTGATGAGGAGACTATAACCTTCCTCAACTGAATGTACGACACTAACATTTACTCCACATTCCCATCCTGTTTTCCACACAGCTTTTGTTTGGTTGAGGTTTATGTAATGTTGTTTTGCCTTCTTCTTCTGAAGTGGTTTATTGGCACCCAGCTGGAAAATTAACACCACAAGCTGTTTATCTTGATGCACTCAACTCCGAACATTTGCACAAAGTAGATGGAAATGCACATTATGTGCATTTTATTTTATTTTTTGTTGATTTTCTGGATATTCTGTTAAAATCGACCTTAATTATTGCATATCAAACACCAAATAAACACACAGACATGACATTTCATCACATCTTTGGAAAAATAAATTAACATAATTTCTAGGAGACAACACTGAACTGAAGAGCATTGTTGTTTTCTACAGTATTTGTATAGAGAAGTAAAAATGTTTTTAGATGTTTATTGCCAAAAACTAAAAAACATAGTTATTCTTTTATCATCCTAAAACAAAAAGCACTTTTACCATTTAGAAAAACTCAATAAATGGCTCTTGATCCTCTCACTGCTAATGTCAGTGTTGCACCACATACGTTGATGGACTTTGAATTGTCGCAAGACTTATTGTAGATGTATATTTACTAGTGTTGTCACTTTGTTTTTGATCTTTTCAGTCTCCCGTGCTCTCCTCTGAGAAGAGCTGAAGTATCCGTCTCCATCTGTCTGGTGATGATGGGGGGCCTATGAGGAATAGCTGGTAAAAGTTATATTCTTGCGCACTCAACCACTTACTGCGCTAACCTCTTAAGCTCACTGAATAATAATGATGATCATACTAATGTAAGTAATTACCATTAATAATTCAGGATGTGCCCTCACATGTAATTACGCAACAGTTGAAAATGGATTCAAGCCTGCTGCCGAATCAAAGTCGGTGTCAGCGATGAAAATAGAAAAATTATCAGGTGTTTTTTTTCACTGTCAGTCCACATATAGAAACATGAGATAGACTGACTCATAGAGGAGCTTCATGCCGGCTCTTTTTCAGGAGCAGCCTGCATTATATTCATCCACTAATGTGGTTACAGACTTGGTGGCTGACCAGGACATCAACAACTGGTGGACTGGTGGTGACAGAGCAACTAAACCAGAGCTAGAAGGCCTTCAGCTCCATTCGAGACACTTTTTATTGGGATGGAGGAGCGTTTTCTGCAAACAAACCAGCGGATTCTCCTCACCAGTCGGTGGCTTCAACCCTGCCTGGGTGTTATCTCTGGATTATAGCGACTCATATAGATTGAATGTCTCAGACACATCTGTATTCTGTTTCTCTCCTTGACAGATCACAGATTCATAGACTTCAGACGATGAGCTACTCCATCAAAACAATGAGCTCACATCTGCTGAATCAACAAGAGGCAGACGGCCAAATGATCTTTGTACAACAGCTATTTAACAAGAGGTGATTCACAAATATAAAAATTACAAAAACATGTTTTTTTAGGGAGTGTTATGCTAACTGCAACCATATGTTGAGTTTAAAGACTTCAATTAGTTCTGCTTCAGGTTCAGTCTCTGACTCAGATTAGAAATTATTCAGATAGACAAAATGCATTTCTTTTGCAAGAGTAGTTTTCTGCAAATTTTAATAACTGGATATGCTGAAAGGGTCCTCAGTATAAACCAAATCCAAATCTCTAAATGTGCCGGGTGTATCTCAAAGAATTATCCTTCTAAAACATTAAACTGTGGGCGACATGAAGCCGATAAATTATAAAATCAAATGTTTTTTACTTGAATTACTGTGATTATTGCAATAATGCTTTCACAGAAAATAAATAAAGTTCCATCAGCTTATATTTATATAAATTGTAACTTATAACCACAGAAGCAGTGATAAAACTGGTGCTAAACATTGTGTAACTTAAACAATCTGCAGCAGCAAGTCTCCTCAAAGTCCACAGGCAGCTTGTGTCAGCATCAGTCAAGTCGTGTCGAGTGTATTTATATATATTTTGAACTATAAATGTACTCATAGCCTCGAGGGGAGAACATGATTCAGTCAATCACCACCAGCACTGCTCAAAACTTTGTCACGCAGGTGAGTTTGCAGCACTATTTAAGGCTGCACATGCTTCTATTTATACGGCTGTCAGTTAGTTTGGTAACATGTAAAAGCCAAGTAGGTTAGAGAAGGTGATGGTGACCTGAATTTATTTCATATCAAACCACCAACAACAACAGTAGGAAGTACTTAACTGTGTGTATTTTGGAGCAGCGCTGATCGGAACTGTGTACATAAAAGTATTTTTACATTGACAGAGATACGACTGTTAAAATTTTAAATGTACTTTTTAAATGCTATGAGAACCGTGTGTGTGTGTGTGTGTGTGTGTGTGTGTGTGTGTGTGTGTGTGTGTGTGTGTGTGTGTGTGTGTAATTTGAGTGAACAGACCCTTTCATTTAGCTTGTGTAAACATACTGTGATATGATATTGCTTACACAAAGACGAGTGTACTTTTAGCCATCCTGTGTTAAAAAAACACAACCATCTGCCCATGAAGAACAACACGACTGCTTCACATGTTCCTGTCCTTGCATCAGATGTCAAACAGCCCATCAGATAACACACACGCAGAGGATTTGAGACATGTCTATAACTATGATGTTTTCATGTTGCGTATTTGTCCTTTACGTGGTCAAGACGACATTGAACTGCAGCGGGGGCGGTGCACACACTGACGTGGCAGGGGCAAGATGTTCACCCCCTGGAGGCAGGTGAGGGTAGAGGGAGGATGAGTGTGTCACAGAGACCCCCGAACCTCAGACTTTTATCACACCCCGTCCCCAAACGTGCGGAGGAGCTCCCCAGTTACCCGCCATCGTGAGAGCACTTTCTTGCTAAAAGCTCATTTATTTTCCACATGTGGTGTGTCTCACGTCACTCTAATCTTTTCCCCGCAGTTGGTGAATAAATGGACACCCTGCCCTCCGCCTCCCCTTTCCTCTGTGGAAAGTGATGACTGATTACTGATTGCAGCTTCTCCTCCCTTCTTCACTTATGTTAAATTATTAGTAAAGCATGCCAGGGCCAGATCTTGTCATGTGTTGGCTGTTCTCCACATGCAGCTGCGCCGTTTAGTAAAGCCGGAATTGAAGTATATATTTATTCATAGCTTTCCAGGATATGAATTGTTTAAAAAAAAAAAATCAACAGCCTGCGTGTTATATACGATATGGATTTCAAAATAGCCATGTTAGGACTGACTCATTTCCTCTTTTACTCTTGTTAAAGAGCTGCTTGAAGCTGCCTCTGGTCCTTGGGGGGTGTCCTGTGTTGGAGCTGAGTGTCTCGAAGCCTCATTTCTAAAATGACTTTAATTATAATTTCAAAGAATATGTCAGGAAATGAGAAGTTAACGTCTATTTTTATTCTTTTAGCTTTACAAATGAGGTGTTTCACCCTCGTATTATGGCTCAGAATTTGTTCGTTATTGTAAGTCATGGCTGCGTGATATTGTGTGTACACTACAGTATCTGCAGTGTTAATGTTGTGTGCCAGGAGTCCAGTGGAACAGCATGGCTCTGGTGTTGTCATGAATACTTAATGGCAGGCTAAAATGCCAATCACTGTGTTTGTAGCAGGCTCGAGGCTCACAATTACAGAATGCGGTTACAGACACCCGGGGTTGGGTTAGCGTGCAATTAGTTGCCTGCACATGATAGGGTTACAAGTCACAGGTCACTACTGACAACTGCCCGGTCACTAAATACAGGTAAGAAGCCTCAGATAGGAGTGGAAGATAAGGACGGCTTCTAAACAGATGAAAAGAAATGATAAAGGGAGATTGTGTCATTTAAAGGAGGAAATAACAAACTCTCCCTTCAACAAATGAAAATATGAATTTATAAGCAATTAAACAAACACCACAACCACAGTTAATGGCTTAAATTGAATACAGCTATTATTTGATTGAACATTTTACTTGCACATATTCAGACTGAAACTGTGTTCTTGGTATAATAATAAATGTTTTGGTCAATATTTTTGAATGGCCTTCACCACTCGGGGGTAAAAAGCAAACATAAAAGTGATGACTAATGTTATGAATCTAAAGCTTTCTGTGCTCCTGCTACACCGTATTTCAGCATGTCACTGTGTTTGTGAAGCAGCTGATATGAGGGACTCTTAAGGCAAATTCAATGTGGTTTTCTTTGTTAATTACCACTTGTGGCACACAGAGGCTGCTGTGAGCAGATGTTTCATAATGTTACTTATAATCTGCAGCAAAAAATGTTTGCAACTTTGATGAAAATGACATACAATCTTAACTTATAAATAAACAATAGCTTATTTACACATCCAGTAGTTACAGGACAACATTGTCAATTTGAGTTTGATAACCACCTGACAAGTATAAGTTGAATTATTCATTATTATCTTTGAGCTCTGCTTTTGGTCTCTACCAACCCCTGAGAGAAATATTTGGCTTTTCAGCTGCTAAATGACCCACTATCTTCATCAGCTTGCCACTAACAGTGTTTGTTTATTGTTTGTTGCTGAATAGCTCCTGTACATTAGCATTTATAGAGTTTTTTTTTTTGTTTTTTTTTATTGAAAACAACTACCTGCTGGAGCCAAAAACAACATGAGAGCGGTGAAAGTGATCACATGGTAAAGTTGAGCCTGGACAGCTGAGCATTGAGCTGAAGGGAGCTGCAGATTTTGGGTGATGATTCTCCGTTTGTACTGACAGATTGTTTTTTTACATTGCTATTTTTTACACAATAAGCTATTGATTATAGTTCTTTTAAATATGATAGTAGGGGTATAAATCTGGCATCAGACAAGACTTTTTTTTATCCATTCCTTTAAAACAAAATTCAGTGAATCCTTTTATTTTCGTTTCATTTTTCTGAAATTTAAAATATCAGAAGTTAAACTTGGACTTGTTGTTGCAAGCAGACTGTTATGCAAAGACTGAATTTGGGCTGATAGTAAATAACTAAAGCAAACAGGGTAATTTTTTAGGACATGTGCATTAAAGTGAGCAAAGAGCTGCCAGCCTTGTGGTGTTTTGGAGCAGGAATAATGAGAAAGAGCACAAGAGAGGAGGCAAATGAATGTCTCATAACTTATTAAGGTTTCATAAGTTTCCTTGAGCATCATTTCTTATAATAACCTTCAATTATAAACAGGAGAGTTTTATAGTTGGAGAGAAGCTTTTCTCTAAAAGGCCCTAGCTTGCTTGCTGCAAATCTGACTTTAAAGCAACCATATTCAATGAAAATGTCTCCTCACTGCTCGGCCTTAGGAAGCTACCACCAACACTAATGCTGACATGAAAGCCTCATGGCTGTATGTATGTGGTGTTCAATTCTGCCCTCAGGTAAGCTTATCACATTCATACTTCTAACCTCTTATATGATATAACCACTAGTTGGCGTTATATTAAGTTAAACAGGCCTTTAGGGTTAGCAGGTTTTTACTGTTATATGGGATGTTTTCTTCATGCTTAAAGGCAGGATCTTAATTGTAATGCAGTATTTTTTATATAACATTATTTCATCTTTTGTTCTATGTAGATATGAATAGGCTACTTTCTCTGCCACTGAATTTTCTTACAAGTGTATCATATGATACACCTGTTGCACATATGTTTATGACATTTTATAGTCTTATTTCCTCCCTCTGTGCTATCATTAATTATTGTAGCATATTGTGTTTAAGTACCTACAAGAAACCTTTTATGTCTCCAACTGCAGTGGACAGTAAGGACATTTACTCAGCCCCTGCAAAGAAATGTGGCACTTTACTTCACTGTTTTTACTTCACTACAATCCAGAGAGAATAATTAATAACTGTAGTTTTCACTCTATTTGACAGTTATTTCTTTGCTACTCAAAATTTTGCACACATAATGTAAACTTATACACGTAGAGCTTTGTTTTTGCAACAAAGCATTATATGAATTCGTTCATTCAACTTTTTCGCCGGAGTTCAATACGAATCCGAGTTTTCCACAGAGGGTGTCAGGGCTGCTCTCTTACCTATGGTCGTGATCACAGTGATGGCGAAGTAAAAGGAGCCGGCGAATTTCCACTGCACCCCGGCTTTGTGCGGCTTCAGCTGCAGCACCACCTTCTCCAGTGCGTCAAAGTCCTCCGTGGACAAGTTGAAAGTCCTGAGCAGGTCCACTTTCTTCAGGTGCAGCTCCATCCGCTCGGTCGTCTCCTGCTGAGACTCCAGCGCGTCGAAGATCGCCGCGCCGACGATTAGGTAGGTGAAGGTGCAGATGATGAGGGCGAGGGTCCGCACGTTTTGCCTCTTCATGGTGGTGCGGTGTGTGTTAGGGGGCCAGGCGGAGCGTCAGTGTGGGTCTGGAGGACGGGGAGCTCGGCTGGCTCATGGCTGTGCTGCTCTGACTGAGCAGAGCTCTCTGATTACTTTATGAGCTGAGGAGCTGTTCATTCAGCACCACCCTTCCCTCCCTCCCCCACAACAGGAATCCTCCCCCTTCATGCACCCACCCCCAATTCTCTCTCTCTCTCTCTCTCTCTCTCTCTCTCTCTCTCTCTCTCTCTCTCTCTCTCTCTGTTCCTGAGATTTTACTTTTCAACATTTTAAGGCATCTCAGAGTCTGTGGACTAAGTGTGAACTCTACATTATATATGAACAAAATGTTAACAACTTTTAACAAAGCAAAGATAGCCCCAGCGTTGGAAAATATTTTACTTTTACGCAGTAAAATCTTACCAAGACCTACACATTTCATACTCGTGTTTTACTTTTTGGTTTTTTTCAGGCCTCTTTCCACAAATCACTTATATTTTTGATTCAGTGTTCGAGTTGTAAAAGAAAAGTCCCAGTACTCCCTATATTTACATGTTGGTGTGTGTATTGAATGGTATCAGCAAATCATTACAAGGTTTCTGAAATTCTAAAGTGAATAAAAATATGCTTAGAAATATTGCTGATGTTCACAACATAGATTTATGTAATCCAAAACAACAAGTTTTAGAGTAACAAGACAAGGTCAAAATGTATATGGCTGGGCTGTGCGATATAAGAGGGCTTTTAATTTGAAATTTGAAAACAGGAAGTCATGGCATTTTCCCAAACAATGGTAACGCCAGCTGTTTTCTCACCTAAACTCAAAGAATTACGATGTTTTCTGAGTTAAAATAGACAATCTTCTCTGTCATAAATAAAATAATAAACACGTTGAATGGAACAGTCATGGTTAAAAGTAACGTTGGTTTTAATCGGAAACGAGTGGGTGTCTCCTGTGTTCAATTCCAATGTTTTGTTAACCTATCTATCCACCCCGAGGTCCTCCCGACACAAACTTTTACCTCTGTATACGCCTCTTCAGTTTCTCTTTGGTATCCATCATAATTACTGCGACCTGTAGAGGACAATGTTCCAAGGAAACTTTAATTGAAAATGGTAAATAAGCTCTAAGCCTTCATAAAAAATATATATATATTTCAATGTACTGCAATTCCACAGAACATGACCAAAAAAGTGTCACATACAAACAAGTTTAGGTCAATTTTTGTATGAATATAACACAAAATTCCTGTGAGACTAAATGGACAACAGAAGCTTTGTTTTGGTGACCACTGACCTGCTTCAGCAGTGTAGCTGGGGGTAGAAAAACAACAACCTTTTTCATTCACACTCACTGCTGTGAATCTGAATAAAACCCCAAAATATCTGTCTCTATCTATGACCGATGCTTTCAACATGTCTCGCTACAAAATGTCTAGCAGTTAGTCTGGCTTCCCCCGTACAGCAACACAATACCAGAAGCTTCTTTTCAAACTTGAGAGTAAATAACTTTCATAGGAAACTTTCCAGCCTTGTTAAATTATTGTGTGTTTACACTGACAAGCAATTTAGCTACAAGAGGTGTGACAAGTGAATTTACTGTGTCTGAAGCCAAAACAGAAACACATGATGATGATGATGATGATGACGTAAAGAGACAAAATGTCAAGTGAAAGTCTATCTGGCGCCAAATTTTCATGACCTCAGAGTCACTAGTTTCCAGTAAGTGGTTCCCTGATGTGTTGCACGCCAGTAGGAAATGGAGAAACTGTGAACAACACTCAGAAGCTGTTAAAGCAATCCTGATCAGATTTCATTGCTTTTAATCAATTAATTATTAAAGATTTTTTCCTCACAAACAAAAGCTTTCATTTGAACAAATTACATTTTTAAAGGGTTTTTACTGAAACTGAACCACTGGGCAATGCAATGCTTTTATTTTATGACTTATTTATGACTTCCATTTGAATGTGAGGTTAGCTGTTTATTCCCCAAAGTGCCACAACTGAGAAATTACACACAGCTCGTCTGAAACCATCAACAATGTGTCTATAATTGTACATCCACCGATCTGTGACAGACGTTGACATCGGCACTGCACCTCACTGCCTCTATCGTTGACTGATAGATCCCGGCCAATCTTAAGTTCCACACTGTGAGCGAGACCAAAAATAGCTCTGGCTTCAATAAACAGGTCAGTCAAGTCAACCGTGACTGAGCCTGCATAAATCCTCTCTTCACAAACTGAAGTGCTGCGAGCCTCGGCCGATCAATATGTCAATTAATCCATGACACTTTGATCAAAACGGTGGCCTTTTAAAAAAAAGTTTGCATTGAAAGAGAACTAATATGACTAATGACATAAACAAGTTTTATTTGAGATAAATTATTGTATTCGAAGTTGTATATTTAGTATAGTGTGGTATATTTGAAAAATCATGTATGAGAGATTGTTACAGAAATATAAATGTCCATTGTCTTAATCAAAATACGAAATAGATAAATTTGTTATTATTTGTATTACTGAGTCATAAAGCCCCAAAAAAAGAATAAGTAAACAATACACTGATTGTTGTTTAATTATCTAAAAGAAAATCTCATGACAAGACATAAACCAACAATATTACAGTACTTTCTTACTTCCCCATCCTGTCCATGGCTCTCAGCTCGAAGCCCAGCAGTGCATATTAAAAATACATAAATCACCAATTACTGGTCACAAGTTTAGTTTTTAACAAGACTGAGTATTTTTGTAATTAACTTTTTAACTTGAAACAAAATTAGCCAATAAATTCATGTCCCGAATTTGTAACTTTACAAAGCACCATTCTCAGTTCAATTGTTCCCATTGTTCGCATGTACTTCGCGCGTTACTGAAGACTCCACTAGTGGGCACACCAGAGAGCTAAGGATATAATAGAACTTTTGGATTTGATTGATGTAAAAAATAAACATGGAAACATTATTGCATTATTTTGTGGAAAATGGTCTCAATGGCTCATTGAATAATAAAATTACTTATATAGCTCATGCGTCTGATGACTGGGGGACAAAACACCCTATCGGCACCTTTCCCACTTCGTTTTTCCAGAAAGGACGTAAATGGTCTCATACTTGTTTCCATCTATTTTGACAGGCTTCCATGTCAACTTCTTAAATGGGACTGATCTCATGCCAGATATTCTGACAAACAAATGTTTCACTGTGCAGCTGCATTTCAAAACATCCCACCTGTGTCGTCACTACTTTCGTGCCTACTGACCCTGTCACATCCCCATGCTGCCTCCGCACTGCCCCTGTGATTCATGTGCGTATTGCAGCTTGCGGTGGCGTCACGATAATTTCTGTACAACCAACACTTGAAATAAACGCAGAATACACGAGGCAACCATCATGTGCACGTAAACACGTGGTTAAAAGTATATCTCCGACCTTAATGTGACAAGCTGACTGACCAACAAAAACTGTTTTCATGGTGCTCTGTTGTGTTGGTGTTATTTATTTCTCAGGTTGTCTCTGGGTCATTATCTGAAATAAGAGAATCGGTCTCAGCTGTGGAGTTGTGCAGACCCGCAGGGTTTAAGCTGGAGGCCGATCAGCGCTCCCTGTTTCCTCCACTGTGTAATCACCAATACATTCTCTTGAGTCCGAGCACTTCCTGCAGCCACTGACCCATCAGACAAAATTTTCCGGTGGCAGGTTCTGACCTCCAGCAGTTTAAGCAGGGGATCGAGCCTGAACCCTCATTACTGCGATTTTGGAGAGGCTGCAAAGTCCACACTGAAGTCAGAGCTTTTCTTTGAACCTCAAGGGTGTTCAGAATGGAAACCTCCAAAAAGTACACTGCTGTAGTTCCCAATGGCAAGTACCCACCGAGGAAAACTGGTAAATAAGTTAGACATGGATTTTAAAGTTGTTTTATTTATGCTCTGGTGCTTTAAAGTATGTGTCTAAAAAATAAATATCAGTTTTTAATGACTCAGCTGTAGAGGGAATCTCCAGGCTGCACACTGTAAATACTGTTATACTGCTAATTGGCATTTACTAATTGCTAAAGTAAGTCAGTCAAATAAACAGAAGAAAACAGCTGATATTATGAGACATACTGTGTTTGCCGTGCCTTTCTAATCTGTGATTTACCTGCGACTCATCTCATCTCACTCGAACAGGCTTTCAGTTTGATGACATACTCTTTAAAATGTGTCCTCTGTAGGTACTCTCATAATATACACAACCTACGTTTTAATGTGCACCAAACACTGGGGTATGACCAGCACTACGTTTTCTAGCGTTTGATTGATAAATAAACAGAGGATGAACTTTATAAAAAACATGGCCATATTTACCTGCTCAGCAGCCCCAGGACAAAAACTTCCCTCCCCAAGTCTTTGTGCATTACATGTCCTGTCAGTTCAGTGTTTTTCAGCTTGACAGCCCAACGTTCATACAGCAATTCGAACTTAATGTCCACTTCCTTCACTGTTCTGACTCATTTAATAATATCATACAGCACTTGTCAGCAGATTATAACAGAAGTAAACGCAATCTGCTGTTGAGAACCATGTAATTCAGTGAAAAACTCATAATAGTGAAATCATTTTTTGAAAGAGTTTTAAAATTATGTTCAATAATATAATAATGATAATAGAATTATTTAAATGAGAACAAAGAATTTTATTATTTTCCTGCATAAATTCAGTGAAAATAGATAGGATCATCCAGAAATATTCAATACAAAACAAGTTTGTTCTTCTCTGTAGACTAATAGAAGTCTAATAGAAGACTAATAGAAGTCCATCGTTTTAAACTGTCACCGACTATTGATGGATGACATGATCTTTACCATTCACCAATTCTCAGTGCACTCGCTGTCGTACTTCATCGGCAAACTGAAAAACTCAGAAGTAAAAGAAAAATCCATATCTCTTGGAGAAATAATGTACATTGATTCCCAGGTAACCCAGGCAAAAATAACTCCAGCTGTGTTCCCAATTTATATGCACATCCACACACACATATGTCAAGTCCTACACACACACACACACACGCACGCACACAAACACACACATACACAGACACACATCTCCATGTTAGCTTTTGTACTCTTTGGCAGGGCTCGGGGTGTATAAGGCTGACTAAACTTTACTGGAGAACACATTATATAATGCCATGATACGAGGACATCATTAAGGCAATGCCAGGGAGACTGGACCCATCCTACCCCACCTCCTCCATCCCTACCCTAAAAGCATTCTAGGAGGGGTGCCCTTCAGCTGCCTACATCTCATTACATGAGGTTCAACGTGGCCTGCAGCCTCGCGCTGACATTCAATTAGAGGCTTTCATTTTCCCATCATTTGCTCTGCCTCTGTGACTCTGCCGCCGCTCCTGCTGTCATTTGCTAATTATTCCAAACATCCCTCCAATTAGAGGTGATTCTGTTTGTTATCCTCGACACCCCAGTGAGGTGTAATACACCTGCGTTGAGCTACGGGATCAAAGGATGTCAAGTGATGAAAATAAATACAGCAAATAAGCGGCTGGTCAGATGGTTGTGGTAAATCTGTGCCTCTGACCTGTAGGACATTTTGTAAAGGTTGAGCTGTGACACTGACTAATGAAGGGTCAAACCTTAACTAATTATCCATGAAATTAACGATTTTAAGAATTGATTAATTCATCTGAGAGAACTTTTTTTTTTTTCAAATTCGGTAGTTCATTGACAATTGCAGATTTTATTCTAAAACTAAAAGAACACTTTATTAGGAAAGACATGTCCAAAGAGTACACTGTGGATTTTAAGGTGGGATTTTTTTTTTGGTCAGGAGCTGCTGCTATAACATTTTTATTTGCATCCATTCTCCAGCCTCTTCCTCAACACTGTTCTCAAAAAGTAATGAATCATAGTAAGCATTCTGTCTTTTTCACTTTTCTTCATTTCATAATTTTTCAAATCTATTGATAAACCTTGGACATCTCCAATACTTTCTTACCTGACTTACCTGACCTATGATTCACATTAAAATATACATATGAACTGTTACTTTTTTATCCACACATGTGGTAAAACATGACAAATGAACACTTATTTTCTAGTATTGATAGATGCATCAATTATTTTCTTAAAAGTTGTATTCGTGTAGTCTGTTTGTTGGTCTTTTCAAGCCAATTTACGCTTCATAAGGTGAAGCAATATTAAAGAAAGAAATCAACAATTTCTGATGAGGAAACACGAGTAGGGAAAACGTTTTTCCTCCTTTTGTTTGATCAACTGTCTAAACCTCAAAGATAATCAGTTTATTTTCAAATAAGGCAAAGACAAGCAGTTACTGACACAACTGAGAAACTAGAAGTGCAGAATATTTGGCAACTTTGTATACAAAAATTACCTTCACTGTTAACGGATAATGAAAATAGTTTTTATCAACATCCACCATTCCTCTGCTGCTGTAAGAATACATGTGGTTTACATGCAGTTACAACATCTATGTTTACTTGCACACGGTCCTGTCACCGTCTGTCTAAGCCGCTGCCTCTCATAACAAGTCATCCTTGCTGCCTCCATTATCACCATTCACTCTAATGAAACCTGTCACATGTCTGTTGTGATATTACGTAACACTTGTCTCTCTATGTGAACACTTCAGTTGTAATTACTCACCCTGTCACCAGCTTTTTTCCCTATAGATACTCAAAAACATTGACAGCGTGACCCTTATTGAACTTAAGGTGAGAAAGGTCCCGTATCTGCTCTGAGTTGTTCATTTGGCTGAAAATGGATCGATTACATATTAGGGATACATTTATATATTGTGCACAAACGAGCACCCTAGGAGCACTTCAGGAAATGTGGGGGATAAAGAAATGCTAAATTTAACTTATTTTATTATGCAGTCAGATATAATTAATAGCAATCAGCATGTTGATAGATATTTCTTGCCTTTTTTTAAATCTAGATGCAATGGAATATACACCTATTTATGTGTATAATTGTGTTGGAAATTCAAATTAACAAGCAATTTCTTCATGATGTCATCTGAAAGGTTAAATCTGACAATACCATTATCTTTTATTAATTTCCCCCTAATTAAATTCTTCACTGTTGTAGTCTGGATGTCAGTTTCAAAACATTGCTCTTAAGATTGTCTGCCTTCAGATTTCAAGGCCAATTTAGCTCAATTTAATCAGAGAAAACAATAAGTTGTAACCTTTCCACCATTTCCAAAGGTACTCTGAGGTTTCAGCTTTCTTCCTCCTGAAATATTGATTGATATTAACGATTAGGAGAGTAAACGTGGGGTTCTTGCTGCAGCTCGGTGTCCCCTCAGGCAGCACGTCTGACAAACGGGAATGAGACACTTAACTGTTCCTTATATTTTCAGCAGGTCTTCCACGGACAGGACATATACTGTCTGTCTGTCTGTCTGTCTGTCTGTCTGGCAGAGTGTCTTCCAGGCCCTTTTACTTCACTCTAAAATTGTAAAAACTGCTTATCCTTCTTCAGATGCTGTGCTGGCTCAGACACTTATGGTCAAGAGGTTACGACTATAATTTATGTATCTATCAGTGTTGAGAATTTAGATTGATTGAAGTAATTAAAGACATTTTCCTTGATTAATGATGTACTTAAAAAGATCAAGAACCCCTGATTTAAATGATTTACTTCAGCGTGAAATATATCCTCAATTCATCTTTCTTTTGTCCACGGAGAACATACACATGCGGTATGCAGTTATTAACAGTATTTGATCAAAGTCTGGCAGATTTGTTCCAGTGTCAGAGACCAGGTGGATTTACTTTCAGAAGGCGCTGTATTTTCAGCTCTGTCATTTCCCCCTTTCTGTTAAATACTTTATAACGTTGTTGATTGTTTCCTGCCAGTGGTGTTCATGAATAGTGACATTAACCTGCCCTTTTCTTATAGCTATCTGAAGAAAATCTGTCGCAATTCACATTCATTCATTTATTTTTACAGCTGCTTCAAAAACGGCTGGGTTGGTTAGCATTAGCATGACGAGCAGCTGTCACCTCCTATTAAAATAAAACATAAATCAATGAATTACCGCCTCGCGGTTGTATGTCTTCCTCAACCTGTCAGTTTACATCCACGTCTGTCCAGTCTTATATAATTGATGTAGTAAAGACTTTGAAGGAATCCTATAAGTTCACATGCTCGGCCAATAAAGCTGGCTAACAGTAGACAAGCCTTCAAATAAAGATGCTGCAGCAAAGAAGCTACAAATTCCAAAACATCTTCAACCCACAGCACAGAAGATCAACACAATCACCACAGTTTCAAGCTGGACACCCAAAATTTGCGTCACCAATTCAGTGTCTGACCAAATGAGAAACATGGTCACAATCTCCCCCTCTGTTCCTGAGTTAGGGTCTGGAATATTAGACAGAAAAATGCTTTTGCAGAACATGATGATGTGAAGGTGACCTTTGACCTTTGGTAAAAAAAAAAATATTGTAGAACTTCATCATTTGAGCCTTTTGTGACATTTGTTTAAAACATTGTCATAATTGGCCCATGAATTCTTGAGTTATGGCCACAAACATGTTTTGTCGCAGTGACCTTTAACCTTTGACAACCAAGTTTTAATCAGTTCATCCTCGAGTCCGAGTAAATGTTTGGGCCACAGTTGAATATATGTTGGGTCTGTGTGAGTGAGTCCCACTCATTGGCTTGATTACTGTCTGAAAGTGACTGCACTGCTGTCCTGTTGGCCCTGATGGGACACAAGTTCAACATTTTGCTCATCTTTAATAGCATCTCTCAATGTTCAGAAGTTGCATTCAAGAAATGGTGTGTTGATTGTGTTTCTCACAAAGAAATACAAATATTTCAACAACAGTACTGTTTAACTATAACAATCAGGCTAAGGCAAAGCTCACTTAGGTCTGTTCTTTCTGTTTCTCTGTGCAGACACAAATTGTTAGTTATCATAGTTCAGTGTTCAAGTAAATGTTACAACAATGGATGACAACAACAAGCACAGAGGTCAAAGGGTATAAAAATAATAGAAATGAAAAGACCGCATTTCTCTCATATTTTGATTGAACTGCAGGAAGTAAAGCACCTCTTGTAGCGTTAAGGCCACTGCAGAGCTGCTGGGCCAGAGAAAAAGCCTCCACCCAGGATCGGGAGAGGAGAACATTGAGGATAACTCGTACATAGTGTAAAAAAAAAGGTTATTTGTTACTCCTGAGCAGAGTTGACAGGCCGCATGATGGACTATCATTGTGTCCTGAAAAAGTTTGCAGCTGCAGATATTGACCGTAACGCCTCCACACATCCATTTATATGTGGAGAGATGTGGGCACACTGCTGTCTGTTACTATGTGTCCTGCACTGTCACTTAGCACAGAATAAATTCTGCTGTTCTCTCTGCCCAGAGGTTCATCTCCAAAAATATATGCCGTTTTATGATAGAACTGACATTCACCTCACAGAACCTTTCTCCTGTGGATGAAGGTTTGGTTTAATTATGTTCAAAACAATATATAACACCTATAAAAATGGACATGTTAGGAAACACAAAATGATATCCCATACACAGAACACAGAAGCAAGTGTAATTATTTAACCCTGACAAAGATGCACAGATTATGTGTTGTTCCTTTTTATTGTAGAAAAATGCCTTGAATTAGTAAGGAGCATAACTGTTGTGAGAGCAGATCTAAACCAGAAAGACAAAACACAACAAGAGACACGGGCAACTATAAAACAGGACGTGGCAATACTGAAAATGTGAAACAAAGACAGGGACAGGTTATAACAACTGGGAAGGACTTTCGTTGGGCACGTGAAAAAAACTCCATGACAATCCATCTAAGTGGCCAATTATATTTCAGTGGAGACCAAAGTGGAGGTCCAACTGACCAACAGACCCATATGGTTCTAAAAGTACATCTTTAAATACAAAATGTGAAAGGCTAAATCAGAAAAAGCAACAAAACCTGGGGATAAAAGATTATATCTTCACAGCTTTGACTTTTTTAAAAACGTTACATACCACTTCAATATATTTTGAGCTTCATTAGCAAGAATGAATCTCACACTAGTTTCAAGCTGTGAACTGTTTGCACCAGCATTCACTCCCCCATTATGTTCTTGAACAGGCGAATGTGCTGTAGGCGTGAACAAGATTATTTATTTTGGGACCTCTTTGCTAATTATACAGTGAAACAACAATATAAAATATATAGATTTGTACTGATCGTTACAAAACAAACCACTGTAACGCTCAAATCTTCTGTTCTACTGTCACATGCTGTCAGTCCTTACATCAAGTCCTCGATCAAAATCAGTGAAATGATGAAACATATAGAAAGTCCGTAGGTGGGCAGCTGTATTTTACAGTGAGTGCATATTCAAATCTTTGAAAGGTGCTCATTATTTCGGGGCAACAGCAAACAGCAAAATAAAGGCATGCAGCTCTGCTGTAAATCCTGCTTGACAGGTAATCAGTAACAGATACTGTGAGTCTGAGAGGACAGGAGCTTTCAATATATTGTGCCGAGGATTGTACAGTGATGAATGAATAATTCATGGAGACTTACGAGCGCCCACAGTAAGTCTCCTGGGGAGGATGTGCTTATAACTGTCAGCTGATGAATTCTTTAAGCACACCTACTGCTTCTCCTCCCCGATGTATCATTTATAAATCAAGGCTCGGTCTGAGTTCAAGCCGCCTCACTTCTCTTCAAGTGTTGCCGGAGGCTTTGAATTATGCCAACCGCCTCAGATTTAAACAGCAGGAACTGTAAAACTGATTTAAACTTGCTTATCACTTGTTGCTGCAACTTGTTGAAGATGAAAGAACGGTTTAAATTTCTGAGGATGCTACGGGTGATCTAATCAATAATCGGCTTATTTTGACAGTGCGGTAAATAAACAAACACATGCAGAAATTGTGGCAGATGAAAATGTAAATTCAAATGTTTCAAGAGCAAAAAAATAGTCAAAATAATTACATAAACATGCATTATGGGAATGTGGTAACAGGCAAATGCAAAGGTCAGTATGTCTGTAAAAATGTGCCTTTGGGACATTATTTAACCTCTGCAGTTTTGGTTTTTTTAAACCTTTTTTGGCCCCTTGACTCACCAGCAGGTTTATTGTTCGAACTATTTGTGCAGCAAAGCATAGTTTAAACCTTTCTTATCGCAGACAAGATTAAACCTCACAAAATGTATAAACAAATCTATCAGGGGGAAATTCTGTCACGTGTAAGCTAATGGTATGTTTTATGTTTTTTTTATGAATGTAAAACCATGATATCAAGTGTTGAAAAAAGCCAATGCAAAATATTCCATGTACTGTATGTAACACTGCAGGGAAAAAAGCCCCAGAATAGTGGCGCTCACAGTTCATGGAGATACTACAAATACAGCTTTAAAATGTGATGCATGTTCTACACTGAATGACAAAGGTACATATGAAGTATATTCATTTCTTATTTATGGTGAAGATTCAGAAGTGATAAAACGCACATACTGGTTAAAGTTTTATGTTTTTATTAGTAGTTTTGTAAATGTTGATTATTTTGCCAGTCTGAGCATTTGGTCACACTTCTGTAAAATGTAAAGGGACAGTAAGTGCCACATGTGCACGTTAAAGGTCATGTTGTAATGTCCAGCTGGGTCGGCGACAGCTGTAGGGAGACGCTGCTGAGAGACATGCAGTTCACTGAGCAGAACAACACACACACACACACACACACACACACACACACACACACACACACACACACACACACAGTCACTGTAACCACAACTAGACATATCAAAACACACATTCAGACATCGACATACATCGCTATAGCTTTGAATTAAAACATTAAATCGGTCTTATGCAGCACACACACACACACACACACACACACACACACACACACACACACACACACACACACACACACACACTGGGAGACAAAGATAAACAGACAGTGAGAACATTTGACCCTCTGCTGTTTATGAGTGCAAGAGCAAAAAGTTCAGAGGTCGGGGTCACCAGCCACATGTGATTTATATTATCACACCATGGGACACAGATGGGTCTGAAAGAAACCTGGACCTCACAGAGCTGAAATATGTTCATGCTGTGAATGATCAGGAGCAGTATTGTATCACAGTACTGCGCTCAGTGACACAAAAACATCTCTTCAGGGAGGAAAATGTAGTATCACTGTATAACTATTCCAACATCGCCATCTTGTGGATGTTTCATGCAAGGATTACCACAGTACATCGACATCAAGTACCAATATTCTTTTTAATGACAAGTGAAATGTATATGTAGAGTTCCTTTTTCGTCCGTAACCGTAGATGTGTTCAGATTCAGGTGCAAATAGCTATTTGCTGCAGGTGCATTTTGCCACTCGAAAGTTGGAGGTTTCCTACTTTTCTAGTTGCTGTTGAACGTCCCATAAGAGGGTGCGCGCGCCAGTCACTCAGGTTTTGGCGGATGATCCGTTTTAGTTGAAACACCTGACGAGCTACGTCACTGCTGTCAGGCCGAAGTGAACCAGGAAGAAGGAGCCGACAGCAGAACACGTTGGACCCGTGAGTGGGAAGTGGAAACAGCAGAATGGAGATGAAATATACGTTAATTTAGCCAATTTTGAGTTGCACCTTATTTTCAATGTTTAACGTTCAACGATATTGCCTCGCTAACCAGTTAGTTAGGTTAGGTTAGGTTAGGTTAGGTAGTTACTTTATTCATCCCCGAGGGGAAATTTTTTCGCTACAGCAGCATACAGAAGCAATACGATAATAATAGAATAATAGAAAGCAATAAAATAGCAGTAAAATAGCAGTATTCCTGTATCAGGAATGATCTCCTGTATCTGGAATGATCTCCTGTATCTGGAATGATCTCCTGTATCAGGAATGATCTCCTGTATCTGGAATGATCTCCTGTATCAGGAATGATCTCCTGTATCTGGAATGATCTCCTGTATCAGGAATGATCTCCTGTATCTGGAATGATCTCCTGTATCAGGAATGATCTCCTGTATCAGGAATGATCTCCTGTATCAGGAATGATCTCCTGTATCTGGAATGATCTCCTGTATCTGGAATGATCTCCTGTATCAGGAATGATCTCCTGTATCTGGAATGATCTCCTGTATCTGGAATGATCTCCTGTATCAGGAATGATCTCCTGTATCTGGAATGATCTCCTGTATCAGGAATGATCTCCTGTATCAGGAATGATCTCCTGTATCAGGAATGATCTCCTGTATCTGGAATGATCTCCTGTATCTGGAATGATCTCCTGTATCAGGAATGATCTCCTGTATCTGGAATGATCTCCTGTATCTGGAATGATCTCCTGTAGCTATCATATGATTCTTGAGATGGATCCACTAACTCCATCACCGTCACCAAGAAAAGAAGCTTCAAGATCCTTCAACGGTGAGTAAAGTTTACAAACTCTTATTTCAGACCGGGAAATTGTGTTAACTGTGAGAATCACTTTCTTTGATTTCTCCAGTGCATTCAACACCATCCAACCACTGCTGCTGAGTGAGAAGCTGCAGGTGGTGGGGGTGGGGGTGGGGGCGGGGGGTGGACATGTCCACCGTCTCCTGGATCAATGACTACCTGACAGGCAGACCACAGTTTGTCCGTCTGGGCAGTGTTCTGTCTGATACGGTGGTCAGTGGTACTGGAGCTCCTCAGGGAACTGTTCTGTCTCCTTCCTGTTCACCTTCTACACCACTGACTTCCAGAACAACTCAGAGTCAAGACATCTGCAGAAGTTCTCTGATGACTCTGCAGTGGACGGTGTATAAGGGATGGACGGGAGGAGGAGTCAGTGGACGGTGTATAAGGGATGGACGGGAGGAGGAGTCAGTGGACGGTGTATAAGGGATGGACGGGAGGAGGAGTCAGTGGACGGATGGATAAGGGATGGACGGGAGGAGGAGTCAGTGGACGGTGTATAAGGGATGGACGGGAGGAGGAGTCAGTGGACGGATGGATAAGGGATGGATGGGAGGAGGAGTCAGTGGACGGTGTATAAGGGATGGACGGGAGGATGAGTCAGTGGACGGATGGATAAGGGATGGATGGGAGGAGGAGTACAGGGCAGTAGTGGAGGACTTTGTGGAGTGGGCGGGAAGAAATCACCTGCTCCTGAACGTGGCCAAGACCAGAGAGATGGTGATCGACTTCAGGAGGAAGACGACGGCTCCACAACCGCTGAGAGTTCTGGGAGAGGAGGTGGACATGGTGGAGGAGTACAAGTACCTGGTGTCTCCATGACAACAGACTGAACTGGAAGACCAACATCAACGCTGTCTACAAGAAGGGGATGAGTCGACTCTTTTTCTTGAGGAAACTTCGATCCTTCAATGTGTGCAGCAAGATGTTGGAAATGTTCTACCATCTGTTGTGGCCAATGAACTGTACTTCGCTGGGGTCTGCTGGAGGGGAGAGGTGGAACAAACCTGAAAACCTGGCTGAACAAACTATTATCCGTGTTGGATAATCCTGACCACCCTCTCCACCTGCTGCAGGGACAGAGGAGGACGTTCTCCAATAGACTCCTCCAGCTGCTGTCACAAGGACAGATACAGGAGATCATTCCAGATACAGGAGGTCATTCCAGATACAGGAGATCATTCCAGATACAGGAGATCATTCCAGATACAGGAGATCATTCCAGATACAGGAGATCATTCCTGATACAGGAGATCATTCCTGATACAGGAGATCATTCCAGATACAGGAGATCATTCCAGATACAGGAGATCATTCCAGATACAGGAGATCATTCCTGATACAGGAGATCATTCCAGATACAGGAGATCATTCCTGATACAGGAGATCGTTCCTGATACAGGAGATCATTCCAGATACAGGAGATCATTCCTGATACAGGAGATCGTTCCAGATACAGGAGATCGTTCCAGATACAGGAGATCGTTCCTGATACAGGAGATCATTCCTGATACAGGAGATCATTCCTGATACAGGAGATCATTCCTGATACAGGAGATCGTTCCAGATACAGGAGATCGTTCCTGATACAGGAGATCATTCCAGATACAGGAGATCATTCCTGATACAGGAGATCATTCCTGATACAGGAGATCATTCCAGATACAGGAGATCATTCCAGATACAGGAGATCATTCCAGATACAGGAGATCATTCCAGATACAGGAGAACATTCCTGCCGACCGCAATAAGACTGTACAATAACTCACCTCTGGCAAAATCCATCACATAACAATAACACTGTTGACTGTGTTTCTTGGTTGTTTGTATATAATATATATAGATATATACTGTACTGTATATACTGTGCATTTTATATTTTATATTTTTTTGCTGCTATTTTTCTGCTATTTTATTGCTTTTCTATTATTCTATTATTATCTTATTGCTCCTGTATGCTGCTGTAGCGGAAAAAAAAAAGTCCCCTCGGGGATGAATAAAGTAACTACCTAACCTAACCTAACCTAATTTGGGTTTTTAATAGGACCAGTATGAGCCAGTGCACCACTCCAGTCCAACCACGTGGTGGCGTCAGCGCTCATGTTACAATTAATATTTATTGGCGCTCCTTAACACCCGTTTGAAAGTGGCTCTGTTCTTACAGCTGACATCTAGTTGTGATGAACACTTTTGCTGCATGTTTTAAAACAACAACCCATCCGGAGTGGGTCAGTGTGTTTCTTGAAGTGAGACTGCGGTTCGTTTTTAAAGAGGGAAAAGTCTTATTTCTTCGGTTGAGCAGACTTCGCTGGAACATGTGCCAAAGCAGCAGAGTTGCTCTTTAATCAGCTTCCTACTCGGTCAGATCCAAACACATGCTGCTGCTTTGCACACTTGGAGACGTCAGAAAGGCGGTGCCATACCGGAGCACAGGGTCATATCCTACCAGGAGCATATATTCCTCACCGGGACGAGCTCTGGCTGCCACTCACTTCCTCCTGGAAAACCCTGTCGGGAGGCTTTTGCGCTCAACGGCATGGAAGTAACTAAAGGAGAGGACCGATCGGCTGAACAGGCGGCGTCTTTATTTGGGACACCAGAGCTGGAGAGTCAAAGGAGCAACAATGAACGGGGAAAGAGAAGGAGTAACTACTGTAAAATCATTACTGGGGTACGTTCAATAGCACTGAAACCTACACAATTTCCTCTCTGTCCAAACTGCAAAGCACCTTTTTGTCTTGAGACAAGCAACATTTGGAGGTCACATGGTGTCATTTTACTTCCACGCAGTCAGAGTACTTTTTAATTGAAACAAGCTGGATGTTGCTGCACAATCAAAGACAACTTTTCCTGTAAAATTCTGCATTGTAAATCTTGAGACTTTGTTCAGTCTCCCAAATAAAATGTATATTTTTTTCTGTCTTCTCAGGCTGTGTAATATGACCCTTAAAATGTCTCTAAACTGTTAGATGTTGTTTACAGGCTTTTCTTTAGGTTAGGTAGGTAGGTAGGTAGGTAGGTAGGTAGGTATATACTTTATTAATCCCCGAGGGGACATTTTTTCGCCACAGCAGCATACATACAGAAGCAATAATAGAAACAATAGAATAAAATAATAGGATAGAATATATAATAGAAAAGCAATAAAATAAAATAGCAGTAAATAGCAGTAAAAAATATAAATATAAAATATAAAATGCACAGTATATACAGTATATATACAGTACATTAAATATCTATATATATTATATACAACAAACCAATAAACACAGTCAACATATATATATATATATATATATATATATATATATATATATATATATATATATATATATATACATACATACAGTACAGTATATATCTATATATATAATATACATATAATATACAAGCAACCAAGAAACACAGTCAACAGTGTTATTGTACTGTGATGGATTTTGCCAGAGGTGAGTTATTGTAAAGTCTTATGGCAGTGGGCAGGAATAACAAGGGGAGGGGAGCTGCTGCAACAGGCTGCCGCTAGCGCGGCGCCATCTCCTCAGTGGTTCCCAGAGAGGAGTGGGTTTGGGTGTGTAGTTAAAAACAGTGCATTTACATATAATTTGGACTATTATCATTTAGAATATTTTAGAAATGCATATTGTGTCATAAAGACAGAAATGACAAAACATTGTTAAAACAAGACTTTTAGGGAGTGGATTTGATCTGCAATTTTGTCCTGCTCCCATAGTCAGTATTCAATGTTTTTTTTTGTTTTTTTCCTGTTTATTTGGCTTAGGCGCTGGGTAAAAACACTTGGGTGCAGCTCCCAAGTGTTAGAATTGGTAGGGAAAACCCTTTTTCGATGCTGAAATGATTAGTCAATTAATTGATCAACAGCCATTTCGATAATTGATTAAAGGTGTACTTTTTTTTTGCAAGAAAAAATAGTAAAGAATGCAAATTTTGACTTTTCAAATAAGAGGATTTGCAGCTTTTCTTTGTCAGATATAGTTGTAAAGTTCAGTTTTGGACTTTCAGTCAAACAAAACAAGACATTTGAAGGTTGACATTGACTAACATATGAATTGTAAAAGTAATGAGCAGATTAATCGACCATGAGAATAATTGTCCGTAGCAGCCCTGGTGGCTGTACGTGACTTTATCCTGAGGCAAATTTCATCGTCAGGAATCAAAACCCGCAGCCTCATGTCTGCACTTCTTCACTGTTTACTCTCATCGTCATTCATCCAGCTGTCTGTCACGCGGACGAGACTGTCAGAGGTGCCAGTGTGAACGTGGAAACAAAATGTTTTCACTCCAGTGCAAACAGATGGAGATGCAGTGTCTTTACAGGTGGACCTGATCTACAGTTCTTAGTGTAAAGCAGGATGGACCTTTAAGCCCACACGGCTGGTAAAGTTTCAGGTGAATGTTTATTGCATTTAGAAAACGGAGTTGGTTTTTACAGCCACTTTGTATTCCAATAGTTCACTCTTTGTTATTCTGTCTTTTTGCAGGGTTACAGGGAGGGGCACGGGCAGTTGTTCAAGGCGTTTCCATTGTTATTTATTTATGAATGTAGGGATCCATTATTGATTAGGCTGTCGATTTAATTGGGAAATCGTTTGGCGTATAAAATGGGAGAAAATAAGGACAAAATGGAGATTGGAGAAAAAGATGACATCTTCATCAGTATTGTTTTGACCAACCAAAAAAAACAACTACAACAAATACCCTCAAAATATTTCGCTCAATAAGAAAGCAACCAAAAAAACCAACAGAAAGCACAAATTCCAAAATGTCAGCCATTTTCATTAAAGTGATTTAAGCAAATAAATCATCACAAGAATTTCTAGATCGTTTTTTTTTTTTTTTTTTTTTTTGACTGAGCAACATCTCTGCGTTATTGGGGTCAGAGTTTTAGTTCCCATTGTATTGTGCATATGACACTCGTTTTTGTGTTTTTTTTTTTATATTCACGATCAACATTTTACACTATTACATTTTGGACATTACATGAAAACCATAATTGAAAGATTTGCATAGAAAAATGTCATTATGATTTATACAGTGTTTTTATGTTGCTGGCATCAGAAAAATGGCTTTTACAGTGAAATAGTGAAACTCATTGGTTTATTTGGCCAAAGCACACGTTATGAATTAACAATGTATGGACTGTGCGTCATCTGCCTTGTCACTGAAAAATAAACTATGCACACTGGAAAACAGTTGACAATATACACAACCTTCAAACTATTTGTGTGCAAAACCCACAGGGACCTGCTGTTGTCTGCTTCGCTTTGATTAGACACTCAGGAGGCAAAGTCTAGACAACGCTATGCCCCATCAGCCACCCTATATTTGTTGTTTAAGGTTGTGCATAATGGGTGATTGCAACACCTACGGACTAAAGACAAAAAGGAGGGACAGTTTTTAACATGAGGGATAATCATTAAATGTTTTCACAATAACGATCCCTGTAGAAAGACAGTTTTAATGCTGTTGGCCTTTTTTGTGACGTCCAATTCAAAGTGGACTTCCAACAGCCGTTTCATTTTTATGTCGACAATAGCTACATGGGGGTTGTCGTGAAGTAAGCAGTGTTTCAGAGTCAGATTTCCACCAGACAGACTGTTTACTTTCACAACCCACAAGACGACGTCTTAAGGCTTTCCCAAGGAGCTCATCCAGGTTTTCTGTCTCTTCACCTATAGCTGGGGGAAAATAAGAGCACATACCCAGACAGCGTGCACACACAGCAGCATATTTTCATACCTGTCTAGGAATTCCAAGTCTTGTGTCTGTGAATCACACTAAGTGGATTACTTGTGGTTGATTATTCCCACAATCCTCCTTTTGGGACCTAACTGTGAACTACTGTAGCTTTCTAGCACAAAATAATGGGGGGGGGGGGGGGGTCCAGTTTTTGAGGCCAGAGGTTCATATTTGTAATTAAAACAAGTAAAAGTGTCTCCTACAGCTTAGTTTGTTTCCTATGTAACTCAACATGGCATGAAATCCTCCCAGAGGGGAGTTTGTGTTGGATTTGTGTCGTTCAGCTTTATATTGAGTTTTTGTTTTAAACGCAAAGCGTAGACGAGTAAATCTACAATGATGCACACAGGGATACTTGAAAACAGTTGTATTTCAACATCGGTAAGAAAGCTAATGGCAGAAAAGATAAGAACTTAAACTGTTAACCTCATATTACTGTATCACAAACTGCAAGAATCATTTATGACTTTTAGGACATTTTATTCCTCATCGCAGCAAATAGCTATAACAGAAAAAAAACAAAAAATATTTTGGCAGAGAAGGTGAATATTTCTTTAGAGTCGCTCTTAAATTATAACTTTCACTGAGTCATGAGAAGGATGTGATGAATAAGCATGAAGAGTTCCACTTCCAGCAGAGGAGTCACAAGGCAGTCAAATGTATGTAAAGGAAAACATCTTTCGCATGAATCATGGACCTTCGTGGCCATGTTGGATCTAACATAAACTGATAAGGCGTCACATTTTTACTTTTTACAAGCCAGAAGTTTACAGGATTATTAAAACAGACTTTAAATGGAGTTTCAGACTAACCGACCATGATAACTACTGCAGGCCTGGTTTGGGCGTAGTAGGGGTTTCAAAGTAAGCAGCAGTGACAACACAACTGAACACTTTCATCTCTAAATATACTGATGGAGATTTCCTTGAAACGCCCATCTAATTACTAAGCCCCCCCCCCCCCCCCCCCCCCCCCCCCCGTGAGCTACTGTCCGTAGGCAGATATGAGCTGAGCATCTGATAAAAACAGCAGCTAGGCGTACATTCTTCATTGACTTTTCAGTTGCAGAGAGTTGGAGATGATGTATGAGGGAAGGTGGGAATGATTATACTCACACGGAAAGGCAAAGATGAATATACAACGGCCTCCCTTTGTACAGCGCTGCAAGACCTTGATCTAATCTAAAAGAATGAGGCTGTAGGAAAAACTAAACAATGAATGACAGTTGGGTAAACAAAATGGCATGACCAAAGGTTTACAGCCACATTGGCAGCTCTGTGAGGCTGTGCTTTGAACTAAAGGCTAAAGGCTAAAGGCTAAAGCACAGCATCACAGAGCTGCCAATGTGGCTGTAAACATGCTAGCATGTTTACAATAGTAGTACTAGCATGATGTTCACTGGTTTAATTTAGCATATTAACATTACATTTGTTAATTGCTGTTACAAAGTGTGTCAGAACCTGATGGGATTTTTTTTTTTTTTTTTTTTTTTTTTTTTTTGTATCATCTGCAATCTTTTGTATAAAAGTGGACTCTAAACTTAAATTTTCGAACTCCATGTCGGGGCTTGAGGAGAACAAAGGAGATCAACAAAGTAATTAGGATTCATCCTCTGGGGACCACGAATATCTACACTGAATTTCATGGCAGTTCATTCCATAGTAAATTATTAAGATGTTTCACTCTGAAAAGAACCAAAGTGGTGAACCAAACAACCAAAGCTGCCGTGTCCAGAGCCAAAGCTTTGGGCGCGAAATTGTAGTTACAGCACGCGTTGTGTTGTATTTACTGAAGGAGGTGATTTATGGCTTCTCACAAGGAGCCACAAGTCTGTTAGATTTAGTTTATATTTTGGTTCCAGAGGTATGTAGCTGACATTAGTGTGTGTCTGGAGTGCCAACAGAATTAATTTGAGTTCACTTCTGCCAAAACCATTTTCACCACAATTCATGCAAAATATTTAGAATATTTTCACTTTTATTAAGTTTGGAGATTCAGAACAGCTATCGGGCAATATGGTACACTATCATTAATTGTGCTTATACATTATTTTCAATTTATGACAAGACAAGAACATCGTGGCTCGAATTATCACGAGAGCCTGGAATTTAAAATAAACACTTTCAGTTCTCTGTGACGGCTTCATGTGATTAATGAACAGTTATCTTCTTTAACTCTAACAACCCTTCTGCCATCTGGATTTTAGGTTCTGCTGCTGTGCTTCCTGGTGGTCATCCTGGCTGTGTTGTTGTCTGTGAGAAAAAAACCAGATGACAACGGTAAGGTTCACTGTTTAATTGACCTACGTTCACTTTCACAGTTTTACATTTTTAAAACAAATGTTATTATTCTCTGCTTCATTTACAGTTTGGGTTTATTGTATTTCAACACCTTCTATGGATCCATCGCAACATTTAGCAGCCAGGAGAGAAAACGTGGCTTGTTCAGAGGATGATGGGTTTCCATTAGAGTCGGATTGCCATTGAGATTTAAGGGAAATTGGATAACAATCAAGTGTTCACTATGAAGGTGCCAACATGTGAGATCCTTCTATTCCCTCCTGTCACCTCTCTAATACTGTAATTTACCTATCAAAGGTACCTGTGGACTTTTTTGTAAACACGGTAATATTTACATCACTGTCTCTAGCCAAACCACTTGTGCAAACTGCTTATAATCGATCCATAGTACTACTTGTAGACCCTTACGGCAAAACGATATACATTACTGAAGAGGGTTTTTTTTCTTTTCAATTTTAGTTTAATGCTCTGAGAAAATAATCAGTTATTTGGAGAAACATCTCCCAAAAATTAGACACACAGGAGCTTTCAGTTGCAGGATCGGTGGTGCTGGTGTTGGAAAATTGAAAAATAGGGAAACAAAGCCTTGTGCTTCACATACACATATAAATTAGTGCCAACTTATTTCTTCTTTTAGAGAGCCCAGTAACTCTGTGTTGACACTCCATATGCAGACTTCCAAATGTGTGTCTTTGTTTTCTTTCACTCGCATGTAAATATAAGTCATATTTCATACTTTTTCTGTCTGAGCTTGGTTTAAGTGACCATAAACAGGAAATCGTGGACTTTGGCTGCACCGGCGTGAGACCGACTGTCTCATGTTACATTTGGATCAGTTATTCAGTGAAGACTTGTTTGGTACATTTTTCAGTTGTCCAAATAACAATCATGGCTGTTTACTGCCATTGTGAGTCTAAAACAATCTGCTGTTTGGATTACCAGACAGAGTATAGCCGGCTACCGTCCCACTGCAGATTCTACAGACACTCGAAACTGGGAGTATTTAGAGGAGTGGTAAAGGGGGGGGGGGGGTCAAGTTACCAACTGGCCAGCAAAAGAGAGAAACTGAGGTGAATGTTAACCCCCCCCCCCCCACCTCCCCCCCCCCCTCCCGCCCCCCGGGGGGGAGGTGGGGGGGGGGGCTGCATATGATTTGTTGACAGGATCGTGAGCGGTGCAAGTGAGCTTTTTTGGACCACTGTTGCAAAACATGTCGTAAACAGACTTTCTAGTGGGACGGGAATGTTTTCTGCAGCTATAGATTCCCTCTGGTTAGACGTGGGCAGCAGAGTCAGTGTGCTCTTTGTTGCAAACCACCCTGCCAAAACAGCCCGTTCCATTTCAGGGGCAGCGGTGGTGACTGTGGGTAGCCGTCCCCAGCCTGGGCGGGGTGCTCGCTCTGCTGTGGCATTTCTCTTTGACTTGGATTTCCTACCCGGTTAACATGAAAGCTATTTGTGAAGATTTTTGCCTTTTCACCCACCCAAACTCTGATTTAGGAGTTACTCACATCTATGCAGTTTTGTTGGAATTTCTACATCTTTCATAATGCTGTTTTCTTGGTGAAGCCTTTGGAAACAGATTAAAAGAAATAAAAAATAACCCAGGACTCCAATTTTGTCAAGAGGCTGACCGTATGTGCTGCAAAATGCTGAGAGCGGGTTTTCCCGTGGATTGCAGACCACAGCAACATATCTCTCGAGGCACAGCATCCCTGTGTTCGGTCCTAACCACAGTGCTGACCTCTGGAGGCTGTGAGCAGGGGTTTCTCACCAACATGCTGAGGCTCCCCCCTGTCATATGTCCAGTCAGCAGCAGACTTAACAGATGTATTGGGAGGGCAGTTGGTTGAAATATGAAGGAGGTGGTGCAGAGCTTTCTGGTCGCTGACACCTTGAGTAAGTTAGTTTGTGTTTGTTTCAGGTTTTGTGTCTGCTTGTGTGCACTGTTGTGGGATTTTGAACAAATTTTTCAACGACCCTGCTCCAAAAAAAAAAAAATCAATGTTGTCCTGTGTTTCTGTTTTGTTCTTTTCTGAAGGCTGCATCAATATTTTTCTGTCCTATCACTATATGGAAGTTGTCACTCGTGGTGACTAACCCACAGGGAATTATCACATGTCTCTGCAGCCCCCCCTGCGCTACGGCCATTTTAGCGTCTTTCAGCTATGTTTTGTTTTACCGCCCACATCTTTACTGGTTTGCTTCACTCACAGTTGCAGCAAGTAGAAGTTTTATGTAATAATGCTCTGAAAAAACCTAGATGGGAGACAAAGTAGCATTTAGCAACTTACTTTTATGTGTGTAAATTCAACTTCAACTTTAATGTTAATCCACCATATGACATACAGGTAGATCGAAAAATAGTTTCTCACAGTCCCACGGTGTGCAAAACAAAAAGAGAAAACAAGAAAAGTATAAATATGTAACGATAAAAAAAACAGACAACAACCACAATGACGCTTAACTGCAGTATATACACTCTTACTTTTTACCTTGGTGGTTGGTGGAGGGAAAATCACAGCTAAAAGTAGAGTGAATACTGAACTTGAATTCATCAAGTGACCAGAAACACAACTAACTAATTGTAATAGTGCTTCTTTTCTGCTAAGTGTGTTGACTAGCAACTGTTAGCTGAAAAGTTTACATTGACAAAGTGTATGTCAATGTTGTCCTTACAGCTTGTTGCGCTGCATCTATCTGGACAAAAACTCAATTAATGCAAATTTTAAAACCTCACCAAATTTTAGGATGTCGTTGTTCCTTCTATTTCACTTAAATTGTCTCAGATTAAGGAAATGAAATGTTTCAAATCTATGTATGACCTCAAAAGAAAAATGACACCAGGTGATCACTTGTTATATGACTGAACTTCTTAAGGAAAAGTTTCTCCCTGTTTTGTTTCCATGAGAACAATATCCAGATGGTTTCATTTGAATGTGAGCACATTCTGTCCAGCACAAAGTCTGCCATAAAAAATGATGATTGAGTTGTTTTTTTTCTCCTCTCTCTGTTCATGGAGTCTGTATGTGCTGTTATTTAGAGTTGTGCTATTTTCTTGCCTCAATTTTTTTTTTGGAAAGGAACGAAGCACAGGAGCCCTTCAGTCTAACTCTCTGGTTATCTCATAAATATGGATGACAATGGGTTTACTGTTATTTTTACATCCTGTTAAATGGCTGTCAAATGAATCAACAATCCCATTTAATGGAAACGTTCTGATTAAACTGCACCACTTTTTGAGTGTTAAACTGTTTAATAAGGATGTCTCTGAGTGCTTACCATAGATTGTTGATCATTTAGCCATCGATATTAATTGTTATATGAATATTTAGGAATTGGAACCAAGTTTTGTGGCTTTTAATGGTTCTCAACATAGTTCTTAACACCTTATCTCCTAAAGTAAGTCTGGTTTTTTTACTTCAAGTTATCCTGTGTTTATTGACAAATATATTGTGTTACAGACTCATTAGCTCAGAAAAATACGCTGTACGCATTCAAAGACCTGCCTTGTTTTTTCTGAAACCACTCCTCTTTCCTAGTGGAGGGGGATCTCTGGCTGGCGAACAACTCTGGAGATGTTCAACTGCTACAGTGTCCAAGCGGGTAATGAAATACTCTTGTTTTACTGTGTAATGTGAGAACAGATGTGGTTTTGTTAGAAAAATAATAACTGAAATCTCAGCTGGCCTTGTTTGGATTGCATCAGGTTCTCTCCTCGTCTTTGAACGATACCTATCACCATATTTTGGTGCAGAGAATGAAACGATTCAGCTGCATCGCCCACAGTTAACCTGAGATAAAAGACATTGTTGTGTGGCAGTTCAGTCGGTTCATCTTCACATTTTTAGAAGTGTGTAAATAACCCAAACACAACTTCTTTTTTTTCCGATGTTCTCATTTTATTGGGGAAGTAACTGTCTCTATGGAAACTTGGGTAATGACTCTGAGTAATCAGGCATGTGTTGGAGAGTTGTGCGTGTGTTTGCGTGAGAGTGTGGCCCCGTGTGAGTGTTTGTGCTTTGGTAAGGAAGTAACCCCAGACAGACTCATCACACTATGGAAAAGAAAACCTGTGGCTTCAGATGAAGATATTTTTGGTTTAAAAAAAAATATAACCAAATACATAAATGTCGTCTGTAAAATTTTTTTTTTTTTTTTTTTTTTTTTATCAAAGTCACATTCTGTTGGTTTGATTTGATTGTTTTTGTTGGTAAACCACACTTTTATTGTTATGTGTGGTTTGGTCTTTATACTCTTTTGGAAAATGCTGATTGAAAACATTTTCTAAATGTTAATTTCTTAAATATGCAGATTGTTTTAGGACCAACGTGTACCTTGAATTTGATTCATTTCTCTTCTTCCTCTCCTGTGTGTGAATTCACTTAATTCCTCCTCTTGGTGTCTCAGTCAAAGAGCTGCTTTGTATTACCTCTACACAAATCTACTGTACAACACTACCGCTACGCCACTGTTGCCAAAGATATCCACGTCTCCTGCTGAGTAATGATTTCCCTTCCAACTCACAAACTCACCTGGGGGTCTTCTCAAAGGACTTCCATTCATCAGGTGTCTTTTCTTGCCCAGTTTCTCCAGACCTCCTCTCATCCTGGTGTCCTTGGACGGTTTCCGGGCAAAGTATCTGGAAGATCACAAGAACTACATGCCCATCATCAACAAGTTGCGTAAGTCACCAACATTGTTGACTCCACAGCTCTTCAAAGTTTACCAGGCATGCTGGTGTGACTGAACATAACCGTCTTGTGTTGTGTGCAGGAAACGCCGGAACAACAGCACCATACATCAGGCCTGTTTATCCCACAAAGACCTTCCCCAACCACTACAGCATTGTTACTGTAAGTCTTTTCTCACTGTGATGTGACCAGAAGTTGATTTATTGGATGCAAATAGAAGGCTTGCCCAGGTTGTAATATATTTATGTTTATAGTTGATGTTGTTGCTACAATGCATAGGTTTCCTCCCAAGGGTCACAAGATAAATCTTAGGTGCCATGAGGGGATTATTTGGAGAGGAAATAAGTAAAAGCAAAGCTCTGAGAGACAAATTAGTGTTTATTCTTTTAATATTCTATAATCTTTGCTTTTATGTTCTACATCTTTGGGACTCTTCAACTGTTAAAGTCGCTCCGAAGCTAGAGCCCAGTGTTTGAGTCAATGTTGTTTTCTATCACTGCTGTATTGTTTCTTCTCAACAGTGAACTTCTGGTCATTTCCTTGCAATTTCACTTCTCGTCTCTCACTCTTCTTTCTTAACGACAGTAGAAAAGTCTCACACTGTTGAGAGCTAATGGTTTACATGTGCTACATAAGTAGTGCAGAAGAACTGAGGGCCTTACAAAGTGGATTCCACCTCTGTTGGTTAAAGCAGCCCCCACAATTAAAATAAACCGTTGCGGTTACCAGTAATATTTAGGTTAGAAAGATCGGAGAGAGGATGATCACGTTAAGTCCTCACAGCCTCCGTATCAAAGCGGCTCCCCTTGACTGTGTTTATTTTGCCTCCACTCTTTGCCCTGTTCCTGCAGGGTCTTTATCCCGAGTCTCATGGGATTGTGGACAACAAGATGTACGATGTGGACCGTAACGCTTTTTTCAGCTTGAAAACTGACGAGAAATTCATCTCAAATTGGTACCAAGGAGAACCAGTAAGTGACTGTGCGATCACAAGATTTTTGCCACAAAATGTCAGCTCTGAAGTATACTTTCGTAATACTTCCTGCACATATTGTTCACTGGCTTGCGTAAGTTAGCAACCTGATGTTGTGGAAACCCTGACGGGAATCAAGACAAGGTACTTGTCTTGTGTAAGAAATGTGAGGCCTTGTGCTCAGATCACGCCGTGATTTACTTGCTATGAACAAGACAGTAAGTTTGATCACTGAGGATCAGCTCGCTCCGTATTGAGCTTCTTGATATAATTATGGATTTAGCTTGTGCTAAATGACAGCTTGTGCGAGCTGGGCTTGTTTATACGCTTTGTGGTTTTCGTTTAAATGGGAGGCCTCTTAAATCTCATTCCTCAAGGGTTTGACAAGCTGCTTCTCTTGAAAATACACCAGGCAGCAGGCGTACCACTTTCCAGGAGGAAAGGACAGATGGATATCCTCCATCAAGTGATTCACTGTGCAGGAATGACTTCTTTCATAATGACGTTCGAGCAAATACAACTAAGTGCATGTGCCAAAATATGTTTATAAACCTGCTGCCTAAATTAGACATCTACCTGCAAATTGGCCTAATAGGTATGGATTTACAATAAAAACATGCCATTAGATTTCCATCAGACTTGACTGGGCTGTGAGGGATTACGTTTTTATCCTAATGGAACAAATACTGCTGCTGTGATGTACTGAGATGAATGCGTTATCTGTTAGTTTACTTGGTCTGTCTGAATTAATCGTGAACTAGATACTCTCTCCTCCTCTCCTCTTCCTCCTCCTCCTCCTCAGGTCTGGGTCACTGCCATGCGTCAGAAACTCAAAGCAGGGACTTTCTTCTGGCCAGGCTCTGATGTAGCCATCAATGGCATGTTCCCAAATTTCTACAAGAAGTATGATAAGTAAGAGCAGCGTCATTATGTTACATGCTTTTAAATTCATGCCTGTGAATTTTACATTTCATAACATATTGCTGTGGTTTATTGAGGCCTTCATAAATAACATTAACCCTTTCTTTTACACAGGACCATTACATTTGAGGACAGACTGTTGACGTTGTTCGAGTGGCTAAGTTTACCTCAAGAAAAAAGGTGTATTTCGTTTTGTATTTACAAAGATTAGGTTGTGAGTTTCCATTAAGAAACTCTGAACAACATGTTAACTGCTGCGTTTGTGATTTTAGGCCTGACTTTTACACTTTGTACCTGGACGAACCCGACACATCAGGACATCGATATGGGCCAGGAAGTATCGCGGTCAGTTACTCATTGAAACTGCATTTTGAATGGAAACGAGATACATTTTAATATTTAGCTCATTGTATCTGATTGTGTATTGTCTGAAGCAAGTTGTTGATGAGGTGCAAATTTACAGTGTTTTTGGCAACATTGTTTTCCAGCCGTAGTATCATGTTAACTTTTAATTAAGCTTGAACTGCTGTTGTGTCTCCAGGTTGGTAAGGCTTTGGAATATGTGGACAGGATTCTGGGCAAGCTGATGGATGGTCTGACAATGAGAGACCTGCAACACTGTGTCAACATAATGATCATATCTGACCACGGTGAGTGAAATACAGTCCAGACAGAGTTAGGATACAGTTTGTACGTGAAGGCAGGGGCAGAACATGAATTTACAGATTTATTGAAATTAAAATAAATGTAAAAACAATGAAACATGATCTAAACTACACCAGCAAATTGTTCAGTTTTTAAGAAGGCAAAATGAAACCGATTCATTAAAAGGTTTACTGAAGAAGAAATTGACCTTGATGCTTTTTCTTTGCTTTTTATATAAAGCTGTGTTAGTTCACAAACAAACTTGGTGCATCTTTCTTAAATCTGTGGTTTCACAGCAGTAAGGCGTAGCATCGTTTTAGGACCTATGTGCTAGTGTGGGGGACTTTCGAGGCTTAGTGTCAGCTTCAAATGTTTGCCTTGGTTCAGTCACAACACCTGTTGCATGGAAAACTACGGGCCAGTGCCAGAGAGGAAATGACTGAAAAATGAATCTGGTATGTTGGAAAAACTATTCTGAGCGGAAGGATTTTTTTTCTTTTTTTGTTTTTAGAAGATGTTACTCTTGATATCTGGAGACCATATGTTTAGCCTTGTAATTACGAATATTAAAGATCAATGTGTTGGACTAAATCTGTTTCAGGGCGATGCCCAGCTATCCTCATCAAAGACATTACTTGCAAGAGAAGATAATAATTTCAACGTACTGTGCTAGTTACTAGTCTGCAGCTTTTCATAAAGGACAAGAAAGATCCATCGGCTTTCAACTGTCACACCCAAAACACTGTCAACAAATGTCACAATAAATTTTAATCGTATGCTGCTTGTGCTGTAAGTTGTAAGGGTTGTGAAGCCGTGGAGATAAAGTAAGTGCTTGTATCGTCAGGCACATTTTTATGAGATAAACTATGAAACACTCAGTAACCATTCATAAACTTCAACAATCTAATTATTGTGGAAGGTTTTAAGGTTTATTTAAGCTTAGCAGAGGACGGCGACTGTTGAGGACAAAAATGCACTTGCGATCTGCTCCGTTTTTTTTTTTTTATGACTTCTTTTGAGTATATTTGTATTGTTTGATGCTCTTCGGAGGACAGTTTAATATTTTCTCTTTCAACAGGCATGGAGGAAGCTTCATGTGAAAGGGCATCCTACGTGTCAACTTACCAAGCGCAAACCTCTGAATTTAATGTCATTCAAGGCCCAGCTGCTCGCATCAGACCAACCCGCCTCCCAGAGAATTACTTTTCCTGTGAGATCCTGTCCATCAAACCCGACTTCCCTTCCTCCAAGCTTTGCAGCATCAATCTGTGTCAGTTTGTTTGAAGTTAGAGTGGCTGACCTTGTCCTGTTTCTTTCCTCAGTCGACTATGCAGGCCTGGTGAAGAACCTGTCGGTATGCGAAATATTCCAAATGTGACCTTTGTATTGATAAGAACAATGAAAAATTATCTGCTTGCTTGGCTTCGTGTCAAACAATCCCATTCTCCCTCTCGTGTGTGTTGATTCTCCTCGTCTGTTCTGAAGTGCAGGACCAATGACCAGCCAATGAGGCCGTACCTCAAAGAAAATCTCCCAAAAAGGATGCACTTCGCTCACAACGTACGCATAGAGAGGGGTCACCTCTACATGAGGTCGGGCTGGCAGGCAGCTCTGTAAGTGACCAGTCACTCCACTCTCTTTAATTTCAATATTAGTTAATCAAACTCTGCAGTGTTAAAAACAAAAGAAGCTGGAGGACAACAACAATGAAGCGGCAATAAACCTAATAAAGGCATATTTCAACATAAAATTAAAACTTTCCTCCAAATAACTTAAATCATGTTATTTATTAACTCACCTGTCATCCAAACTCATTTGAGCTTCTGTTTGAGACTGGACATTTGAGACACAATATGCAGCGTGAAAAAGTAGAGCCGGATGGCCGAACTTATCACACGACATCTTACACTCAAACTCCAGCTGGTGTCAACCATTGCAAACATCTTTTCAGACATACACGGACAGTGATGATGAGGAACTGTGTGCACATCCATAAAATCTCAACGAGTCACGCAGACCTGCACGTCGCTGCAGGCGGATCCCCGTCCTTTTGTGATGCAGGGTTATACACGGAGAACAAAAAAAGTGTTTTTTTTAAATGCCGATCAAACATCTCTGAATAACTCCTGTGGGAATTCGCCTTCACGCAGTGTTTCACAATCAAATTAGATGAGATGTTGACGAGTCTTATGTGACAGAATAGAGAGTAGCATGGAAACAAATTGAGGTATCCGATAAGAAAAAACTAATTTTCTTTGACCACACAGAAGTTGAAGCCTTTGCAGTAATTACTGATACCAACCGTGTAATCACGGAAAATTGTTTCAGGCTGAAGAATTAAATTATTTGACTTGACAGACACAACAAACAATATAGTTTCCCTGTAAAGTCACTTGCTGGTTATTGGGATGAATTGCTCCTTCAATATAAGATGAAAACACATGGTAATAACTATCGGAGTGGTGGTATAGTGACTTTAAATCGTCATTTCTTTCTGTATTCTTTCCCCAGATAAATTTTGTTTATTTTATGTCCTCAGGAACAGCTGGGATATCAAGTATTGCACTGGTGGATTCCACGGCTCAGACAACGTCTTCACCAACATGCAGGTCAGAGGAAGGAAGAATGTGTGTGTTTGTCAGTGATAATAAACTTTTAGCACAATAGGAAACCAAAAGTTGTGATGTGAAATACAAAGTAGACATTAAAGAACGTACTTTGAAAGACACAAAACTCAGTAGCTCTAAAACTGTAGAAGTACAATAATTATACTTGTTGCGAGACGTTTCTTCCCTCCTACACTCAACTTTGCACTGAGTGCTTCAACTGGAAATATGCTTCTGTCAGCCACCTTAATGTTAGTCATCACAGTATGTCTGTGTATGTCTCCAGACACAGGTTTACACTGGACTATGACTTGGTATAATTAGCTTACAAGGTGGCTGACTTGTCTAAAAAGAAGGTCTGTGAGTCAAGAAAAGTCAACTTTTCTACAAGTGTCTTTCAGCCTGCCTACGCACAGCTGAGAAAAGTAGAGAAGTGGCCTTGAAATAGACAGTTTACTCCCCAAATATCCCTGAATTCCACCAGACCGTCTTTATTGGAAAAATAATCTGCAAGTTATATTTTCAAAGTTATATAAGGTCACTTTAGTGCTTTTGTTTATTTCAAATATTTACATATTGCCCAATTATGGTATTGAGTTTTTGCCATCTTGTAGTTTACAGAAAGAGTTTAAATAAAAGATTCCAGTTCACAAACTGGTGGGCATTGTTTTGGTTCAATGTAAACTCTTGTTTCTATTTTAAAAGTCTCCAAATAAAGGAATGAAAGTCTATGTTATTTTGTTTTTCCAGGCAATCTTCATTGGTTACGGTCCTGCATTTAAAGAAAAGACAGTTGTGCCCCCTTTTGAAAACATCGAAATATATAACCTCATGTGTGGTGAGTCACTGTTTGTACTCGCTGTACCCTATGCTCCTCCACTGTTCCTGTAACTTCATTGTGAAATATGCTTATGCATTTTCATGCTGAGATGACAGGATCAATGTAACTCGAGACTTCAAGAGGTACAACCAAAAAAATAGTCCGGTATATAAACCCCTTTAAACCACATCATGGTGTTACTCTTCAGTTTTTATAGGGAATTGATTAAACAATATGTAATTTTTGAATTAGTGAACTTTACTGGTGTTTGTTAGCAGATTTTGTTGCCCTTTGAGCAGAGTCAGTTCAGCCATTTTCTCGCTTCCAGTCTTTATGCTAAGCTAACAGGCGCAGCTCCATGTTTACCGTTCACTCATGAGAATGGTATCAATCTCATCATTTCACGAGAGAACAGTAAACGTGCTTTCTTAAATGTCTAACTAGTCCTGATTATTGGTTGTTTCAAATACTTTAAAATCAAATATTAATTTTGAGAAAATGTTTTCCAACATTGGTACACAAATGAGTTTGTAAAATCATGTCCATAAGATTAACGCCAACTACTGGCTGTACACAATCACTGTTATTAAACTAAAACTCAGCTTCTTTACTTTTAAAGTTGTAACTTTTATAGTTTTATTGAGCGCTTATTTGATTGAAAACAGCTGCTCAGTTGTCAAAGATACATCAACACACTAAATTTCAATTTTATGCTTTGCTTTAAAAAAAAAAAAAAAAAAAAAAAGGCAACCACTAAAAAAACTACCCTGAGTTAGCGGATGAACTGGCAGGTTCAAAATCAAAATGTGTGACATTGCCATTAAAACAAAAAAAAACTACCTCTGCACATAAATACGTTACTAGTACTGCACGTTAAAGAGTTGGACACATTTACTGTCCTCTGTCATATTTAACATGTTGTCCTCTGTCATTTTCCACGAGATCTCCTTGCTATCCGTCCTGCTCCAAACAACGGCACCCACGGTAGTCTGAACCACCTCCTGAAGAACCCTGTCCACCAGCCAGTCCACCCAGCACAGCTCTCCCACGACACCCCCTGTGAGGCCGTTGACCCCGTCCCCACTGACGACCTGCAGTGCACTTGTGGAAACCAAACCACGGCAATAGTATGTGCTAACAACTTCGTGAGGTCACATATTTCTTTAGGCCCTTTTAACGTGTCAGTTCAGTACTTTGGTCCAGAGTGGAATATCTTCACAACTATAGAATGGATTGGTTTTTTTTAACTTTGGACAGACATTCATGGGACGCGGAGCAAGTTTGATAATGTCTTTGGAGAACCTCTGATTTTAACTTAGTCTGACCCTTTATTAGATGTATGGACAAACAATTTTGTATGTTCATGGTTCACAAACCTTTTCTTTCCTTTTGTATCACTTGACAACTGTTGCGCCATGAAAAAGTGAAAGAAATATCCCCGTCGTCCCCAGGAGGAAATGTAAAGACTAAACGTGACCCCTCATCATCTAGTCAGAAATGCAAATGGTGCATTATTTTCTTGTTATGCATTAGATAATACTTAAAAACTAATGACATTCCCATCCGTCTCAGCTAATTAGCAGATGTTAGCATGGTAAGAGTCTAAACTAACCTAGTAAACAGTATCTCTAATAAAATCATCTGTGTGTTGCTGTCGTCATGGTGAACATATTAGCATCATAACATCAGCCGTCAGCTCAAAGAAATGCTGTGGCCAACATCCAGCCTCAGAAAGATGGGGGCTGTACACCTTTAGGTTTGTTCAATGTTTTTTGGTGTTACAGTTAATGTTTTCTTAACTGTGTGCGTTTGTTTGAAGTAAATGTGTTGGGATCGACAGTTCATTCAAATATTGTGAAGTAAATAAAGTGGTGCGAGTACAGCTGCACTACCCTCAAATTGAAAAAAGTCCGAATCTGATGAGTTCTGTACAATAATGTGCAAAACTTCACTTGTCATCAGTTCAGTGACATTGAAGCTCCGTTTACTGTGTGCACAATGAAAGTGTGTTAATTTTCATTTATGTAACGCAGTCAAACTAACAACATGTGTGAATTTCTTTTCAGGAGAAGAACATGAACCAAAATCTCATCTCCATTATTTCAAGTGAGTGTCATTTTATTTAGTGTTCATGAAGGTTTTTGTAGATATCTTAGTCTGACAATATACATTTTTCCTTTTAGGTGCTAAAGCCAGCTTGCATCGCCTCCACCAACCTTTCGGCACCCCTCGAGTCGTCCAATCAGACGCCACCTTTTGTGTGCTGCACCAGCCTGACTACGTCAACGGATACAGCAAAGATCGCCTCATGCCCCTCTGGGTGTCGTACACCGTCCAGCCTCTGGTGAGTGCGCTGGTTGGAGCGGTCTTTTATGTCTAAACATAGCCTGTTCACTTGAGTTGTCCTGTCTGTATTTCTTCCGTGGTTTACGGTTTGGCAGCAGATTGTAAGAGGTTGTCTAGTATCCGAATCCCTTCTCTAAGTAGCCGTTACTCATCTTCTCTGCTCGTGTTGGCTCAAACACTTCTTGTCTTCCTCAATGTGTGGTTGAGCTGCAGTGTAAATCATGACCTCAGGCGGAGTGATGCATTCCCAGGAGGGTTTACACTGTTGTACTGTCTGAATGACAGAGCAAGTGAGGGTTTAGATTTGTTTTCATTCAAGCTTTATCCAAATACAGTACAAGCAAAACATAGACTCTGTATTTTTGTAGGCTGTATTCTTGGTATGCATTTTTATTTGAAAGAGTCATGGCATCAGTTGTTTGTTTGTTACCGTGTCACAGCATAACGTTGCATTATTAGGCTCAACCCACTTGTCCACCCACGGCAAACTTCAATTTCGTGGCTTGTCCAAAGTCAAGTCAAATATCTCCATATAAACATGGATTTTAGCTAATTTGCCTTCTGGAAAATCAATGAAAAGCACGAGGTCATGCAGCTAAACAGGCCTGCGTTGCTTTTCCTGTACATGCTGTATGTTTGAAACATGCATATCGTTTGATCCTGCATTTTTCTGCTTGTAATCAGGGACAGAAAAAAAAACACTTTAATTTACCCATATTTAATTTAAGTATTTTTGATATATTTTCCATGATATTCCCTGGAAAGAGCTATTTTATTAGTAATTATAGGGAAAACTCAAATTCATGATTTCATGTTTAGACGAGCTTCATTTGCATTAGCTTCTGTAACCTAATGCAATCTCTCCTCTTCTGTCGAGACATTTAACCCAAGAAGTTTTAGAGCTGATGTGAAATGTTTTTTTTTTTAATGTCCACTTAAACTTGGTACAATGAATAAACAACCATATCAGAATTTGTAATACCATCCTTATCTACACATTTGACATTATTGAGAATACTGAATACAGATACTGTTTCAATGCCAACGTTTTTCTTACCAGCATTCTTAAAATAGTCAGCAGAGATTTTTTTTTTATTTCTGAAACAGCCCAGAAGTTTCAGCTTCACTTCTCCTCCCTATTTGAAACGGTATTCTGTGACTTTACACAAATGTTCTGTATAATTGTTACTAATTACACAGCCTAGAGTGTAACTAAGAGTGTAACGGCAGAAAAATTTGCCATTTTTCTTCTGTGACAGGGTGTGTATGAAGAGGTTGTTGTTTTTAGAGAGCTCTACGAACAGAAACGGTGCAAGGCCCTCGCTGACCCACATACACAGGCGAAGCAAAACCAAGCCAAGTGATCTTGCACAACTCTTGAGTACAGGCCTGGACTCCCACTCCTGACTGTCCGCCCCTGACTGATCCTCTCTCTCAGACCAGAGTGCGACCCCTGAGCCCAGAGTCGGAGGCGTGTGTTCGTGCTGACGTACGCATCCCACCGGCCTCCAGCCAGCTGTGTCGGCGCTACAGAGACGATGTGGCTCTGTCCTACGGCCTGCTGCATCCCGCCAGTGAGTGTGTGTTCGTGACAGTGCTCGTGTGCGGCGTCGGGGTTTCACAGCTCGTCGTCCCCCAGCCGGGTGTTGAATTCAAGTTGACGTGTTTCATGGCCACATTCTCATGTAAAAATGCACCCGTGCTGTAGGGCTGCAGGAGAGAAGAGCGTCCCATCCCCCCCGATTGAGACGCTGCCGATTCACTGCATTTTCTTTAATGAAATTCTGGTTTCAGATAGCAGCAAAAAAAAAGGAAGTGACAGACTGAAAAAAAAAAAGAAAAAGTAAAAGCTCCCCAGCAGCTGCGAGTGTGGCCAGAGAAAGTTGGATAAACTTGGATCTTTTGTCTTCCTCTGGTTCTGGTAGAAAGTCCCAGATTGTGATTTGTGCAGTTAAATGACTTCAGAGCGGTGTATCTGGTAGATTTATATACTTTAATACTTTGAATATTAATTGAATATGTTTTGGCGTGACCTGAGACAAAGTGATTCACTGCTAATGGTGGATTAATAAATATAAAAAGTATTTGAGTTGTGCCCCTAAATTAATTGACCTCCTCCTGCATTTAGCTCCACCAACTTGTAAATTCTATTTTCAGCCAGTAAGTCTTTTTTTTTTTTTTTTCTTAGTTTCACAGTAGACATGTCAGACTGTCAAAACATGTAATGAGTTTTATTGAATCACCATCACGTTCAGTTTTTCAACACCTCTTATTTTCTCTATAGATCTTAATGTCAGTGGTCCAGAGTCAGACTCTTTGATCACCAGCAACATGGCACCAATGTTCCCTGCATTTAAAGGTGAGTTAGTTTGGCAAATATTTCTTGGTTTCTGGTTTTCTAGCTTCTCCCAAACCCGTCTAAGGGAACTGTGTGATTCACTATGTCAATAATGTATTCAAAAGTCGTCAAAAGGGTTAGTTTGCCAACCGAAAAAGAGCTTTTTAATCAAACACTTTAATGAACTGGTGAACTGAAGAGATCTCTGAATCTTTACTTGAGGTCAGACAGCAGGTTTGCCAGTTCTTGTGAGCCATTTTTATTGCTCAATATTATACTTTTGAAGGCTAAATTTCTGAAGACAGGCTACACTTTTCCCCAGTTGGTTCCTAAATATATATATAAAAGAAGTTCAAAGATCTAACCACTGTGATTATATGGGACTACTCGACTTTAATTCAGTGAAGCTCTTGCTGTAAAACACAATTAAAGGTTTACTCAGAGGAACTTTTCCAGAGTTAATCCTCCTGCCATCCTGCTGTAGACGCGGCCGTTTACTTCACAATAAGACTCAGTTTCAGGCTGTTTAGTTTTTAATGTGACTGAGCTGATTCACCACATTGTGCTCTAAAGAAGCAATAGATGGGACTCAACATTAAATCCTTCATTGCGTTTGAATGGATTCGGGTTCCTCGTGAATATTAGTACACTTTTACGGTGTATTGCTTATTGAAAATGTCTTGCTCAACTCGGCCATAACTTCCATCCAGAATTGGTCTGAACTTGCACCAGGCAGCGCTACAAAATCAATCTTGTTAGATGTGAAAGTATGAGCACAGATAGTATGATTCAGTGGTTTCTCATTGTTGCACAGAATCATGCTTTTGTTGAAACCTGTTGATTGTGTCACGTAGGAAAGAGTGTTCCAGGTTTTCCACTGGGGCCTCCCATGCTATAAATGGAAAGTACCATAAATTTGTCTCATTGGACAAAAATACTGTAGTTTTGCATGTTGGAAGCCTAAATAATAATCCGGTGGCAGGTGCTGCCCCCTGGTGGCTCCTCACTGTTTGCACATGAGCTAATGAAAAGCATGATGGGAGGCCACATGGACTCATAAACATTATCATTGCATGCAGTACTCTTAAAATGTAATGATTTGGGGTTTGGCTTCTTTTTATAGACCACGGTGTCCTCCATTGTGATGTGCTGTTGGAGCACTAAACGCTTTTGTGTGTATGTTTACAGATGTTTGGACCCATTTCCATGATGTCCTGCTTCCAAAATATTCACAGCAGCTGAACGGACTTAACGTCTTGAGTGGGCCGATATTTGATGAAGACTACGATGGAAATGTTGATGCACTCGCACAAATTGTTGGGTAAGATGAGATGTAATGGTTACTTTTGTTGGTCAACTTAAAATGTTATTTGTTAATCAACTAACTTATATTTATTTTTTAAGTTCTTTAGTAGAGCTGCACATATTCGCATCGTAAAAGTACATCAATAAGATTTGAAATGCAATCATTAGCTATTCCATTTCATTTTGCAATGAATTTTAAGGAAATGAAGGTTGTGCACACAAAGTATTCAATCAAAAGTCCAAACCTTTTATTGTTTAAACATTTAAGCATTTTGCAGTTGCTTTTGTCCAAAACAATGAATTATAATTCAAGCTGTCATGAAAGTGATGCAACACTCAAAGTGTGAGCACGGGGAATAGAGTACAATAGTCTCGTTTCCAAGGTTTCCACACAAAGCTCTCCAGATTCAACACACCAAACGGATGATATTGTGTCATGAGTTCAATAATCTTTCAAAACCTGTAAACTTGCATGATTAAATAAACTCATCTGTGCCATTTTGTTTGAATTAAAGTATTTATATGCAGCCTTTAAACACCATACACTGATAGATTTTACTCTCCTGAATTATTTTAAAGGCCCTGAACATGTATTTTTTTTCTTATCAGCTTTCTCTGTAAGTGATGATTTCCTATGTACGCCGAGGTTGTCGTTATTTTACTAGAGATCTGTGTTTTTTTTTTTTATTTACTTCAGGCTCAGTTGGAAAATGTGATGTCATAGACTTCAATGCATCAATCAGGATTTAGCAGCATTTTGATCAAAATCAAATGACTGTTGGTGGTTTGTTTAGCTGCTGATCAAATCACATCCACAAAGCCTTGAAGAAGCAGATTAACGGAGTTTTTGAGTGTTAAACTTAAATTATAATTTAGGATGTGTTTTTTTTGTTGTTGTTGTTGTTGTTTTTTTACTTTGAATTGGTAAGAAATGGGATTTGAAAGCTTTTTTTTTTTTTTTTTTTTTTTTTTAGGGGCTTTGATATAACTGCCAGGTAATAAGTATGAGACCTGGAGTTATGAACATTTCCACTTCAGCTTTTATAAATGAGGTATTCAATTGTTTCAAGACAGTTCAAATGCAGCATTTTGTTAAACTGTCAACTCTCATCTCTCCAGGAACAAGGCTCCCATCCCATCCCATTTCTTTGTTATCCTGACCAGCTGTGGGAACTCGACTTTCAGCCCTGTTAACTGTGAGGGTCCACTACAGGCCAAGTCCTTCATCCTTCCCCACAGACCTGACCACACAGAGAGCTGTGCTGTGAGTAACGCCACCAACGGTCTTCCTACACATTGGTTTCCATCACTGTCTGCGTCTGTGGAAACCTGCTGACAGATCATTCAGTGGAAATGTTCGACAGATCACCCACTAATACATTTTCTTTGTCTCTCATTTCTCCTCTGCCTCTCTCTTTCTCACCAGGACGGCTCGGACCTGACGTGGGTGGAGGGTTGGATGCAGTTTCATACTGCTCGAGTCCGAGACATCGAGATCCTGACCGGACTCAGCTTCTACCATGACAGGTTATCGGTGGGAGAGACGCTACAGCTCAAGACATTTCTACAGACTGATTAAAGTCAGAGGCACTTTAATTCCCAAAGGAAGCCATATTGATCTGCAGGCGTCTGTCCATGTGGACTCCCAGTGGGTTTAACAGGCGCAGCAATCAGAAAAGTTTCCTGTTTTCAGACCAAATTGATCCCAACGACATGTTCCATCCATTTTTTTGTCAGTATGTCTAATTACAAAACAAATTTGATGATCATTACCAGTGTTAAAGCCTTGCATTTCTTTCATTTTCATGTTTTTAAAGGGAATTGTACAAGGACAATCAAAGGGTATTCATATCAATGGGGCTCCAGAAAGCCATGATATCTGCTGAATGGCTCCAAAGTATTTCTCCGGACGGGAAAGAAAACATTTATTAATGGAAGAACTATTTATCCCAACAATTAATTTATTGGCCGCGACATTTCAGGAAACACCGTCTCTGCTGAGATCTGAAGATCTGGAAACATTTTTGTTTGTTGAGGGAATCTTGCCAAACATCTGGAGAGCTGGCTGCAGCAGCTGGAAAAACATCCAACATGAATACATTTTGTTCCTGCCAAATGTTGTCTTTGTATTTTAATGTTTTTTCACCAATGTTGATTTTAGTATTTTGTAAATTTTTGATATAATTGTTCAGTTTAAAGTGAGTGCCTGTGTGCATGTATGTGTGCTGTATGCTTGGATGGATCATGAGGTAAATTTGAGGCAGGACACAGACATGTAAAAGCCTCCCTTCCACCTCTCCTACAAGACACTCGGATACAAAGAGACACAAAACAACTACAGACAAGACATTTGTCTCTTTGCTGACGTTGTACATCTTTGCAGTTGACTTGCATTTTTTTGTGTTTTTATGTCTTTTTGTGTCTCTTCATGGTTGTTCTGTCTCTTTGGGTTTGTTTTGTGTTTCTTTGTGGTCATTTTATGTCCATTTGTGGGCGTTTTGCATCTGTTTTGTTTTGCATGTCTTCATAGTCATTTTGCAACCTGTGAATTAGTTTTGCAACTCTTGAAGGTTGTTTTGCATCTGTAGGTGAAGGTTTTGTTTCTTTGTTGTCATTTTGTGTCTCTGTCAGTGAAAATTCTGGAAGTTGAACACTCGGGTGACTGCTGTCTGAAAAACACCAGCTGAACTTCACTATTTAGCTGGAGATGGAGAGGTTGTCTGTGTCTGATTGGGCTATTCAGTAGTGTGTGTGCGTGTGTGTTTTTGGGATCAACAGTCTTAGATTTTTTTTATTTTTTTTTTGCTCTTCACAGCGGCTCAAAGATATGAAATTTGCAGGTAATTTGTAGAAAATATATTAGTCATTTTTATGATGTGTTACAGCTTCTTTTTGATATTGTCAGAAATTGCAGGTATGGACAAATACACAATTTCATATAAAAACTCTTTGACACTGACCTTGTGACTTGTTTTCCATGTTTACAACCTGTTTTTAGCCCAGATTAGGGCTTCAAAAGTACTTTCTGTGCACAGGTTTGCACCCAAAGCAAAGAGAATCTTTCAGATGAAAGTGAAATATGAGCTATAACAAACCAGCAGTTGCTCTTCGCCCTCCCCTCCACACTGCTACAGTGTGTGTGAATGCTAAAAGGAAGGAAGCCGAGCTCTTGAAGGTTTCCCTCTATATAATCTGCCACTTCCTCAGGCTGACCACTCAACATGCACTGCAAGAAGCCAGAAGGTAAGATCTTGCAACTCTCTGCTCTGCACATCTTTAACTCTGCTGTGACCTCGTTCCCATGTCACAAACCTGAGCGAGCTTTCTTCTTGGTTGCGTGTCAAACGGCCACTAACGGCACTTCTCTGAAACGGGGAGTTGAGTAAATGTTTTTGCAATCGTGTGTGTGAACAACACGTAGTCTTAAAGGGAAAATCCAAAGTGATTTTCTTTTAAAGTGAATGAACAGTATAAATGAATGTTTCCTACTCTGTGCAGTTTATTGTTGTGCTGCTGAATGAGGCGTTTTAACATATTCTACATGCATGTATCTCGTGTTGATAAAGACATATTGAAAAAGCAAATTTTGATGAATCTACAAATGTAGCTGTAATTTTTCACTACCTCAGTTTCAGTCCAATGAATTCAATTGTTGTTGTTTTTTAACTTGCATCTTGTATGAAAGTTTTCAAAAGCAGGTGTTTGGCATGCATCAGTAAAGTGAAAATGAAATACAGAAAGATTCCAGGATTGTTGCAGCAAAAGTTTCCTTGTAACTCCATCTTTGCTGAACTTGATCCTTTTTTTTTGTTCTTTTTTTTTGGACGTGTAGTTCTAGTTACTGTAAAGAATTACAATAAGATGAGCTGCTGAAAACTAGTTGGAAACAGGAGCAGGTCATTTCTAAAATAAGAGTTGCAGTTTTTCTATGCAAGAGCTTGTTGTGTGCGCCTGTGACGGTCGGTTTTATTTGGAATTTGCTTGCAGTGGCTGGACGTCGTAAGTCGTGCTGCCAGAGCCGAGTTATGCAGCCACTCACAGGTCTTCCAGGAAACGCTGCTCTGTGTACCATATGTGGGTCCCAATGTAATCAGTCAGGTGACCTTTTCTGACACTGCTGTGGTGGGCTCGTATGTTCTCACCCTCTCTTCTCGGATGATAACTCATTCATCACTTAAACCACAGATAACCGGAATCACTATGTTCCTTTGGGTAGCGAGAAATGAGTGTGTGATGATCATAACCAAACTGACTGTAATTCTAAAAATGAGGGATCACAGAGAAGCGTGAATAACCGTTCACTGCATTTTAACATCTTCCTCTGGCAGCTTTTTTTTTTTTTTTTAGCAAATTTACAACTTGAGAGGCATGGTGCTCGTCAGCAGAGGACAGATAACAGCTGTGTCCCTCTCTCAGCCATGAGGCCTAATTACAACTGACGCTGATTGTTTTCTCTGGCCTCCTGGCAGCTCCAGTTAGTAACAAGGACAGGCTCCTATCTGTGAACACAGGCTGACATCCAGCTATTTACTCGGCTCCTGGTGCTTCACTTGTCTGCTACTGCAGAGGAAAATGTTTTTTAGAGATAGATGAGAACTTAAAGGAACAGACGCATTTTGGGAAATACATTTAATTACTTTCTTGCTAAGAGTCAGAATATTTTCAAGCTCTTTCTGGGACGTGTAGTTCACAGACAAGAAGGTATCTTCTCATCTAAATCTCAACATGAAAGTGAATAAGCATCTTTTCCATAATGTTAAACTATTCTATTTTGAGATAATCCATTTGAATAAGTCTGCTAACCTGCAAAAAAAAAAAAAAAAAAACTAGGACACAGGCGCATGTCAGCCATCAATAATGCAATGGTTGGCATTTGGTTTGTTTTGCAGCTCTGTCCTCAGTGAAGCATCGCTGCTCCTCCTGCTGAGGAAGCAGAGGTGGTTTGCCAGGCGAGTGGTTGAATATTGGGAGGAAGAAAAAAAAGCTTGTGACATTGACACTTGTGAGAATTATGAGAACGTTTGCGGTGTGAGAGGAAATGAGGGGAAACTGATTATTTGGAGCTTGAAATGTTGCACAAATGAAATATGTCATCAGATTCTGTGCTTGCCGAGAGTTGAAATTCGTCAAGCCGACTATCTGTGTCATCAGGTAGCAGACTTGTAGTTCCTTATTCATCCGTAGAGACAAGAATATTAGAAAAGGGTATTTCCACAGTTGTTGAGACAGACTGATATGTAATCATCCAAGCGGAAACTACAACTATCTTTGTGCACAGGGGGGTTATATCCGGCTCTGACGTGGATAGAGACTCCGTGGAGATCACAAACGGGAGGTGGGGGATCTCAGAAGCATGCTGAATAACCTTTTTATCTTTCAGCTCCAGAAGACTAAAAAGGAGGTCTGACAGTGCGTTCAGGAAGGGGGAGGGCTGACGAAGAGAGGAGGAGGAGGAGGAGGAGACGAGAACCAAAAGAAGACAGAGAGGCAGAGGGGAGGACGGGCAGAGAGAAGAGGAGCAGTGACGGTGAAGGATGATTGAAGACGGTCCTGTGGAGATGGATTTAAGTTTGCTTCAAGTCCTGGAGAGAGAGCGAGTCCTGGAGGTTCTTCGGAGAGACAAACAGCTGCGTATAATCGAGGAGGACAGAATCAGGTGAGTCTTCTCAAGACAATGTTTGTATGTAAAAATGCTTGTTAATGAGGCTCTAAGGAGACAGAACAGATAGATGTGTCATTGGAAACCAAACAAGGATGCAAAGACAAAATATGATTTGTGGTTCTTTTCTATAAACAAATCTTTTTTCAAACCTGATGTACTGATTAAATTGATGAGATTCACAGTCTCAGTGCAGTTTGTTTGTTTGTTACTCTAAAGGTTTCGGTGGCTTCATATTAAAATGCAAACATGCGTAACTCAATTAACCCTCACCATGAAAACAAAGAAATCCATTTTCCAGAAAGTCATATTTTTCCCTTAAAATTTTTTTTACATTTGTTTGTATCAGAATTTTAAGGGCAAATTTCAGTTATTGTATCTCTTACAGTATGGTGAGAACAAAAAAAAAGGTTTTAAGTTCATATAACATTCAAAATTTACTGAAAATAGTGTTTTGCACTGACGAGAAGAGAAATTGTTTGTGTAAGAATTAGCTTTGATTCTGGCAGTTCAACTTGTCTGTGACTCTCCATCTCCTCTCACCTCAGGAGGATGAAGTACGAGCTGCAGGAGCTTCGGAGGAAAGGCGCCAAGAGTTTTGCCCGTCAGTACGGCGAGCGGACCTGCGCCCGCTGCCAGAGGCCGCTGGGGAAGTTCTGGAACTCGGGCGCGGTCTGCCGCGGCTGCAGCCACCGCATCTGCTGCAAGTGTCGCGTCGGAGCGGAGGACTGGAAGTGCACGGTCTGCCACGCCTACAGGTAACGGAGGCAACCGCCGGGCTGAGGCCGAGAGGCACGAGATGACTGTGAAGAGCTGCAGTTGGTGACGTTCTGCAAGTTACTGTAACTGAAACTCTCGCTCCAGTCTAGGAGCGCAACATGAAGGTTTAAATGTCCTTCCCACCAAAGTTACTAAAACACAGTCTGGTGAAGTTGTCTTTTCAAAAACTGAAGCAGCATAATTGAGGGTGAATCAAGTGATGACGCAGACGTTTACTAAACCTGACTTTCTAGTACAGAAAACAAACGACTCGCAAAGATTTAGGAAGTAAAAGATGACATGAAATCAAGGATCGAGGGTTCACTCACAGTCATCATCACATTAATCTGCATCTGTGCTGGGCTTCATGGAGCTTTTATAGGGAGTTCCAGCTCAATGTTCAGCTGTCAGAGCCACAACTTCACTGTTCTGCTTCACTCTCACCTGCAGCTGCAACAATCAACCAATTATTGTAACTCGTTAACTGTTCTCAGCCATTTTTAACATGAAAAATGCCCGACGTCAAGACTGCATCTTTTCTGATTTGCTTCGTCTTTTGTGTTCCCGAATATGTTTGTATTGTCGGTCAGACAAAAAAATGTGTAGATGTCCCCTTGATCACGTCACATGTTTTGACAACATGATTTCCCTCCTTAAGTGGACAGAAAACTTTCCCCGCGGGTTTAATATGCTGATCACATCAAACAAAAGTAAAACTGTCTTGACATAAGATGTCTCATGTAAATGAACTCAATCCAATCTAACACGAGGCATCAAGAATGACAGCATATATCATAACAATCAGGATATTGTTCACCATAGTAACTATTCTTTGTCTGTTTGCTGACTGTGGAACAATTTCTACCTGCTGATCTGAGTGTTGTTCGTGTTCACAGGGAAGTGAAGATCCGGTCAGGAGAGTGGTTTTTAGAGGAAAAGTCAAAGAAGTTTCCGCCCACCACAGGTTTGTTTACAATCCTCAGACTGCATATCTTCACGACTGCTTTCTTTTGCTCGAATTCATCATCATTTAACTATTGATGCTCCCTTGATGTCATCAGTTGAACTACATTGATTGATTAAATATGGATGTTTCAGGTTGTTTGTTTGAGCTGTTTGCTTTGTGGAATTTAAATTGTTGAATTATTCATTATTATCAGTCGACGATGTTGTAATATTTCCGGTGATAATGGATGTCTTGGACGAGTCTGGATTTGAAATACTTTGTGTTTTTTAGCGTTTACACACTTTCTGAATGCGTCAGTCTTTTATTCTTGTAGTCCTTCATAATGTTCATGTTCTTTACAGACAAATATGAGACAGTCGGGGAGAACCTATTGAAGATCTACAATGTGCTGAGGTACTGATAACCTCTACATTTTGATTTTGAGTGTTCCAGGTTTGATTCATTAAATTAAAAGCAAGATTGTTTCCTGTGTTTTTCCCAGTCATATATCAATTGTGCCTCCAACTCCACCACCACACTTGGATCAACAGTTTCTGAGCAGATCTGGGGTAAAGTACTGATACATTTTTAAGCATTACTTCACAGTAAAAGTGTAAAATGTGTGAATCAAGTGCCAATTATTTGTGTTTTGATCTGCAGGATTGGAAAAACTCAAAGTGTTTTACCAAATCTGTGGAAGATCTAATGGTTTCCTTCGCGAGTCACATTAAAAGTAAGTTGAACATGTTCTCACCTCATCTTAATGATCAACTTTTACAGGAGGAACTGTACTTAACTGGTAAACCTGCCATCAGGTTCTGTCAGTGCACATCTTCAGAATGAGACGGTCCATTTCCTGTGAATGTTATTACGACATATTCTCATCTCTACCTCGATGAGCTGAACACTTGTTGATGTAACCTATTGCACGAGCAGAAGTTGCATGAGATGATTTGCACAGATAGCAACCACATGCATGTGCACGCTGAACAAAAAACAACTGTGATACCACACATTGTTTTGAGCAATATAAACATTTCTCCAAGCTGTGGACAAATCTTCTCATTTCCCTTTTTTGTATAGTTGTTTTTTTCATGAATTTCAACATGGTTTTCTGACATCAGTTTCTGGCTTTTGTCATTGCAGAGATTTCCACGTCTCAGAACGACGTGCGCGACGACCTGCTGAGAGTCGACAACAGCCGGAGGGGATCGTGCCTCAACCACGGCACCCAAAAGAGCCTCTCTGACACCGAAATCAACAAATCTAGCAAAGTAAGACGATCTCAGCTGCAACACTTCATGTGTTCATCACATCAACATCAGTCATTGAACTCAGGGGGTCTTAGAGATGACACCCCATGTGAGGGAAAAGTCCATTAAGATATTTTGTCTGTTACAAAACACGCAGCTGATTCTGGGATTTTTTTTTTAAACTCTAAATTGAAGCACTGAAAATGACAGTAAAAGGGGCTTAAACTAATCTAAGACTTTAGCGGTTCCTGCTGGTGATGACAGGGAATAACAGCAGCTGCTGTAGGTCTTAAAGAGGGAAACATTTTGGTTAATGTGCCACCACAAAGGCCACCAAGCTGACATATCAGTGAAATTGATATTATTGATCAAACCGATTAAATGCCTTCTGATAAGTTTTATGTTATTCTTTTTTCACAAGTGCAGTAAATAAAATGATCCTTCTTCTTTTCGCAGCTCTTTAAAGTCCCGAGTCTTCCAAACCTGTTCAAGAAAAGCAAAGACAGCGACCAGGAGGGCTCCTCGACCGGGGCGGAAGAAGAAACTTCCTTCAGTTCTGAGTACTCGGGAGGAAAGAGAGTGAGTCAAAGCTCATGATAAGAGAAAAAAAAATCCCCAAGCAACATCCTGTGGTAGAAATATTAGATTATAGATTATGATCATTTCAGTTTCCTCGCTCATATAATCCCCTCCTCTGCATGTTTAATTGAATTAAACTCAGTCGTGTTGTGTATTTCTTTTCTTTGAGATACAAAATGAGAAGCTGAAGTCTGTATTTTGCTTCCTCAGGGCAGTAACAGCAGCATCAGCACAGACTGCGGCCTCTCCGAGAGCGTCACTGTGGCCGGAGAGGTGGAGCTGGCGCTGGCCTACAACACCAACACCTCCTGTCTGGAGATCACAGTCGGCGGCTGCAGAAACCTCTCTTATGGAGACAGCAAGAGGAGGAAGTGTCACCCGTAAGGACAAGTTATTATGGTATACATTTTGTTATATGCTCCTCCTTCCAAACCTCAGCATCCTCTGTTTATCTCGATGTGTAGATATGTCAAACTCTACGTGCTGCCAGAGAAGAACGGCAAACTGAAGACGTCAGGGAAGAGAAACACGACTGATCCGGTTTATAATGAAGTTTTAAAGGTAAAAAGAATGAAGAAAATCACCTTCAGCTTGTCTTGCATCAGCTTCAGATGGTCAAATTTAATTAAGTTCCTCATCTGCTTTTTGACAGTACGACATAGAGCGCCATCTGCTGTTTGGAAAGAGACTGCAGGCCTCTGTGTGGCATTCAGGAACCCTGAAGAGGAAAGTTTTTCTCGGCGAGGTCCTCATCCCGCTGGACGGCTGGAGGTTTGAAGACGAGACCTCCCAGAACTTCAACTGGTATCCGCTGTGTCCAAAGGTAAAACGGATCAGAGAGGAATTCTGAAATACAGAGGAGAGGAGAGGAGAATGAAAAGTTCTACTGTCTACGGACCCCCAAAGTGTTCATCGTTATAAAAACTATTAGACATGTTAGGAAACTGAGTTAGATGAGGAGAGTGTTGTGAGGGATTTGGACAGCCAGAATTTCAAGGGTTCAAGACATTATTATGGCTGGAAGAAAAATCTCACACATAAGATCCCACACAACCACAAATTGTGGCGTTGAACACTTTGGTTTTAGCACGTTTATATTTGGTATCTTCAGAGGAACAGTGGGTTGGTGGGTTGATTTGGTTACAGGACGGGAACAGACTCGCTGTTTACTGCTGATTTGGTTCTTTATGCTAAACCAAGCTAAGCTAACAGTCTCCTCAGCATTAAAGCACATTTTCAAACTGAAAAAACATTTCTTTAAATAGATAAATTAGACATTATGAAATACACAGATAATTAATAATTGAGTAATACAGTGATACAATATCTTCTTAAAATTAAGCTCATCTTTATAAAAGTTATTTCCAAATTTGTTTTGCACAATACCGTTTTTCTTAATGACAATTTTATCTCATAATGCTACTTTTCATCAGTCATTTCCTGTTGAGACAAGCAGGTCACACACAGGGACTGATAAATGTATTAGTTATTGTGAAAAGAAGGATTAAATGCCATTTCTATAAATAAAAAAATACATTTGTTTTTTTGTTTGTTAACAATCTGTGTTTATTCATGTTTATATTTCTTGTATGTTATTTGGTCATATTGAATCATGTTTAACTTTTCCAGAGAGTATTTTCTTTAAAATCTTCTCCCCCTTGTGTGCATCAGGCTGAGAGTCCAGATAGAGGCGCCGTGGAGCAGGACGGAGGAGAGCTGCTGATCAGAGTCAAGTTTGGCACCGACAACCAGGGTGAGCTCCTGCGGCTCAGCTCCCTTAAATATCTGCAAGAGAAAGAGTCTCGGTTGTCCGTTCGCCAGATCATTTAATATTAATTTAATGATAATTAAACAAGTTCTGCTTTGTCGTTCCATGACAATAACTTAAATTTGCACATAATCTTGCCATTGTTGCATATATAACACTACACAATACAAGCTGTCAGCCTTGTGTGTGTGTAGCTTGCTTTATTTATTTATTGATGTATTTTTCATCAGTTTTCAACCACAAAAAGTATTTAATCATTCAAATGAAAATAAAATACAGTTTTTACTAAAGGCTTCTTCGCAGTGTCTTGGGTTGAGTTGAGAGCCACTGTGTTCATGTCGTAGGACTGTAAACCTCAATGAAATATTATATTTGATGTCAGGATGTACAAATAAACTTGAATAAACTCCACTTGAGTTTTCACCCAACAACATTATCTTAAATATATTTACTATAACACTCTTGCCCTCCAGTATCATTGCAGTGGTTTATATTCAGTACTCATCAAGGTTTAATGTGCCAACATTTTAAGAGTAGCCTCCAACTTTTCAAAAATGATCAAATGAGCTACAAACAAAATCCTAAATTCAACAAATAGAGAAAAGCTTTTAAAGAGGAATGAAACCTCCACATTTCCGCTGCTTTGAGCTCTTGGTGGTTTTTATTTCAGCACTAGAGGTCAGAAGAACGACTCTTTTGGGCACCTCCATGACAGACATGATGTCTGGTTCCCTGCAGAGGTTAAAACTGGGCCACATGGCAAAGACTAACTGTCTTTATCAAAGGTGCCAAACACCTTCCCGTTAATGCGTTGATCACAACGCCTGCGTCGGAGTGTACATACTCCTCATCGTGTCTCTTTGTGTGCGCTTCGGTGTCTGCAGGCCTGCGAGGCGTGTCGTATGTGTTGTGGTGTGTTTTTATGAATGCATTAAAGCGTGTAAGTGTTTAATAGGCGTGAGGGTGGGTTTACATAGCTGTTTGTGTTTGTGTGGTGTCTTTAGGTGTCTGAGTCTGGGTGCAGGCTGAGAGTTCGACGCCCATTCCTTACGGTGAGAGCGGGCGTCCTCACCGGCTGCTGCTTGTCCAGGAGGACGTCTCTGAACCTGGACCTGTGGGACTGAAGCCCCTCCTGCCTCCCTGAGGGGCTCCAGTGGATCCTGGTAACAGCAGAGATTTCCTCTTCAATGTCTTCAGTGACGAAATCTGTAGTAACACTTTACTTTAACCCCACCGATGAAGCATTTAGATGATGTATATAAACAATATGTTATTCATAACGACATAATGTTTACATCTCCTATGTTTTATATATAGATGAAACATAGTTCAATTTATATATTTGAAAATAGTAATTGCAACTCTACAACCAAAACAATGAAATGATAAATTCAGAAAAATCTGCAATCGGAGTGAAACAGCAGTCGATAATTCCTCATTTCTCCCCATCGCCGTCACCGGTGACACGACATATACGATCTTAGCAGCTTTGAACTACTATTTCCGAGGTCCAGAACCTTCCCGCTCCACATTAACTTATTTATAAACATTTCTATGAATGATTATTACACGTGTATTCACATTTAAATAACATTTCATAATATTCTTGTGTAATTGTTTAGGATTAGTTTTTGTTTGTTTTTGTTGTTATTTGTTATTCACTGCTTACGAATGCTTCATAGTAGGAGGGGTTTATAAATGCATGTATGAACTTCCTACAGTATAGGACTACGTTATAGTAAACGGTTAAAGTGAAGTGTTGCTATGGTTCCGGTAGAGGCCACGCTGCTGCGTTCAAGGCATCTTCCAGATTCAGTTTCCTCTTTAATGTGATGTTCTTCTATCAGACGAGACAAACATCAATGCAAATGAAATTACGCTGGAAAGACACTGGAGGGGGGTAGTAATATTTCTGACAAATGAAATTTGGAGCCACACCCGGTCCGGACAGGAAGTGGTTTGAGTTATTTGGGAGGGAGCCTCGCAGGCCGGACTCTTCACTGTTTCCTTGTGGACAATGAGGCCTTTCTTGTCTCTGTGGAAGCAGCGTGTGAAAGATCTGCTCAGTCTCTGGTTTCACAGCCGCAAAGAAGAAACGGGGAAAAAAAACCAAAAAAACTTTGCAGAGGAAGGAGCGGTGATGTCACCCACCTGGAATTCTGTTAACCCTGTGTGCTCCTGGGTCGCCATGGCAACAAGATGCCCAACAAATGGCGTGACGCCAGTTCTCGTCAACGCCAACTATGACGACACTCGGTGTCACTGCCCACCAACTGACTTTATTTATTTATTTATTTTTTATTTAAATACGAAAGACTCAGCCGCACTTTATGCTCCGTTAGCAGGACAATATTTATATTTCAACAACTGTCAGCATTATTGATTAATGTAGCTTCTAATATGTGTTGTATTTCCATGAGCTGAACTATTTATTTGTCATACTGAATCACTTTAAGGATTAAAAAGTCTGAAGCGTAAACATGCCTCCTCTCACATTCAATACAAGCTACACCGGTGTGACTACAGCCATGTTTGCTCCGAGGCTTCAATCCACTAATGTTGAACAATGCCAGACTTTTCCTTCAAATAGAACTAAGAGGTCCAATCAAAACCAATGGAAAATCCGTAGCCCAAAAATATGTGTCAACATGCCTCTCAACACCTATTGCACAAAGTAAAGACACTGTTGTGTAATCAGGTTTTTTTTATTACCAATATGTTGAACACCTCATTATAAATCCTTTTCATATACAAAGGCCAGCATAGCTGTGTGTTTCCATTACAGTGTCGGTAAATGATACTCGAGTCCAGAGAGGAGTGAGAGGTCGTTTGTTATACTGTCTGAGTCAGTCCATTGTGACCAAGCTGCAAAATCGAAACTCTACAAAGTTCACCTCAACCGTCGTTTTAACCTCCGTGGAGGACTAACACTAAAATATAAAACTAAAGATTTTGACATCTGTATTTTTTGCGACTGTGCATGTTGAGACCAACCATCTCGGCTGCAAGGGCACAGCCGGAGAGAAAGGCCACTTGGGAGGGTAAAAAGCACACATCACGTGCTCCTCTCTCACTCTACAGCGGCATGACACAGAACAGACAGAATCAAATATATTCAACTTAAGTGTCCCAGTCAACACAGTGCTCTGAAGAGGATAACGCTCCTCAGCATGCTGTGAATGCACGGCAAAAAAAAAAAATAAGAAAAAAAATAAGAAAACTAATCAAAAGTACCTAGATAGTTAGCAGTCTCTTTAATTGATTTCAATGTCATGCAGCCGGATATCTCCTACAGTAAAAAATAATAATTTACAGTTAAATCTCTTTAATTTAGTGATCTAAAGGAAAACATGGAACATAAGACTGTTAATATTTTGGTCAATATATAAAACCTTTGAAACATATTGAATGTCTTTGTTATCATTAGTAGATAGCAAAATAGCAAAAATATACAAACCAAGATGAAATACCCTTTGTAATATCCCATATACAGTATAAATATCAAACTAGGCTTGATTTTTAACCTATATTGAATATTGAATAGAAATATTAAACATAAATGGAAGTGTTCAAATATAATGGAAAACAAAAATAAACATACATTTTCCTTATACTGTTTTCCCCTTTCTGAGTGGTCGCTATGGGTGACAAACTGTCCTTTTTCTTCCTACACAGCAAATGACAGACGTCAAAAAGAAGCCAGGCTTTGATTACATTTTCTATGTGCACGTCATGAAAATACTAAATTTGGCTAGTCCCGTTACTTCATCACACCTCTGGTTAAAAACGAACGTGATTTTGGTCTGCAGTGATCAAATTACACGCAATCAAATACACAAAGAAGATTTAAAACACTAAGAAGAGAAAGAAGAACGAAGGTTTTGGCACTAAGTTTTGGTCAGGTTTTTTGCAAAGCCTTGCATCCCGCCAGACGAACAGGAGTTCATCTCCCTGTAAGCGGTGCCGCCGTCCCCCGCCGCTGCGCTTCTACTGCTCCGGTTACGTCTGCAACCGCTGTGTTAAACGTGCCCGAGCATGTTTGTGTGTCGGCCCGAGACGTAGTGACCATTCAGAAAGGGTACGCGGCTGAGCGCCGAAGGCTTCTTTTTGTTTTTTTATAAGGCCTCAAACTCGTCGATCCTCTGCTTGGTGTTGCCCTGCCTGATCTGTCGCAGGGTCTTGTATTTGTCTCGGCCGGCCCGGACGTTCTCGCAGTGCAGGAGGTCGTTCTGGGTGTTCTTCGTGTCGTCGCGCATCTGAGCCAGCTCTGAGGTCAGGGCCTGAGAAGGAGAAGGAGAAGGAGAAGGAGAAGGAGATGAGAGCACAGAAACGACCACGCCAATACAACTTTAAGAGTGGTCATTAGTAATGTTACAGTGACGCTGGCAGTGTCTCGATTCATGTACTTCTGTTGGTACACCTGCACGTTGGCACGCTTACTTGTATTGTGCTTGAATTTTGAAAGGGGAGCGTCTCAAACTGCATTCTGCCGCTCTGCACTTAATGACGACGAACGCAACATTTGAAAACGTCACCTGCCGAAATATCTGTTGTCTTTGCTCATTTCACTAAAAAACCCCGAAGGCGGTTTAATGCCCTCTGTGTGTCACTTTGTAAAAAAAAATACACACTTTGTGCGTGGACATGTACAACTTTTTATTTGAATAGCGCTGCATTCAGCGCACTGCAGCTTCCTCGGAGGCCGGTTTGCAGTTTGAAAACAGCTCGGCGGTCTCTTCCCGTCTGCCATGTAGTTTTTCCGTTACGAGTACACTGTCTGGTACAGATGGATCGTGATTTTAGAATATTTGAGTAGTAATCGAAATATAAAAACTCAAATCTTCCTTCCTTATTGCCCATTTTTACCACCGGCTGGTTGTAATGCATTACTCTCACTAGAAGGTGGCGAAAATGCCCCTAAAAGCTGTTTGCCGGCTGCCAATTAAAGATCATAATAAAAATAATAATAATAACAATAATAATAATAAGAGCATGTAACCACCAGGCGCCAGAGCTTTAGAGGTAAAACTGTGTGTCGCTGTGAGATTAGATGCCGCGATGTTAACAGGAGAAATGTGGGTTAATAGTCAAATACTAATCAAATTGTTCTGAGTGATTATGGAATTGTAATTTTGCTTGAAATGCCCATCCCTACCATCTGGGTGCTCACAGTGCGCTGAATGCTGCTGCACTTGTGTACTCACAATAGCAAATGGAAGTAGCCTACGCGAGTACGCAAATTGAAACATCCTCTCACTGTCTGACTTCGTCCAACATCACGACGACTCAGTTTAAGGTGATTATAAACTACTGAAAACGTAATTATTATTGTTATAGTCCTAAATCTTACTCACTGGTCCTTTTAATAGTCAACTGATAAACTCATGAGAGGCCGTAATGTGCTGCAAAACTTCTCTAAAGCCGTGAAAGAACTCGTACATTTTCAGAAAATGATCACCTCGCGGTGCTGCAGCACGTCTGTCAACCTCCTCATTCATTCTTTCATTCATTCATCCATTCATTCATTCATTCTTTCATTCATTCATTCATTCTTTCATTCATTCATTCATTCATTCATTCTTTCATTCACATGAAGGGAATTTAAAATCGTATTTGCATCTCGTGACTGATTGACTGAGAGGTGTTCATTTTCTCGGCCCAGACGGCGCCTTCCTCACCTTCAGCTGTTTCTGCACGCGTTCGTTCTTCTCGGCCTCCGTCAGGCGGTCCTCCTCGTTGCGGTGGTCGTTGATGCCTTCATACTGAAGGTCGGCGCTGTTCGTGCTGGCGTTCTCCTCGCTGTCGCTGTTGTCGTCCAGGTTGTCGTACATGGGAGGAGGCGGAGGCGGCGGGGGCACCGTCATCACCATGTTCAGCTCCTCCTTGGTCTTTATCAGATCATCCTGGGCCTCGCGGGCCTGGAGACAAACGGAGAGCGTCAGTTGAACTCTTGTCTTGTCTCTGATCTGAGGCCGAACACAGGGTTTGTTACACGGCTCCAGATTCCTCACATTTGTTTCCTTTTTTGCATTTGATCCGTCCTAAGTTTAAAATTACAAGCACCCAAAACTCTTAAAAGCAAAACAAACCAAAGTAAAGAAAGAGTCTAAACTAATCTGATTCCTTCCGAGTAATGTACTGGTCTCGTCTGCTGTAAATCTTCCCAGCAGACAGAAATAGCTGAATGAGCCTCAGTAAACTGGACATCAGCTGGTGCATCCGTTAAAGCTCTCACCCTGAGCTGCCATGAATCAGCCTCCTCCTCCTTGCGCTTCTTGGCCTCCTCCAGCAGGGAGATCTTGGCTGTGTGCTCTGCCAGCTCTGCAGCCTGACAAACAACAGGAGCACAATTTAATACAGGTCGGCGAGTAAAGATGAAAAAAAATGTGATTTATGATCTTGTTCTCGTAAATTACCGATAATGTTCAGTTTTACTGCAGCAGACCAGAACAAAATGAAATAATAGCACGAGATGGTTCTGATTCCTTTAATCTTGGCCCCGTAAAGTCAAATTAGTTTCCATAAATGAATATAGCGAGCTGCAACCAATAGGTGTTCATACTATCGTGACTCCTTCCTGACTTTTAAGTACTAAACAACTAAAGACAAGCATTATTAAGTATATTTGAATATGCAAATTGAACTATAATGCTTCTTAGACTCTTCGTTACACAAGTGCCTGGATTGAGGGAGAAGAAAACATTTCCTTTAATTTCTAAAGATATTTTTGTCATTCATAATTGTGAATAAGAAGAGAAGTAAGAAGACTTTCCTTAATCTTACATTTTTTTTTTATATAGAAAATTATCTAATACGTTTTACTTTCAGGACTCAAAATAATAATAAATTGTGTAAATACATATATTAAACGGTTTAAAGTAAGATTTATTAGATGTGAAATAATCCACTTTAAAAATCACTCTAAATTGTCAGCATCTAAAAAGTGTAATCATCATGATGTGTGCTAAATCCTGTCTGCCCACCACAGGGTGAACAGGGTGAACACGGTGAACGGGTGAACAGGGTGAACACGGTGAACGGGGTGAACAGGTGAACAGGGTGAACAGGTGAACAGGTGAACAGGGTGAACGGGTGAACAGGGTGAACACGGTGAACACGGTGAACAGGGTGAACACGGTGAACGGGTGAACAGGGTGAACGGGGTGAACACGGTGAACACGGTGAACGGGGTGAACGGCGTGAACGGGGTGAACACGGTGAACGGGTGAACGGGGTGAACACGGTGAACACGGTGAACACGGTGAACGGGGTGAACACGGTGAACAGGGTGAACACGGTGAACGGGTGAACAGGGTGAACAGGTGAACACGGTGAACACGGTGAACAGGGTGAACACGGTGAACAGGGTGAACACGGTGAACGGGTGAACAGGGTGAACAGGTGAACACGGTGAACACGGTGAACAGGGTGAACACGGTGAACGGGTGAACAGGGTGAACAGGTGAACACGGTGAACACGGTGAACACGGTGAACGGGGTGAACGGGGTGAACACGGTGAACAGGGTGAACGGGGTGAACGGGTGAACAGGTGAACGGGGTGAACGGCGTGAACAGGTGAACAGGTGAACAGGTGAACGGGGTGAACGGGGTGAACACGGTGAACACGGTGAACGGGGTGAACGGGGTGAACGGGGTGAACGGGTGAACAGGGTGAACGGGGTGAACGGGGTGAACGGGGTGAACGGGTGAACAGGTGAACAGGTGAACAGGTGAACGGGGTGAACGGGTGAACGGGGTGAACGGGGTGAACGGGGTGAACGGGTGAACACGGTGAACAGGGTGAACGGCGTGAACGGGGTGAACGGGTGAACAGGTGAACAGGTGAACAGGTGAACGGGGTGAACGGGTGAACGGGGTGAACAGCTCGTCTCTCACCACTGAACTGACCAGTAAACACTGAACCTGCTTCAGCTGCTCAGTGAGAGTCGCCTTTGGATCACTGGCCCTTGAAATGATGATGTGAAAGCTGTTCAGCTGGAAAATTCAGTCCCTCAGTGATAACACAGAGACACTATTATTAAGAAGTGCATTTAAAACGAGTTGATTGCCCGACTCCCACATGTCTTCAGTCAGTGGAAGTGACGGAGACTTACTCCATTGCACAAGCGTCTTTATAGGGTTTAAGTTAAAAAACAAAAACAAAGTGTGTCGGCCTGATAAAACGCTGCTGCTGCGTGGCGGTCAGAAGCGAAGGGGTGCGGTCCAGCTGGACTCCACAAAGTGGTTTTGTGTGGAGCTCCTGTAGCCGGGCGCTGCTGAATACTGCACCCTGCATGTGGCTGGTACAGAGCGGGACAAACAGCCGACAACAGATTCCCAGAGCCCACTTCAAGTCTTTTGTGGACGAATCTGCAAGGCCTTTTCATTTTTTTTTATGGAAATGAATAAGTATTGTCACAGCGGTTGGCTGATATTGGAATATTTAACTCGTCTTTAAGTCCCTAAATTCCAAGACTGCGTCATTAGACTACTAACCAGCTGCTCCTGGTCCTTCTTCTGGTCCTCGGCCTGGCGGGCCAGCTCCTCTTTAGCCAGCAGGGCTGCCTGACGCTCCGCCTCCAGACGAGCCGCCTCCTCCTCGGCTCTCCTGCGCTCCTGCTCCAGCATCATGGCTCTCTGGACCTGGTCCTGCAGATCTGAAACACAGAGGGGAGGCAGAGGAAAAAGAAATATGAGACAAAAACTAAACTTGTATGTATTTATGCTCACAGCACAAAAAGGAAAGATTTTCAGCAGTTTTATGAAATATTCCAGCTGCAGTTGTGTCTTTTTTTTTTTAGACCTGAATCCAAGATGAAGACCTGCGATTGTCTCCTTTTCTAGTGATAAATATTAGATATTTTATTATTGGTAACATATATACAAAAGCTCTACCAGAGTCTTTCTAGAATAAGTGCAAGTGATACGTTAAATTACAGTTATTTTCAGTGTTAACGGAAAGATAGAGCTTTAAAGTGTCAAAAAGGTGAAATGATACTGGTATTACTCTGTGTAAAATCAGCTGCTATTTAAAGCCTTTAAAAACAAACGCTGCAAATCTTTAGGAGCTAATTTATTAGGAAACTAAAGAACGAGCCCTGGAGTTACTTAATGATCTTAAGACTGCGAGCAACCTTCTTCTTAAAGTCATTTTTAAACACATGACTGCAGACAAGATTAGAAACAGGTCAAATATGAAGATTAGAGCCCCACGCAGAGCTTTTGTTTGTCTGTTTTGGATATTGAAATATAGACATATAATAAACACAAATATTAAGAAAAGTACTGATGGCGGTGCGTCATGCTGAGCAGCTTATAATTAATTCATTGTTTTGGCTCCTGTTCAACTGTAACCTGCAAATATAACCTGTTAGCTTTTTGTTTACCTATCAGAGTAACCACACACACACACACACACACACACACACACACACACACACACACACACACACACACACACACACACACACACACACACACACACACACACACACACACTCTCTCTCTCCCTCTCTCTCTTTTTTCCCATACAAACACACTGTGTCCTCATGGTTACATGATGGATGAGCTGCTAAAATCCCCTCCTCCCCAGCCCCTCCTCTCTCCTCCCTCCCCACCCCCCCTCCTCCCTCCCCAGCCCCTCCTCTCTCCTCCCTCCCCACCCCCCTCCTCCCTCCCCACCCCCTCCTCTCTCCTCCCTCCCTTCCTGACCTCTCTCTGCCTTCTTGGTCTTCTCTTCGAACTGGTAGAGCCTCATCATCAGATCCTGCTTCTCTTGCTCCATCTGCTCCTTCTCTTTCTCGATGGCCTCCCTCTTCTTCTTCTCGTTCTCCAGCTGGGCTCTGCAGATAACACACAACCACCGTGAGCCCACAAAAACAGCTGACGGTTGATGCATCGTGACGACGGCACACACATAAACCAAGATTCACCGCATGTTTGCACAAGCAGCTTCACTACTCAAATAATCAGCTCCATTTTTTTTACTTTTACTTTTATTTTATTTTATTCTTTTACATCCCGTTCCTTCTTTTCATGACTGTTTCCTTGTCCTTGTGTGTTTTTATGACGTGCAGCACACGGAAGTGTTTTTCTGGCGTTCTCCAAAACAAACTATTGCTTATTTAAAATGTTTGAACATTTCCTTGTTGTATTTTGATCGCAGCTGCTGAAGCCACAGCCGAGAATCTCCCTCTGGGATTTGTTTGTGTTTGTTGATGCTTCTCGAGGGGATCATGACAACCCGTGTGTCGTGCCCGTATTTGGCCACCGGCCCGGCCTCTCTCAGCCTCTTACCACCGAGAGCTACTGTGTGTGAAGCTCAAACTCCCGCCTGCCGGCCCCCTGGTGATCTAATGGCTCTCCCTGTAGTATTCAGCGTGTTGTCTGCTCGACGTTACATCACCATGTTTGAACAGCTGTACGGGACAGACAGCGGGCCGACAGCTGTTGCTGAGACCAGGGTCAACATCCATTCGCTTTCAGTTAAGCCCGTACAGGAAGTAGACTTCCTTCACTTGAAAAGGAATGTCGGGTTATTACCCGATGAGTGCTTCACTTCGCACGCCGAGTTGCGTCATGGTTCTCTCTGTAAGGTGAGTTGAGAAGAATTTCTGCCGCTGCAACCGAACTAGGTCAAACTATTCGAGGTGGTGGAACGTTTGGTCACTTCAGAAAGTATTCAGACCGCTCCACTTTTGGCACATTTTATTTAATTTTAAATGGATAAAGTTGACATTTTTGTCACCCGTTTAAATTCAATTACCCACAACGAAAAAGTAAAAAGTTGTTTTTATAATTTGTGGCAAATGTCAACTCAAGAACTGAAATCCATGTACAATCAAATTGCAATAAAGTCTACAAGAAGTGGAGGGGTCTTAATACTTATTTGAAGGTTTGAAGATTTCTGGTCGGACAAAACCAGATTTTTGAAGGCATCACTGAATTTGGGGTATTTTTTTAATGGGATCAATCAATAACAGAAATAATTACCTGCTGCAGCACTAAACTGTTTCAAAAAGGTTAATTTGGGGTTAGTTGTTCAAATATACAATATAAAAAAATAGGCCTGGCTTATGATGGTTAAATCATTATCAATGTTGATATCTTCCAAATAGCAATATATTAGGAATGTTTGTGCTTAAAGATTTACATCAAGACACATTTTAAATCTAAATTGCATAAAAATGTCTTTAGTTCCAGCTTCCACCACGTCTGAGATTTATCACTAAACTTTGTTAATGTCTTTAGGATTTCAGTTTTGATGGTCAAACAAAAAAGATGTAAAGAGGTCAAATTACACTTTGATAAATATTTGATGATATTCTGACATTTTATAAACAAAATGATTGAACCATTAATTGAGCAAACAACTGGCAGATAAATGGATAAATATTCACTTGTTGCAGCCATAGTAATGACCTGGGTCCCAGTGGAAAACATACACTTATTTGTTTTTAATCATAGTTTTATCAGAGTCATTAATTGGTAATAACCTTTATTATCAAATGATGCAGCTGAAATTTTGTAAACAATAATACTGAATTATCATCCAGCCCTTATAAAAACCTATAAATTCTTCTGTAGTCAAGAAACTCCAAAGTGGCTCACATCTTAATATTAAATACAGTTTATGACCATATCGGAGGTCATTTTGTCCAAATGTTACTTCAGTCAGTGTGAAACAGATTTCATAAAGAAATCCAAGCAACATCACTACAGTCAGCAGTTCCTTTCTTCTGTGTGAACATCTGTATCGTACCTCTCCATCTGCTTCTGCTGCTTCTCCTCTCTGGCCTGGGCCTTCATCTGCTGCACCTCGATCGTGTCGGGCTTGCGGCGCCGCATGTACAGCTCGTGGTTGCCCATGCACAGCTGCAGGATGCGCTTGTTGATGCGCAGTCTCGGGGCATAAAACACAAAGTCCTGACAAAGAGAAGACAGAACAGACACCGGACTTAATAAACCTTCAGCTGCCGGCCCATTGTGGGGAAACTTCTCTGCAGATTACTGCTAAAAACACTCATACACAGACTGCTCCACTCAGTGTGTGTGTGTGTGTGTGTGTGTGTGTGTGTGTGTGTGTGTGTGTGTCACTAATAGCATTGCCTGGAAAGCTATGCTCGATCGCACTGCAGATACGTCCAATGTTTTTTCTCTCCACTGCAGAGACATGATGCTGCAGGTAAAACGGAAGCAGAGGGCTTCAGTACAGATGCCGACTGCAACTCAATAAGCTCTGAAAAGTCTAATTTGACCTAAAGAGGAACAAGATCTCCTAAACTGGAGGAGACTGAGAACTAATAAGGAGGCTTGCATATTTTGATGTTTAGAAATGTTAGCATGTGTGACATCTTGGATGAAATTTTACTCACTGGAGATTTCTTGTCAATAGGCTTGATGATGAACTTCTTGTCGTTGAAGGAAATGTTTCTGATCTCACTCCAGGGGAAGCCAATCTTCGGGGTCAATCTGAGGCAGAGACCACAGGAACATTAGACTGTGATACATATCGCACTAAGAGTGTCATAATGTAACTTGGATGTAACCTGGGATAACACATAATCACACCTTCTGATATGTTTGGACTAACAACAAAAAAACTGATATTATAAAAATCCAAAATATTTACAAAAGCTGCAGTCAGTTTTGTTATGTGCTGACGTTCCATTCAGGCACATTATATCACAGCACAATGTAAATCTTCATTCATTATAAGGGAGGGACACGGCTAGACACATTGGTGATATACACATATTGATTTATCATATATATTGCTATTTTAAGTATTTATATATAATATGTTATCGTCATGGTAGGAAACTAAATATTGTCATATTTTAAATATCATATGACTGCATCACAGTAAAGTGATATTTTCTGAACTTACCAGACTGTTGAAGCTGTCCTATTATTTGCCTTTACCCACTTAGTCAGTATGTCCACATTACTGATGATTACCTATCCAAAATGTAAATATCTAGCACCAATAGTCATGCCTACAATACAATAGAAATATTGATATGGAGGTGTCTTTGAATAATAGTCGAATAGTTCCCAGCAAATATCAAATACTATTTTTGCTTAAAACAGCCATCCGTAGTCCTTCATTTCAATGACATGCCATCAATCGACTGCTCCAAACTGTAGCATCAGAATAAACCTCTCTGAACATGAATTACTGTATCCACAGCTCAAGTTTGAGGGGTGAATCTCGGGTGTGGCTCACAGCTCTGTCGGGCCAGACAAAGTGAACGGATGCCAACATCATTCAACACAATGCAGGGCAGCAGTGTAAACATCAGACGGGCCGAAAGTGTTGTAATCTGGAGAAGCAGCCATCCACCTCGCATCGAAACCCTGCTGTGAAACAGAACTCCCGAAACTGGAATTTTCCTCCCTCACTGACCCTGACACGTGTGAGGAATTGAGAGAACAGTGTGGAAATGATCTGCTGAATATTTCTATTAGAGTATTGTGGTTTATTGAGCTGTGCTTTATCAATGATTTCATATAAGCGGAAACAACAGATACATGCTTTTATTTAGTTGGTTCGTTTCTGGCATATTATTATAAAAAACATAAAATGAATATATATATATATATATATATACACAATACCTGAAGATATTCATTTTATGGTGATATAAAAGCAGCGAATCATCAGAGTAGAAACTTAAACTAGAGAATGTTGCTTGAAAAATGAACTTTTGGATGCATTATCATTACTTGAATTGATTAAAAGTGATTAATTGATCTACCGTTTTAGCTGTGGTGTCAAAAATACAAGTAAAACATATGTAAAGGGCTCAGATACTGTTGTATCCTGATTAGATACCAAAGTTACAACTGAGTCGGGGTAAATTCATCTACTGCAATGCAGAAAAACGGAAACTGATGTATGGCTTTTTTTCTAATGTAACTAACAGTAAAATACGTGAACCTGTTGTGTGAACGGCTGCACTGTGGGAGTGGGTTTGACTTAAGGAAAAAAGCCTCGGCTAAAGAAACAAGGAACTGTCCTGTTTAATAAGCAGCGCTGCGATTAGCGGAGCAGCAGGAGCACAAGGAGTTAAACCAGCTCCGGATTGCACCTCGGTGAAGCCTTGGCTGCACTGCTGCATTGTGGCCGCTGCCCTCATTGGAGAGACAGTGTTGTAGGTTGGCCTCACATTCTTAAGTGCTGCACAGCTTGAAAAACCAGTCGGCGTAGCCATGGTTACCACAGAGGGCACCGTGGAGGAGAGGCATTTCTTTGTTGATCCCAGGGAACACAAAGAGACAGCCTCACACAAGGAGGATCTAGTACCTACTCCTCTGTCTTGTTGGAGGTTTCATACTCCACATGAGTTACAATAACTGAAAGAGTAGATGAACATTTAACACAATGGCAGTCAGTAATTAAATCTTTTAGATTTGAGAAGACTAAAAGCCTGTAGAGGTTCAATTAGAGGCCTCCTGACGCGGCTGACTCGCTAAACGTTGTCATTATGCCGCCATCAACGTGCTGGATTCATCTCCGCTGACACAGTGCAGCCGTTTTAATAAGAGAAGAGCCACAATCTCAACTCAGCCGCGGCGCTGCCGGCAGCATTTCCAGCGCAGCGTCAGTGGCTGAAAAGCAAGTCACCTGGGATGAAGTGCTCCTTTAACAGTGTACTTCACTCCAATAACCCCAAAGAGGAGGAGGCCACCAGCCACGGGAGTTCTCACAACTCATTTCACCACACAGAGAGGGTGATTATCTCACAAACTGTCCTGCCCTACAAACAGAGTGGAAATCGCCACCGAAGCCAGACTGGATGATGGAAACACCACGTCACACATCTCAAACAGCAGCTTTCATTGTAGGTCCAACGGCAAAAACCGCAGGATGATACAAAGTAGGAATATTTACATTTCTGTTTCTGGTAAAACAGAAAAACTGGGTAAAAAAAAATTCAGCGAGTTTAACTCGGTGTTACGGGACTGAGACGAGAGCCAGAACAGAGTCAAGCAGAGATAAAGACAAGACAGGACAATAAGACTACAAATGTAAAAAAAAATAAAATTAAAAAAAAAAAGTAAATTATGTGATAAAAACCCTCAAGATAAAAACTGTATTGTTTCACCTCAGAGAAGATTTAAATGTCACTACAGCTATGCAGATTTCAGATAATACATAGACATGTCCGTATCCATTCAGCCTTCATTGTTATTCCTGTCATACTGTCTGCTGAGAAACAGGAGCGGTGATCAAGTACAGACGTGGACCTGGCTCGGCAGGTTTCGCTCTGTCACAACGCTGCAGCTCGCAACAATATGCAGGAATCAGGAGCCACGACAGACACCAACACTGAGTGAGGCCGGTTACTTTGAGACACAGTGCTTACTTGTCGTCCTTCTCATAAATGTTGAGTCCCAGCGCGTCCACTCCCAGCCACAGCTCTGTTCCCTTCTTGTTCTTGATGTCAAAGTAGTTGACTCCGTACATTTCCAGGTCCTGAGCGATCTTCAGGTACTCCAGCATAGCATCCTCCCTGCAAGAGAGATCTCACGGGATTAATAACAATAATAATATATTCACAAACTGTATTTCTACAGAACTTTTCAAAAGCAAAGTTACAAAGTGCTTAACAAGGTATTTCCAGGATTAAAACATTACAAGTGAGGCTTAAAAAAAAAAACAGGCAGAAATATGACCAGTAACGATTAAGAATAAAATAGGTAAGAAAAAGTAAAGAAAAAAAAATGCTTAGAAATGAAAAAGGCAGAATTAAAGTAAATCTTATCAGCTCCACGTTCAAGTTCGCGTGGACTCACTTCAACATGCCGTGGTGCTCCTCGTGCCACACCTGGATCCTCTCCTCCCACTGCTCTCTGGATAACTTGTGCTGCTCCAGGACTCTACAGACAGAGAGAGAAAACCACAACTGTCAGCTGCAACACCAACCACCAACAAACCGGTCTGTTCTGCAGCGTTATGGACTCCATTTTCCTGCAAGTGAGTTGTGGAAAGTGCTTTAATTTTTTTAGTATTGTGGTCATTTCCCTGAGGCGTCGTGTTTCCCTCGTTGGCACAAGTTCAGTGTTTTGGCTACTTGTTGTGCATCGGAGTGAGAGATACAGCACAATGGGGAGTGTGCCAATGGTAACTGAGCAACGCACGGGAATTTGATGTCAAGACTGACTTCATTTTTGCATCTATTTTACACACATGCGAAAAAAAAAAAAAGACTTCTACTTTGATGAAGACCAGCGAGGCGAGATGATGACCGTCTGCCCTCTTAAGTACAACAAATGTGCTTTTTAGGCGTCTTTTTTTTTCTGCACGGTTTCTTAGTTTAGTAACAACTTCCAGATACACAGTATGGCTTTCAATATGTCAATTGATGCCTAATTTATATTTCTGATGACTACCACACTGTCCTCTCAGTAGAAACAGGTCCAGAGTCTCTGCTTCCATCTGTCGCTGTATCGTGGTGGTCGGATACTTCCTCTCCGGCAGACGAGAGGAGCTGATAAGACACGATCATCACCAATCCCTGACGCACCCACGTTTAAACTATTTTAAATCTCTCCTGGAAGTGCACCAGAGCTGCACGGCCCGCTCTCAGCCGGGATCTTTTGGCACTCTGGACTGTGCTTTGTAGCGAGTGCCAGGATTATTGGTGTAATAGAGCTTTGATCCTCCTTGTGAATATTCTAATGTAACCACAGAGTTCATCCCGTTCTGTTTTCAATTCTACCAGTTTCTGTACGAGAGTTCAGTTGGTAGCTTCATATACCGGCAGTGTTGATGGTGTACGGAGAGCTAATCTGGATAGAAGGAACACATTGTCTAGAAATAATGATCGTTACGTAAACGGCTCCTCTTTTGTTTCTAGCGGTGGAGATGGTGATTTTCTTTGCAGCAGGTTCGACCAGTGCTGCTGATTGGAGCACTTTCCCACTCTTTCTGTTTTTTTAGTTCCTTCTTTCTCTAAGATTTCTCTTTTTATTGAATAATTATCTCCTTTAACAGACTTGTTTTCTGGCAGCACCAAGTGCAGTGCCTTCCGACGAATAACCCAAGTGTATGACTGCATAACATCTTGCCTTGATCTAAATTTCACCACAACAATGCCCAATTTGTTGTCCTGAGCCCACCGGCACACCTCACCTGTGTGGCAGCAGCCGTTCGGACAGCAGGTATCCGGGCTGGTGCACTTCTTTGTTGTAGTCTCCGAACTTGGCCTGAACGGAGTAGGAGGCCAGCAGCACGGCTGTCTCTGGTGGGCAGTAGACCTCGTCGCTCAGGATGCCCTCTTTCACCTGCAGGAAGAAGAGCTTCTGGGTGATGTCCTGGATCAGCTCCTCAGCGACATCCTCTGGGAAGAACTTGGCCCGAAACTTGAACTGCAGCGGGTTCTCCTTCTTCACGTCTTGAGACGACACCTGGAAACAATTTGAAATCATAGTTAAATAACCTATATGGTCATATTATGTGTGCATGAAAGGAATAGATTGATATTATAAATACGGTTTTTCACTTTCTTGCAGAGAGTTAGATGAGAGCCTGAAAAGCTGAGTTAATGGACTGCCAGCTCCGGCTGCTAAAATGTCAAATTAAAAGCTGTATTGTACAAACGTCAGTATTGTCAGTCATGTTTAGAGTAGACTAGTGGGTGTGGCCAAATGCAATGACATTGAAGTAAAGCGTTTGTTTCGGAATATAGTTCCAACAATGGTGGCCGTGGTAGAGCAAGAGCAGGCGATACGAAAAGTCGCAGCAACGCTAGCAAATATTGAGGAATTGAGGCAGAAGCAAAAACAATGCTTCTTGTATCCTTAAATTTTCTTTACAAAGTCTGCAGTGGTCATTTATGGCGTTACACCTTGCTCTCTTGAGGGAGGGTCTTTCCTCTTGGTGATTTTTGGAAAAACCACATACGTCACATGGTGGTCAAGGCTGATTTGTTAAAGGCTGCTCGAATACTTTTCCAAATCAACCCGAGGTCTACACCCAGTATAATGAAACGAGTGGAAATAATATCCCAAGAAAGGGTGGCCAACCCCGTATATTTACAGTGAATTTGGGTCTGGTAACACCAGGCTAAACAAAATCATGATGCTGTAAAAAGTATAAATAATGTTTTCTCTGTCAAACATGTCACTTGTATTATTGGCTACAAAAGAGTCACAATCAGCAGACTAAATACTGGATGTCAACACTTTACACAGAAGGAACCACAAAGTTCTGCAGTTCAATGAGCCACATCGGCCTCACCAAAAGAGGATCTCCCCTCTCATTTAGTGGAAATACACTTTATTAACTCCCAGCTGCAGTACTTGTTGACACAATGTGCCTCTTCCTTTAATTTCAAAACAGGAACCAAGCGGTCTTGATGGAGAGAATGGGGCCGGGAATTTTCCAGTTTGAGCTTTGCATTGTGCTGATGAGCTGCAGCGCCGTGTCAGCACACAGTTTACAGTTTACTGCTGCTGACTGAGGCAAGCATAACCCTCTGTCTTTCTCTTTCTCTCTCAGTTACCCTTGTTCATGATTGTAAAATGCAAAAGGTGCAACTTTAGAAATTTGACTAGATAGGTTTGCATGGTTTGTCACGTTTATTTTAGTCTGGGTAAACAATGTTCTTCAAAACCATGAGACAAAAACAGCTTTGCTCTAGTTTTTGTACAGTGTGTGTTTAATGTAGCCCTTTTACTCATTAGAGCCAGTAAAACCTCACGTACAGTGGGTACGGAAAGTATTCAGACCCCTTTAAATTTTTCACTCTTTGTTTTATTGCAGCCATTTGCTAAAATCAAAAAAGTTCATTTTATTTCTCATTAATGTACACTCAGCACCCCATCTTGACAGAAAAAAACAGAAATGTAGAAATTTGTGCAAATTTATTAAAAAAGAAAACCTGAAATATCACACGGTCATAAGTATTCAGACCCTTTGCTCAGTATTGAGTAGAAGCACCCTTTTGAGCTCGTACAGCCATGAGTCTTCTTGGGAATGATGCAACAAGCTTTTCACACCTGGATTTGGGGATCCTCTGCCATTCTTCCTTGCAGATCCTCTCCAGTTCCGTCAGGTTGGATGGTGAACGTTGGTGGACAGCCATTTTCAGGTCTCTCCAGAGATGCTCAATTGGGTTTAGGTCAGGGCTCTGGCTGGGCCAGTCAAGAATGGTCACAGAGTTGTTCCGAAGCCACTCCTTTGTTATTTTAGCTGTGTGCTTCGGGTCATTGTCTTGTTGGAAGGTGAACCTTCGGCCCAGTCTGAGGTCCAGAGCACTCTGGAAGAGGTTTTCTTCCAGGATATCTCTGTACTTGGCCGCATTCATCTTTCCTTCAATTGCAACCGGTCGTCCTGTCCCTGCAGCTGAAAAACACCCCCATAGCATGATGCTGCCACCACCATGTTTCACTGTTGGGATTGTATTGGGCAGGTGATGAGCAGTGCCTGGTTTTCTCCACACATACCGCTGAGAATTAACGCCAAAAAGTTCAATCTTGGTCTCATCAGACCAGAGAGTCTTATTTCTCATAGTCTGGGAGTCCTTCATGTGTTTTTTGTCAAACTCTATGCGGGCTTTCATATGTCTTGCACTGAGGAGAGGCTTCCGTCGGGCCACTCTGCCATAAAGCCCCGACTGGTGGAGGGCTGCAGTGATAGTTGACTTTGTGGAACTTTCTCCCATCTCCCTACTGCATCTCTGGAGCTCAGCCACAGTGATCTTTGGGTTCTTCTTTACCTCTCTCACCAAGGCTCTTCTCCCACGATTGCTCAGTTTGTCTGGACGGCCAGGTCTAGGAAGAGTTCTGGTCGTCCCAAACTTCTTCCATTTAAGGATTATGGAGGCCACTGTGCTCTTAGGAACCTTGAGTGCTGCAGAAATTATTTTGTAACCTTGGCCAGATCTGTGCCTTGCCACAATTCTGTCTCTGAGCTCCTTGGACAGTTCCTTCGACCTCATGATTCTCATTTGCTCTGACATGCACTGTGAGCTGTAAGGTCTTATATAGACAGGTGTGTGCCTTTCCTAATCAAGGCCAATCAGTTTAATTAAACACAGCTGGACTCCAATGAAGGAGTAGAACCATCTCAAGGAGGATCAGAAGAAATGGACAGCATGTGAGTTAAATATGAGTGTCACAGCAAAGGGTCTGAATACTTATGACCATGTGATATTTCAGTTTTTCTTTTTTAATAAATTTGCACAAATTTCTACATTTCTGTTTTTTTCTGTCAAGATGGGGTGCTGAGTGTACATTAATGAGAAATAAAATGAACTTTTTTGATTTTAGCAAATGGCTGCAATGAAACAAAGAGTGAAAAATGTAAAGGGGTCTGAATACTTTCCGTACCCACTGTATATTTCGAAGTAGACAATTTAGCATCAGACTCCTATAAAATCTTTCAGACTCATGATGTACAGATACAAAAAAATATCAAAATTGAACCAGAGATCTTCTCTTTTTTATGCCACACATTCTTCTTTGTCAAAACCACATTACCTGACCAACTACAGTTTGTGATCCAGGTGTCTTTTTTTAAATTTTAACACTGACTCGTCCAGCTCCCTTTGAAGTATTACAGCCCAACACCTGGAAATAGACTCTGATGTGTAAAATCTGTGGAATTCCCCTTGAACAGATTATTCATTCAGAATCTGGTGTCAAAAGCCGCAGATTTATCAGATCAAACAGAAACTGTGATATCTGCACAATCTTGAACATCTGGAGTTCTGCTACTTGCCGGCGTGATTTCCTTCCGCTGACTGATTGACCTTTGCTTAGTCAGATTATGGATGACTCAGGAATCTTAGTTAGTGGAGTCCAGGTCACTTGTGTTTACTCAGGTAAACAGAGAAAAACGGAGACAGCTGTGGTTCACAAAGAATTCCTACTATAATATGGTGGCTACTGATTGACTGAAAGGCAAACACTGCACCTCTGATTGTATTGTCACATTAAAACAATACATTCCTTCTATATTTCTCTACATACTACACAGCGAACTCACTGAAAATCACTGAAACGCATATAGGGCTGGGTACCGATAACTTTACTTCGATACAGGTTCCTGAGGGATTTTTTTTTTTCTATGATTATTTTATAAAATCCATTTTAAAAACAAATAAATTACACAATACAGTATTAATCTTGATTTTTCACTCAATTTAGAGGAGGACAGTGTAACCCAGGTTGTTTTTTGGAGCTACAATAACAAATGTCCCATAAACGCCTCACATGCTATCACATGCAGGCAAGATGGAGCCGCAGAGAAGCCTAAAGTTGTGTGTGCAAAAATCACGTACTGACATTAAGTACCAAATGACAAAGCTATTTTTGGTACTAGATAATATCAAAGTGATTCTTTTTGTACCACAAAAGTGTCAAAGTTTGGTACTCAGTTGTAGAGATGCATGTATGCAAGCTGTAAGTATCTGGATATGTAATAAGAGAGGAAATCACTGTATTAAAAAGATAATAACGACATCAATAACATAGAAAACAGATGTATACTGTTGAGTAACTGTCGAATAATCATCAAACAGAAATGTTGTGATCAAAGTTTTAACATCATCTAAATTGACAGATTCATAGTCAGTACTAATACATAGGGAATTTTTGTTTTCTTCCAACCAATAAAATAGAGATCAAATCAAACATAAAACTATTTTTAACCTGGATCTTACCTTTTTGTCCAGCTTTAGCCAGGTGTAGTAACCTTTGCCGTCCATATACTGAAGTCCGAAGTACCAGACCTCACGTAAGCCAATAGTTTTGACCACCTGCATAGAGAAAAATAAAATGTTCAGACAGAGCAGGGCTGCAACCAATGATTACTTTCTTTACCACAGTCGCCTGGTTATTCTTGATTAATCTAATAAGTGTTTGGTCTATGAAATGTCAAAACATTGTGGAAAAAAGGCAATCACAACTTCCCAGAGCACACATTGACATCTTCAAACCCAAACATATTCAGTTTACTTTGATGTATAAAGAAGTGAGGTAGCAATTCCTCCTTATTATGAAGGGGGAATAAGAAAAACGGAGCATTATTTTTCCTCGATAAACGACTAAAACAATTAATTGTCAAAACAGCTGAGGAACTGTTTCAGTTCTAAAACAGACAGAAGAAGTTTCCACATCACATTATCATTTAACACGAATCTAGGTTACATTGGTTTATAAAGAATTATAAAAGTAATTCAACATAATCCAGAATTTCTGGAAGAGACACAGGAATATCACAAAAGACCAGATGTAAACCTGCATAAATGCAACAAATACCCAGCCTTCGATTCCAGGAAAACACAATATGAGGTGATGTAATGGAAATTGTCAACAGAAAGAAATCATGCTTTCACACCTTATAATATTCCAGTAAATGAGTCACTGATGTTTTTCGCCGAGTAAAACGAGGAGATGTGGAAAGAGTTTCAAAAGCTTTTCAGAATGAAGAATCTAACCTTAAGGTGACATACTCAGTTACCAAACTAATCTGGTGGACAGCCCTCATAGTATTACACATTCCAGGCGATTTGGCTGAGGACAAACAAAAGTACTCTGTTAAATACTACATGTCTTCAGCTAAATATGATAAACAATGGACTATTGTTCAACACTTTTCAATACTGGCACCACTACCGATTCCTTGACTTTGATACCAGCTCCTAAACACTACATTTTCAGATCGAATATAAATACAAGATAAATCCATTTAATAAAACAAATAGTTACATATTACAGTATAAATCTAGGTTTTCATGCAGTTTAGAGGGGGAGAGTATAACCCAGGTTGTTATGGATTAATCTGGCAGTTGTCTGCGAAGATTTGCTGCAGCACACCAGAGCACGCCGAGGACTGGTCTTCAACAGAGCGGTCTTATTGTCCGAGCAGACAGGAGGAGCGATACTGTATAACGAGGGCGTGCTGCATGACTAGCGTCCCGTCTCTGACTCCAGGAACAGACTGAGCCGGCCGGAGCGAAACTCACAAGACCGTTTGAAAACTGCAACTCCTTCATACTAATGTGTGAAAAGAAAGCCAGTTTTAATTTCACTGGAAACTCTTCATGTCTGACCTCACGAGAATGTTTTCACATCAGCAATTTGAGGATCTTTTTTTTTTTTTTTTTTTTTTTTTTAGTTTTGCAGCTGAGACAGTGAAAAGCCAGTCGTAGCTCTGGAATAATATCTTCTGCTGCCATTTTCCACTGGCTTCTGAAAGAAACCTCAACGACCAGAAGTTCTTTACAGCTGACAGAGAAGTTTTCCAACAGCACAGTCTAGGAAACCCTGGTTTTTGTGTGTGTATATATGTATATGTATATATATGTGTGTGTGTGTGTGTGTGTGTGTGTGTGTGTGTGTGTGTGTGTGTGTGTGTGTGTGTGTGTGTGTGTGTGTGCGCCATGAAGTCGGACTCTCCTGTGCCATCTCTGCCAAATTTCCCACCCTTTCACCAGGTGAGGTGCCGAGTTGCCCGGGTGACGTTTGAGTCAACATGCCAGTACTCCGGCCGAGCCCGTTCCCAATGATAAGCTACAGCCAAGGTTAAAATGAAAATCAAAGTCTCCCCTTCTGTTAGTGGCCGACAAAATGCAGGGCAGGCCGACCTGTGGGAGTGAAGATGAATGGCTTTGATTCAGGGATCTTCTGATGGATTGCATTTAGTGCAACAACAACAAGCGCTGGAAGAGGCCTGAAATGAGAGAGCACTTCATCTCACCTGTAATGAAACTCATAAGGCCTCAGAAAACAATCAGCCCTTTCATGGTGGGTTTGTACTTTGGGGATCCACAGAGTGAGAGGCAGGAAAACAGAACGGGCAGCCACACAGACACCTAAATGAACGATTGCTTTCTGATTTACTGCAGAGAGGCTCGATGCGACCTCGTCAGTGAGGTAACCACTTTGCTGTGCAAGCTTACTAACCTTAAACAACGCAGTCCTTCACGCGACAAACAGATAACCTGGCCTCAATAACACGCTGTACCTGCTATGAACACCTGCAGGCAAAGGACGCTGAAAATAATACAGTTCGTTAGAGGAGGATTAAATCTGAATCTGGGGACGCAGGTTTAGTAAACCGACATCGCAGCAGGTTGGTTTGGCAGGTTGCCTCGATGTTAATGGGTCACTAGTTTGCTCCAATTTACCTGAAGAGCCCCAAAGAACGACTGTAGTACCGATTCGGTCCAAGTAAGAATACTTAAAACACCCTGATGCAAAATTCAGTTTCCAGCTTTCTGCAAGCTTCATCTAGTTATATTTAAGGCTGTTTTAGACCTTTTTTAATATCGCAGAATGCAATTCATTTCCCATTTCACTGTCAAACACATTTAATTAAGACTAAATTAAGAGTTCTTGATTGTAAAGGCTTTTTCTTTAGGAGGTTGAATTCAATGCTTCCTGAGGCTTTTTTTTTTTTTTTCAAACTACGATGCAAAATATCTTTATGACTTTATCCCGTTGTGAAAGAAAATAAAACCATACATCTGTAAAATAAAATGGTACAAGCCGTTAGAGGTGGCACAAGTCTGCTTCACTCTGGCCATAATTGAAAAAACCTCTGTGAAACATTTGCAGTCAGGCTGAAGAAGCAAAAACTTTACAGATTCTGGGTCACCGACCACGTCACACTCATTTTAGTTTGAGGAGCGAAAGTCGCAGCGCCACAAAGGAGCAGTTGGCAAGACTTTAGTCTGCAGCTTCGTCTCGGTCATCTGACAGAGTGAAGGTTTTTCTCCTCCTGCTTCACGGGAGCTCGGGCCCTGTGGTGAGAGAGAGGAATGCCGCTGGGCTGAAACAGCATTACTCACTGCATCCTCTGGGCTAAATAACCAGGAGTCCTCAAGGGACGGAGGAGGGGAAGGGAGGGGTTCACCCTGTCGGGCCCCGAAGGTGAAGGAGGTGGGCAGCGGTGGGGAACAAGTCTGTTACCGTCAGGCCGAACGTTCACTGTAGCTGAAGCGTTACAAAGCCAGTCTTCCTTACGTCTAAGAACTGTACTGCCGCCACGTTGCCTCTCCTGACTTGGAACGACTCTTTTGCTTGTTCAAAAGCAACTTCGACATGTGGGTTGAGTATGTGTGAACAAGTTTCACATTTTGCTCCTGACACCCGTCAGCCTGATTGTTTGGGCTTGAATTCAGTTCAAGACATTGCTGAACTCGTTCAAATGTTGTCATGTTTAACATCAATCGTCCTCCTGCTGCTGCTTTTAACCTATCCAAACCAGTTCTACAGAGCTGAAGCTGAAACTGAAAACCTTTTGAAGCCACAGTAATACAGGAGGGAGCTGGCTGATGGCGTCTGAACAGGGCCGATATATTTACCCAGTAAGGTAAACTGCTGAGGCTGTGGTTCCTTTTAAACTGTAGTTCAGGACAAAATGAAAGAAGCAGCAGTGTCATGTGGAAGTGAAGCTGGACGAGGGTGTGTAGGGGAGTGGCAGGCGTTTCTCTTGAAGCGCGGCATGACCGGGACGAAGGCTATGATCAGCACTGACCACAGGGGCCACACCAAACCCCCCCACCCCCACCCCAGAGAGTGAGCTCACTGCTGTTACTCAGCATTTCCACACAACCTGTCGAACACCATGTGAGCACGCTTCTGTTTCTGCAGCTGATTGCTGCCAAAGCACCGGTCAAAAACTAAATCGGGCCGCTGACGGACTTCAGAGACGCGACCACTCGAGTTAAATGTCGGACAAATGAACCTGTAGCCTCCGTGAACGGTTGATCGGGCTTCAGACAAGGGGCGAGGCTTCCTAGACAGTTTCCCAGTGCTAAAAGTTAGTAAACTGTATCTGTGTACGAAAATAGAGCACCGAACTGTCGATGACACCATCACAGGGAATGAGTGATCATCTGTGGCACACCCCACTGAGAGTCATTCTAACAAGTACGCAGGGGAATTCAGCCGCACCTATAAATAGAGATGTCAGAGGCAAATATCGAGGTCATTAGCTATCCTTAAACAAAACTATACATGGAGCGCTTTAGAGCGCTGACTGTCAATAAATCAAGTGCTGACTTCAAAAGACATCTGTCACATGAATATCACAAAATACAACAATATATAAATATGCTAGTTGGTGTAGGTTTTTTGGGGGAGATATTATGTTTACTTGATTTTATTCAAATGTCTTTTAACTAAAACGTTCCCTATGAATGGTGAGTCCCGACATGCAGGCACAACACACACACACACACACACACACAAATGCACACACGCACACGCACACACGCACACACACACACACACACACACACACACACAAACGCACACACGCACACGCACACACGCACACACACACACACACACACACACACACACACAAACGCACACACGCACACACACGCACACACACACACACACACACACACACAGAGAGATCGGCTACACTTGCTATTGAAAAACGAGTTTTACAGGATGTGGCTGAAACAATGCCTTTCCTCCCCCGGCGCCACCATAAAGAAACACAGCAGCTCATACTAATGACATGTCATCTGCATTTGGATCTCAGGTGGCTCCACAACAGCCTCGGACAACAAGAGGAAAATGCTAATTAAAAGAGGATTCTGCTCTTGCAAAGATATAATAATAATAATAACAATAACAATAATAATAATAATAACAATAACAATAACAATAATAATAACAATAACAATAACAATAATAATAATAATAGGAACCACCATGAGTCATATTTATCACAACCCACCCACTGTCATAGGGAAAATGATACACTAACTTCCTTCAATATTCAAATCAAACCTGAAGAAAGAGATTAAATTTGAGGTCAAATGATGGAGGCATTAATATATGAAAATAAAAAGCTGTATTTGTGCATTTTGTAAAATAATTAGATATATAAGAAAATGAAAATTGGTGAGATTTTTTCACAGTGTCAGACACCACAAGATTAACGTGTTCAGTTACAAATATCAAGTCAATAATCAATAATAAGTCTACAATAAAACACAGTGTCCTACATTTAAGAGCTTCTGCCACAAGAGGAAAATGTTTCCCTAATGTGGCCACAACTTCACGCTGCATTGACGCTGTGTAACTTTAAACATCACTGAAGTCATTAAGAATTAGTCTCACAAATGCCTCGACTTCACTTTGTTCACGTCAGTTGTGTTAAGCTGTCATTTTTCATCACAGGAAACCTTTAATAACCTCACAGGGGAAGACAGACAGACAAAAGCTCCTGTAATCTTGTGTGCACGAGATAACTTTTCAGACCTGGATGTAATGAACGGAAAGAGCTTTGGAGGGACAATAATGAGGGCGGACAATTTCTCCTCACAGAGCTCATCAGCGCAGTTAGCCGGCATGACAACGGAGGCTGCGGCACTTTGTGAGTTTCTGAAGTTATGGTCGCAGCAGATAATATCTAACAAATCTATATGCACATATTTTTGGAAACACTTTTAAAAAAAAAACCTGCTGATCGGATTAAAACTCTGCCTGTGTTTGTTTGCAGGAATTTACCTGAAAAAAGTCTGATTTAAAGGAATAGTTGAGAAATACATTTGCTCATTATCTTTTTTTTCTGTACAGTAGATATTAGATATTCGCTAGCGGGTGGTTAGCTTAGCATAAAGACTGAAAACAGGGAAGAGCTCACCTGGCTCTGACCAGCAGTAGAGACCAGCATCTTTAAAGCTCATTAATACATTATATATCTCGTTCAATTCTCACAAAAAAACCTGGAGTCTCCTGCTCATAGCCAAGAAAGGAAACATGTTAATTAGTGAGCTTATGATGTTCTGGGTTCAGCTACATTCATTATTTACTTTACAGATGTGAGAGTGGTATACATTTTTTTTTTATCGAACTCTGACACCAAAGCATAATTCCCAAAATATCAAACTATTAAATTCATGTTTTTCCAGTTATTAACTCACCCAAATTGCTTCCACGTTATCTGCTTTTATCATCATTGACAGGCTGATTCATATTGATCCTCTTAATAAGAATTACTTTATTTCAAAACTGCACCCCAAATTGTTCAGCATTTCCATATGATTAAAAAATTATAACAACGAGATATTTAGAGGCCGCCACTGATGCAGTATATACTGTATCTATAACTGATAACTGATTTGTTCTCTACCTGGTCAAACAGCTGCTTGCCGGTGGTGCTGGGCTGGATGGCAAACTCCAGCTCAGCGTCCATGGTGGTGACGCGAACATTGACCTGCAGGGAAACATGAGAAAACAGAGGGGTTCAAACACTGACCCACAGCAACACAGCGGTTCTCACAGGTAGGAACCAATACCAGCTAAAGCCGGCTGCACCGCTGCAGAGCAGTGCATCGGTGTGCGTGTGCGTGTGCGTGTGCGTGTGCGTGTCTGTTTGGTGACGGGTTGTATTTGCAGAGTAAACAGACGGGGCTTTGCTTTCTCAGAGACAGACGGGCTGATTGAAGTGAACTCTGCTGCAAAATCTGAGGAGCTACTGACTGAAATATTCAGTGATGGCTGCAACATTTCTACTCATGAGACATATGAAAGCGAGGAAATAATACATTGCCTCTTATATTAAGCAATGGGCATATCTAACACTGGTTTCATAAGCTAAAAAAATATTCTGGAGGTTTAGACAGAAGTAACTCATTCCCACTGACAGAAATAAGGCATGTCTTTCAGCTCTGGTTAATGACTGATCAGAGTGACCTGCACACAAAAACACAAGGACCATCTGATGGAAACCTGCTTTAGAGGCAGAGAATCGAATGTCCACTCACAGAGATCCACCCATGTGATTAATGTGCAATTTCAAAATCATTACAAGCAGCATGACTGGCGTGCTACTCAGAATAATGAAAACTGACCTCAACTTCCATAATGGAGAGAAACAATATTCTGTATTGTAGGCTTGGTTAGTAATCAGCAAACTGCATCTGAAATTTGCACAAAGGCCAGGCAACAATGCACAAATATTTACAAAGGCTGCTTTGAGGTGATGCACATTCTGAATGTCTTTTCTGTGATGTCATACGTCTCTGGTATCTGCGGGGGCATGAAAAGATTTGACCGGACTTATTAATGCTCGGTGAAAAATGACACAGAGACTAGTGGACGCAGAGTGAAGAGAGGGAACGCCCGCCAACAGGAGCCTCCAGTGATGTCTTTCATCTCCAGTCCATTGTGAGCCGCGCTGAGCTGAGCCTCAAATTCAATGACGCCCACTGGAGAAGGGACGTCTGGGCTGGAGCGGTCACTCGTCCGGTGAGTCAGCGCACCGCTGATTCCCGTGAAGGGACACTGAGCTGTGCAACCAACTGACAGATGTAAATCCTGCAGAGAAGGCAAATCCAATCACAGCGTTGGAGGGAAAGCACCTCGCCACTGCTGCGCTGCTTAGGATATTGTAAGAACGCATTAGTCTGGACGGTAGACATTCAAGACGCCCCGTTTATTCAAACATGTCTGCTGCTGTCGAGTAGGATCAGCAGAGTCGACTCACTTGGAATTAAAAACACAGAAGCTGTGACAAACTCAAACTTTACCAACAAAAATCTAAATAATGAAGCATTAAGAGCCGCAAAGGTTTTTCCGGCTCGGTCCCGTCACGACACACGTGCAGACAAGATGAACGTTTTGGAGTCGGACGCCCCATTAAAGAACTCACAGCAGCCTCAAGTCACAGCTAAAAAGCAGAGGAGGGAGGGGAACGCCGCATTTGAACAGCAAAACAAAGTTCCCCTTTCAGCCGCAGTCCCTCGCTATCATCATCATCTTCATCCCACTGGAGCCAGATTACTGAAACCTAACACCACAAGTGATCAGAAGGCCCTCAGAAGTGTTATTTTTCTAAGACTCCCCTTGTTCAAAAGACGGTCCTTCAACTCTGACAGTTGGAGATGCTTCTCTCAACATCGTGGTCTGTATTTACACCGTTACAGATGAAGCACCCAGAAAAACACCCGACCGACAGAGACTGGAACATGTGAATGTGTGGAGCAGACTGAGCGAAGGATATCTGACCTCAAACTAAGTCCTCCAACGGTAACTCACAATAAACTGAGGCCATTCACAGCGGTAAAGAAAACATGACACATATGCTAAAAATATAACGGGCAAGGACCCAGAGTTCCACAATGAGCAACTCTAGTCAGAGGAAAGTCCAGGAGTTCAAATTAACCGTTTAAACTCCAGCTTCACGAGTCATCACGCTCATAACTGACTCAGTCATCAGATACAGAAGCACTGGTTCACACATCTAAGCTGCTGCACAGCTTCTAACAAATGTTCACACTCTTGATAGAAAGGTACAAAGCTTTGGTAACCGCGGAACAACAACAACAACAACAACAACGAGCGCTATGGTAACACAGATTACAGGAGAGAGGGACAGAAACACTGCAACGAAGAGATGATGAACAGAGCGTAGGTTCTCTCTACAAACCCACATTCATTCAAAAAAAAACATTTAGAAGAACTGCTCTGTATGTTGCTTTGCTGTCTGAGTTAGTTAGGTAGGTAGGTAGGTAGGTAGGTAGGTAGGTAGGTAGGTATTTACTTTATTAATCCCCGAGGGATTACAGTCGATCAGAAGATTTCTCACACCTGTCAGGTACAGATGGTTAGCTTAGCTTAGCATAAAGCCTGGAAGCAGAAGGGCACAGTTGTTCTTGCTCCATCCAGAACATCAGGCGTTAAATCTTTGGACTGAGGGAGGCTGCTTGTTTTATCCTCGTTTCCAGTCTTTGAGCTGAAGCCGTCTCAAAGCTCTGGCTGCAGATTTACTGCTCAGATGTGAGAGAGCTATTGATCATCTTATTTATTTCTTATTTTATTGGATATATTTGTGTGTCTTGAAAGGAAAAGGCCAAAACTTAATCGTAACATCTCTAAGAAAACATTTTTTTGTTGTTTTGTTTTTCTTTACCAGAGGAGACAACAGCAGACATTTTCTTGTCCTCTTTATTTTTCTCTCATTTTTCCCCCTTAAATCAGACTTTCAGAAAAACAATTAAACACATACTCAAGAAATCATCTAACATAATTAGAGCTGCAACTTTTTGTTGATTAATCGCTTACCTGATCGACAGAAAAACTATTTTAATAATTAAATGATTGTTTGTTTAAATAAACGAAAAGTCTCTGATTCCAGCTTCTTAAATGTGAACGTTTTCTGGTTCCTTAAGTTCTCCATCAAAATAAACTGAATTTTGTTGTTGTGGACTGGTGGTCAAGACATTTTAGGCTGCTGCTTGGACATTGGAAAACACTAGTCTGCATCTGCATTTATTATCATTTTCTGACATTTTAAAGACAGGACAGCAAATGGATTAAACAAGACAATAGTTGACAGATTGAATGATAAGGAAAATAGCCATTAGTTGCAGTGTTATGTCTGTCCTGATGTAAATATCAAGGTCCCAAAGACCAATAAATGAATGACGAATGAAAAAAAAGAAAAAGAAAAAAAAAAAAAATCGTCATCAGACACCTCTCATAATTCACATTACACAGTACATCCCTGAACTGCCACATGGAGATAATTGACTAAAACTGGCTGTCAACTAATCAATCAAGTCATTCCTCAAGCCCCCTTTTCCCTCGTTCCAGTCTGTGAAGTGTCCCACCGCCCTTCACCGTTTTGTACACTCATGAACTGAATCACTCTCTCCAGACTTTAGTCGTGAGGTTACGGAGCTGGTGCAGGTTAAGTTAAAGAAATGAAGTGGTCTTCACCTCTGTAGTTAAACCGCGAACGGGCCGCAGTGCATTCTTCACTGAATACCATTCAATATTTAACTCTCTGCGTAGTTTACGTGGCTTTCGGTCCCAATGGGAGTCGCCATGGGGATCCCACTGAAATGGTCTCAGACCAACGTGGCCATAAACGACTGCTACCACTCGGAGCAGCGGCACAAGAAGGCTGGAGACATTAAACACACGTAACTAAAGAATGATTCAAGTTAAAGAACACGTTTGGATTGGTGAATCACACCTGCAGGGTGTTCCAGGTATGATTGAGTTATCAATTATTTAAAGGAACAAATAATTAACAACAGGACTGGTCACAAAAAGGAAACACCCATCCATGTTGACGGCGGCCACGCCTCACGGGCCGTGACCGCAAGGAAACAGGATTCTGGGAGAGCCAAGGAGCGCTATCGTTTACTCCCGACAATGTGTCATTCAGAAGAGTGAAACATGAGTCACACAGGCGTCAATGCTGGAGCCTATACTGCTCCTTAAATCTGGTCCAAGCTCCCGCCTCTGGCTGCCTGAGTCCTGGGATAAAAAGTAAGTTTCTCTTTTATAAACACACAATGTTGAAATGTTTGATTTCACGCCAAGTATCCGAACTGTGATAATTCAGACTGCCTGTAGGTTTCTGTGCCACTTAGCATCAAATTTACTGCAAGTTTGCACTTTTATCCTCTTTGATTTTTGCTTTCAATGGCGACTGCAGTTAAGAATACATGATTTCACATTTAAATTTCTTCTCTGTGCTGCAGCGGTCAAATGTGAGACAATGTTTGCATTATACTGACCCTTGGTTTAAAGATTTTTGGAGGGCATTGGTGCTTTGTGTCAGGTAAAAGTTCAAGAATGAGAGAAAAGGTCAGGGGAAAGGAGTGGAAGATATGTGTTGACGTCATGTGCATACAGCAGAAGGTGTCTCACACACATCATGTGCTTTGCACGTACATTACCGCCATTTTGAGAGTTTTAGTTTTAGAGGCTTACACTTTAATCTATGCATCAACTATCTATCATGCCTTAGCATAAAACTGTACAAATAAGAAGGGAGTTAAACTCGAGCAACAACTATTTAAGTAACTGATCAGTCGATCAACCAGAAACTATTTTGATAATCAATAAACCATTTCAGTCATTGGTAAATCAAAAATAATTGTGAACTTATTTGATTTCAGCTTCTTAAATGTGACAATTTGATGCTTTTCTGTTCATATATATGAGCTTCGGACTGTTGGTGAAACAAAACAAACTATTCTTAATGGATACTGGAAGTCATCGTTACTTGCAGCCTTATATTAAACAGGTTGTATGTAACATAAGGCTTATCTGACCGTGGCTATTGTTTGCTGACAGCCCCCACCAACAACATGTTTCTGTCTTGGTCGACTCACATTTTTCAAACTACTTGTCTAATTTCACGCCCCCCCCCCCCCCCCCCACACACACACACACACACCACACACACACACACACACACACACACACACACACACACACACACACACACACACACACACACACACACACACACACACACACACACACACACACACACACACACACACCTCCCCCGATACTACAAGTAAGACTCAGCATTTGCAGGATAAACTTTAAATTACGAAGCTTTGTGGCGCAAACAGCATCAAAGGAACCGCCTTATTAAACCGGACTTAAGTGTGCTGTTGATATTTTTCAGGCTTTGTTGCAATCGCTGGGCCCGTGATGAGGCCACACACCGAACATGGGCTGGTGAAGGTCATGGAAAAGAAAACAGTCTGGCATTATTGTCCAAAAAGGCTGTTTTGTGGCAACTGGACTCGATGTGCTGCTGCTATCAGACAGTAATGATGTCATTTCCACAGCGACGCTCATGACAACGCCGGAAGTCTTTCTAAACAAACCGACAACACGCTTTATGACGGCTTCAGTCACTGTCATCACAATACTGCTCAGTTCAACCGCAACATGTCTACATAATGATCTAAACAGCATCATAACAACCATTTCTTTTTTCTAGCTACAAAACTTTAGCCTTTTCTACTTATCAAACTTTACTTTCTGTTTGTTTAAGGTACTTCTGGACTTTCTACTTTTAAAATAGAGGAAAAAAAATTCAGTGTTGGGAAAAAAAAACTGAAATATGGTTTAGTCATGTCCACGTCTAACAAATTACCATCACATTTTCCATCATACAATAAAAACACACATCGCCTGCTGCTGTGTGCCTACCAGACATTTCCAAACAGAGGGCTGAGGGAGGGATGTGAGCCATGTGCAACTGTACACTATGTAATAGCTGGGGTGGGGCAAAGTGAGTCAGGAATAACTGAAGGCAAAAATAAGGCAAATGATTGAAGGCAAAAACGTACATACACATACATATATATAGATATATATATATACATATATATATAGATAGATATATGGCAACTTCATGTAATTAGTTAATAAAAAACATTTGTACCAAGTTTCCAAGGAGACTTATGAGCTATCATTAAGTGAGCAGCAAACCCAAGATTTCAGCCTTAAAATTGGACTTTCTATCCCGCTCAGAAGAACAATTCAAGAAGAACAAGAGAATAATTTATTAAATATGGATCTGTTACTGTGTCCATCTACAGTAAATAAAACTGAAAAGTATGTTTCAAGAAATAAAGTCCAACAATTATTGTTAGCTTTGGAGCAGTGTTCTCATACATGTAGGACACCCCAGGATATAAGAAGAGCATGTGATTTAAGTGGCATTTCCCTTTAACACAGACATCATTTTAATATGTTGATGACATGTTCCAGTGAACCAGTGAAGGTCTTGTTCTGTTCCTGTTCATTTTAATGACCCATATTTAGTTTCTGGCTCGCTCATTGAGAGTTTGTGTGACTACATGTTAAATAGCCTACATTAAAGTAAGTGAACATGTCAGAGGTTTCACCAAAATACAAGTGCAGCCAAAGATGAATTATCACCCGTTAGACCTCCACAAATCCACTTTGAGTCACAGACTGTGGCATTTTTACACTAAATTGAATATTCTTTTAAAAGTTTTAGCATCACTAGGATTTGAGAGTGCCAGCGTTACTATTCTCTGTCACATTTATCAGCTTCTAATGAGATGAACGGAATAAAAGATGAGGACATCTCTTCTTAACGAGAACGTTCAACTGATTTTAGGAAGTTATAACCGCCATGAACGTTGCCTGTCACGTTTCAGTTCAGCCTGTCTACCTTGGCTATAAAGAGGTTCCAACAAACATTGAGTGACAATATCAATAAACCGACGCGATTCTTACCGCTTTGGGCATTTTCTGTCCTTTTCCTGCAGCAGTTCAGTAAGAAAAAAGTGTTTCCAAAGAAACGAGCTGTGCTTCCTGGAAAGACAGAAAGAAGAGAAACGAGTTTCAGCCACTTCTGCGTTACTTCAACCCGGCTGAGAGCACATCGACACTCCTGCAGGCGACAGTCATCAGGATGAATCACCGGGAAGTTGACCGCAGCGAGCTGACACAGCGGATACGAGAGAAACCCGCCTTCAAAATAAGAGCAAGGGTCTGGATGCCAAGTCCTGCCAAGACATTTTCCCTTGTTATGACCACCCCAACCATCTTAAATTATAAACTAATAGAAACATGGATTACACGTAGAAGTAGAACTTCTACTTAAGTAGGCTACCTAAAATATATATTTTTTTAAAAGGGATGAGACATTATTTTATAAGTCAATCATCTTATTTTCTTTTAATCAGCCCTATATGATAAAAAGTCACACAGAAGTTAACATTTCTATCCAAATTTGAGTCCAAGGTACATTTAGAGGAAAAACATGCAAACCCTCTCATTTGAGATGCTTGATCCAGTTTTGGAATAAAATGAAAACTTCCAGAAACAATTTTAAAGGTGGAGGGGGCATCTTCCATATGATTGGTGTGTCAGAGAGAGAAAGACATCAATAGTACAAATTACAAAACTGTCCACCAATTTATGGTGATTAAAATAATTTAGGGATTAACCAAGGACACAACATTGGCAGTTTTGCATAATAACGAGTTTCCAGCTACAAGTTTTCTTTTCTTGTGTTGGCATTTTTATATTGTAGGCATTAGAGACGGACATAGGACAGGTTGGAAGAGAACAGGGAATGATGTACAGAAAAGGTCAAACTGGAGAACATTTTTCAGGTTATTTTCCCCCCAATCAACTATTATCCTCATGTTTTTAATACAACAATAGTTCACACTAATCGATACATTGTTTTCTATTATCCAGTAAAATCAAATAGCTTTTAGTAGCCTTTTATTCACTTTTCATTTGACATTATATATTTCGGCTCAACTTTGAAATTCTCGCCTCGTCTAGATTTTATTCTGAAAGATAACACCGGAAACCCCGCGTTCTTGTTTTAACCTGACTGTTGAATCATCCAGACACCACGTCGGATAAATTTGGTACTCAACGTGCCTCACCCACTACCTTTAATAAACTGGTGATCCCCATCCATCTCTGTTTTAGACATTTCATTTGACACGTTTATTCTCTAACAAACCGATTAACGGAAGCTCTTCACGCCACTGCGCGTCCGCGTCGCGTAACAAAGTCGGTTTCAGTAGTGAAGACACAATGTTGCGTTACACTGCATGAAAGATGAATGGTCCTCAGCCACATTGTAATGATCAGGGTTTGTTACACTGTAAGGAGATGTGACAACAGTGATGACCCACGAGGAATGTTTCCACGCAGGGTTCCGTTGGGTCCACACCCACAGCGGCAGGGAATGGATTCTAATCCAGACTAGACTCAGTATAAAAAGAGAAATTACACCTTTTCACCCAAAGACTTTCTACTGAAATAGACCACAGAACGGTTGAAATATTCAGTCCGAGGATCTTAAATTCAGACTTCGTGACGCGTGTCTTTGTGACGCGTGTCTTCGTGACGCGTGTCTTTGTGGAGAGCTTCATCTGCTCTCTAATCCCACAGACACCTGTTGTGAGATTTGCCTCCTTTGTGCAGAGCAGCAGAAAATGCGCAGGAAACTGCGAAAAGTGGCTTTTGTTTGCACATCTTCCAGCTCGCTGTGCTGTGTGCGTCAAATCAGGACGTCAGACGGCAGTTTGAATCTTACCGGCTGATGTGGATTTGAAGATGAGATGTGATTGTTACGGACGTCCGAAGCTCGCAGCCGCAGATTTCCCCTCCCTCTGTTCAACCAGGCGCAATATGGCGCTCATCCATCCCCGAGTGCCGCCCAGCCCTGCTGTCACCGGTAGGCTGCAGGAACACAGGTTCACAACCTGGGGTCCGGGGGCTTGACTGGGACTCTGAGGGGTTTCCCCACAAAATGTTTCAGTGGCATTTTAACAGCAAGTGGTCTTTCCCCACATACAGCAGGGGACTTTTGTCGTTGTGAATCCAGAGCAGATAGATATTTGCATAGTTACGTTTGGGGTTCCTTGACATGAAAAATGAAAGTCTTGCATTGACTCTTTAAAATGGTCCATAATACCTGCAACCTAAATATGAACCACTGTATTGCTGTTATGATGAAAACAGCTCCTGTAGGAGAGTTTCTCTTATTCAAAGCCAATGAAAGCTAAAGCTGATACACCAACACTGTATAATTGTATGTTTAACGTAGCCTATTAATAATGATTCTGTCCTTCACGCTGTAATAATATCTGATACTGAACCAAACTCAAAAATGTTCTAACTAGGCTAAAATGATTTAAGATAAGAAGATAACATGAGACTTGTTTTGCCAATTTTGTGAATATAATTTTTTTTTTTTTATTTCACAGAGTATTTGTTTTTTAAATAAATGTTGTAATTATAGTCCCAAATCATGAAACAAATTCTTAACTACCCCCAATCCACCCTCCACTAAGCACCTAAGGCTTCCTGAAAGCTATAAGGAGAACCCCCTAAAGAGGTGTTGATTTATTTTAATTGTCATATTGGAAAGTTAAATGAATAACCTTCAATAACCACAGTAAATAGCAGAAATATGGGTGAATCAAACCATAGCTTTAAATTATTAAGAATATATTTGAGTGATTGCTGCTTATAAAATGTATGAGTGTGAATAAATACAATCAAACCTTGTCAATAAGTGTACAAACTGAGGTGTCGCCTGAACTGAGCAGAGTTGCATCACAGCATAAACTTTCACGAGAGAAATGCGCGTCATCCGCGCTGCCAGAGGGGGGAGGCGTCGTTGGTGAGCTGGCCAATGAGATGACAGGATTAAAATAGAGCCGTATATATCAGAGGTTAGACACACTTCTTACCATAATACCAAAGGAGTGACGTGACAGTCCTAACCACCACTACTTCTACAACTTCATCGTCTTCCACCACTACATGACCACTGTCATCTCTACCATCACCATAAGCATTTCTCTATGGAGTAGTTTTGAGCCGATCAAAAATAATAAATGTGGTTGAAAGTTTTACTTCTTTTTTTTTTAGATTAATAAGAGAGCCACAGTTTGGTTAAGAAAGAATGAAAGAGCAGCAGCATTTACTATAAATAACTTTTTTTTGGATACGAATAGTCAAAGCGATCAATATTCTCTCTGAGCAATGCAAAACATTTTTGAATTTGTCTGTTAGGGCACCTGAATGAACTGTTTGCAGTGTGATGCCAGATGCAAATAAAGCAAATAAAGGAAGGTACTTTGAATGGTCCTCTGAGTATCTACAGTAAGAATGTGTTGCTCAGCTGCACCATGACTGATATCTCCTGATGTGACTCATTCTTTTTCAGATAACACCTCCTCTACTGTGAGAATTTGTCAGATTTTCTTTGGTTGGTATGTTGAAAACCCAGTAACAAGGAGGAACCTTCCTCTGATAAGCGGTAAAATGGACAAACATATTGCACACTGGAGAGAAAAAGATTGTTTTGACTGACTCTCACAATAATGAGAAGATTTCTCAGAGCGACAGTAAAATGTTTAAGTACTTCAGATCTTTTATTGGCAGATAGAAGGTAAGTGGATTTACAGCACATACTGTAGCTGTTTCACAAGTCTTTTCATATTAAACATTAGATGATTTTGTTAAACTGCTACTTTTAAGGTCAGTGACGAACCTTCATGTTCAATTCATATTTAATTCTTCATTCATTAAGTGCAGCAAAACTAAAAAATGTCACGACCTAAAAATAATTAAATAATTCAAAAGAAAAAAATAGAGAGACAGTTTTAGTTTTTGAAGCTTTGTATGAGAAAGTTTGGTTTCAAAAATCAAACAATTTGTTTTTGAGCGTTGACGACACTGAGGCCACATTTCATAGAAAAGTTTCATAACTTCATCATTCTGTTTAGAGGTACTTGATACTAATATATAACAATGAGTGCAAAAAAAGATAATACAAACTGATTTATATTTGACCTTTTGTAAGTCTTTTGGGTGTGGACAGGTTTCCTCTACACACTCACACTTTTATATTTCCGTCATGTGTTTTTGTATTTTATTAAACAAATAAACAAACATTGCACTTGAATTTTTTCCACTTTTTTAAAAATCAATTCTACTTATTCATAATGTAGTAAACACACATGCTTTAATTTACTTTTGGCAAAGACACAAGTCAGGGTGCTTTGGTCAATTAAAAGAACTGTTTATTTATGAAGGAATACATTCATGCACTCAGGGAATCTGTTTATGTGCCAGATGTGGCCGTCTGCATCGCCTCCTCTCCCAACACTGTTTTCTGGGTGACATCATGAGAGCTAAAAGACAAACAGAATGAACATCTACAGTGTGTGCAGTACTGACATTAGTGACCTCTGTAATGTTTAACAAGCACCACTAGATGGCACTCAAACAATATCTATGACCTGATGACCCGAGTGATCGAGATGAGAGAATCAACTGGGATAAATAAATTTAAAAAAATCAGCCTTTAGTGCCTGTTAATTAGCAGTGACAGTTGCACTAAAACTAAAATACAGCCTTAAAACCCAATAATTAGTTGCTAAGAAATTGAATGACACCTATTTGATATAATACTTTAATTACTTTAAGATAGACAGCTCTCTCGCTGCGTATCTATCAGTCTCCAGATTGTTGTTCACCTCTGCCATGAGACATGAGAGAAAAATCGTCTTAATATCTGGAAATCCGAAAAACACATATGATCAAAGTTTAAACACTTTATGTCAAAACCTTCATGTGGGATTTCGTCAATAACTGGTCACCGATTTAATGGCATGTCGCTGTATGTGGAGTGCAAAGATGCACTCGTGTGTCAGAGAGGAGAGAGCTGAAGACGCTGACCTCTCTCCACAAGGTCATAAATGAAGCCATGCAGCAAACATCTCTGCAACCTCTTCTTGTTCCTTCTGCACATCTCTCTGCTGGACAAGTCTACACTCCTGACGTTACCTTAGTTTTAATGAAGCACAAATTCTGTAGATTTAACAGATTTTCATAATACAGGTTTCTTTTTTTGAATTAAGGCAGCTACTGTATATCTCCTGTTCTAAAGATTTAGGGTGTGCTAGTGTGTTGTTAGTAAAAAAAAAAAAAAATTTAAATCCTCCAGCTTACTTGAGCTCAAGAAAATTCAGTGCAAAAACACCACAGCAATGAGCACTTAGCAACACAGAGAGGATTTTAACACTGATAATTTCATTGATTGCATTCTATCTTGTTACCAGAAACCCCAGTGATATCACACTGATGTGGCTTCACCTAGTTAAAGCACCAGGTTTTCTGTAATGTGACATATTTAGGAATTAAAAGGCAAACATCTAATTTGAAGTTTGAAAATATGAAAAGAAAGCTTGCATGAGTCCTGCTTTATCAGAAAACTAGCTAAACAGACTTGAAAAACACGCTTTGCTTTGTATTCTGTTGCTTTTCTGAAATTCTGAGTATCACCTCTTGATGCAGGGACCACTTCCTGCACATGCAAGTCAAAAGTTGACAAAGAAAAGCTGCTGTTGCACTTCTAGGTCTTTTCTGTGACTGTTATAGTTAAAAGCTTTTCTTTAAAAGCTGGTATTCAGTTGATACTGATATTATCCGTTCTAATGTCAGTGGTTAGAAAAAGACTGAATATCAACGGGGGCTTTGGTTCAGGCTTGAGATCTGTTGCTGCAGCTACATTGTCTGCATAATGGAAGAGTACACGAGCAAAACAAAGCTGTGCAATTGAAAACACATTTGTTTTGCTCACAGCCAGTTGTGAACAGTGTACAACATAGCGCATTTAGTAAAAAGCAGAAACTCAACTCAACATGGTGCTAAACCACAGAAAGCATTTTCAATTGTGCAAAAAGAGTCAGAGGAAAATAGGCCACCGGAGTCTATACGAAACTATATTCACGAGGACAAAGGTGAGATCTCTGTGGTGAAGGATGACTGAAGCGCCTCTTTTATTTTATTCAGTTCTGTATCTTTGATTTGTTACATAACAGGCCACACTGACTATCAAAAAAATATACAAAGGTTCATTATGTAACATTTCCATGAAACCTACGCGTTATTCACAACACAGCTGGTGGAGAAGACCGTGCTGGAGCTATGTCATGTGTTTTTGATCTTTTTATAAAAAGAATAATGAATGTCTATTCAAACGAGGGGTTTCTGTGTTGTTTAGGTCCTGGACTCGCTCTGTACTCTGTGTATGTTGTATTGTTTATGCTTCAGTTGTCACAAATCATTACACATTATTAAAGGGCAAACTGTTCGGCTTGCCACTGTATTAGCCTCTTCTCATTAGTGTTGACTGATGGCCACAATATTACGCAACCAGCGGGGCATGTTTCCACATATTCATCCTGTCTCAGTGCGGTAATGTACTCACAACATAATCTTTTCAATCTTTTTTTTTTTTTATTCCACGTTTGAAGTCTTGATTGATGTTCACAAAAGCTTATTTACTATATGATTAAAAACAGAGATTCAGCACAGTGAAGAGGACCTGTGAGGATCTGGGCTGTTCTCAAAAGACTTCTGTGTGTCATCATGCTGTCTTGCACTGACCCTTTTTAAAAAAGTAGACAGTATCTCAAGCAATTAAAGTAAAAAGGCATCCATGCGGAAAAAAGTGGTTATTAGTGAAACAGTATGTAGGCCTACAGTTAGCCTGGTGCGAACCAGAACTCAAATTCACCCCATGAATAGGCCTATATGGGTCTGGGGATGCTCCATAGAGAATCGTTTGCAGACATTCATTCCTACTGGGCATATACCTCGGGTTAATTTTAACCAATCAGCTGGCGACGAAACTGGCCGACACTCTGCCACTGCTGCAACAACCTACCATGTCCACCAAAGGTTTTTTCCTTGAGCACAGCGTGTTTTTAAGGTTGATATTAATGAACACCAACAGCGTGACGAGGTGCTGAGCATTCAGCGTTTTTTTCCGGTCACCAAGAGTTGCCCTCGTCACTGTCACCAGCCGTCCAATCACAGTGAGGTAGGGGCATGACAAACGGTTAACCACCAAATGGTGGCTAATTGGTCTGCCAGTTAAGGTTAATATATGAATAATGGAAATGTGAAAATGAAAGGCAAACACAGCGAGATGAGCCGCTGTTGGCAGTTTTAGACACGCCACTTGAAGTAGAAGGGGGGGAAAATGTCTAACAATACTTTTTTCTCTTGTTGTCATCCTTTCTCCTGGTTTCTCCCATTCAGACAGCTGAAGTCTCACTGTAAGACAAGTGCAGTCCACTTTTCTTCATTAAACCTCTTTGAACACTGTCCCCTAATTATCCAGTGCCCAACAAAAATAGAGGATATGATTAAAGTAATGATGTGCACAGCTGAGAAGCCTTGTGTTGTTTTATCAACCGGCAGAGAACAATGAGCCGCAGAGATTTTGTATTGGACTGTTTTGCCATTCAGGCAAGCCTTACCTTGTCTATGTTACGCTGTTGAATGTGTGTAAGGTAATAGGATATTGGAGAGAAGGAAGGAAAGGAGGCTTCAGCAAATCTGTGTTCAATTTAATAGGCTTGTGTTGAGAAGGCTGTCCAGAAACGCAAATCCAAAAGCAGATAAACAGGCAGCAGGTCAGAACAAAGGCAGCAGATATCAGGCAGAAAATCAGGACCAGGAATACATGTACAGATGGTGCCCTACACTGACCACATAGTAAGGCCCTAACCTGAATGTCCATCCTCACAGACTCACAGACTTTGCGGCGCGTCCCCAGTAAGTCTGCGATGGTTTAGGGTTGTCCCACTGTCAAATCAACGAGTCTGTGAGGGCCTCTGGTGGACATTTGGAGCCCTTTAAGCACCCTTTCTGTAAGTCCGCATTTCTGCAAACTTTGCCAAAGGGAATTATCCACACTTCATAGTAAAATTTACAACATGTTAAACGTGGTGGTCTTCTCTCCAATAAGATCCGGCTACAGCTGGACCCTTCTCGTTGTCCTGCCCGTAGTCTGCCACCCACAAAATGTAAGCAAACAAAGCACGGAGGGTGTTAAAAGTGACAGCACTTGGCTGCTCGCTGCTCTGGTTATTTATCGCACGTTTGTAAAGTAAAAAACATTTTTAAGTTAGATGTCTGCATTTGATTTACTAACATTAATGCCTTTTCTGGTAATTAGCTAAAACGAATACAAATATATTTTATTTTGGCATTTTACATTTTATAAACATTATATAGGCCTAAATTTAGCCAACATATAGGCTTATATCTATCTGTCTATCTGTCTATCTGTCTATCTATCTGTCTATCTGTCTATCTATCTATCTATTTATCTATCTGTCTATCTGTCTATCTATCTGTCTATCTGTCTATCTATCTATCTATCTATCTATCTATCTATCTATCTATCTATCTATCTATCTATCTATCTATCTATCTGTCTATCTGTCTATCTATTTATCTATCTGTCTATCTGTCTATCTATCTGTCTATCTATCTATCTATCTGTCTATCTATCTATCTATCTATCTATCTATCTATCTATCTATCTATCTGTCTATCTGTCTATCTATCTATCTATTTATCTATCTGTCTATCTATCTATCTATCTATCTATCTATCTATCTATCTATCTATCTATCTATCTATCTATCTATCTGTCTATCTATCTATCTATCTATCTATCTATCTATCTATCTATCTATCTATCTATCTATTTATCTATCTGTCTATCTGTCTATCTATCTGTCTATCTATCTATCTGTCTATCTATCTATCTATCTATCTATCTATCTATCTATCTATCTATCTATCTATCTATCTATCTATCTATCTATCTATCTATCTATCTATCTATCTATCTATCTATCTGTCTATCTGTCTGTCTGTCTGTCTGTCTGTCTGTCTATCTGTCTGTCTATCTGTCTATCTATCTATCTGTCTATCTATCTATCTATCTATCTATCTATCTATCTATCTATCTATCTATCTATCTATCTATCTATCTATCTGTCTATCTATCTATCTATCTGTCTATCTATCTATCTATCTATCTATCTATCTATCTATCTATCTATCTATCTGTCTATCTGTCTATCTATCTATCTATTTATCTATCTGTCTATCTATCTATCTATCTATCTATCTATCTATCTATCTATCTATCTATCTATCTATCTATCTATCTATCTATCTATCTATCTGTCTATCTATCTATCTATCTATCTATCTATCTATCTATCTATCTATTTATCTATCTGTCTATCTGTCTATCTATCTGTCTATCTATCTATCTGTCTATCTATCTATCTATCTATCTATCTATCTATCTATCTATCTATCTATCTATCTATCTATCTATCTATCTATCTATCTATCTATCTATCTATCTGTCTATCTGTCTGTCTGTCTGTCTGTCTGTCTGTCTATCTATCTATCTATCTATCTGTCTGTCTATCTGTCTATCTATCTATCTATAATATTTTTCATTATTCATTTAATCATTCACAGCATTTCAGCCCTCATGAACCCAATCACTCAAACACTACAACTGTGACGTCAGCTAAATCAGTGAGGGTTTAGGGTTTAGGATGGACATTGGGATTGGGACTAAGTGTCAAAGGAAACAAGCTGATGGGATAATGAGAGGCGGGTATGTCGGCAGGTGAGCATGATTTGGGAACTTGAGCAGGTGAGTGGCTGGATGTGGAAGTCTGAGGGCGTCTGGTAGACAGGTGGAGAGTAAACGCTCTGGAAAGTATCTTAAAAAAATCATGACAGGATGTGAAAAGTGGCTGGAAACAGACACAGACACAGAAAAAAAACAATCAAAAAAAACGTTTACCTAACTCATTTGATGTGCCCACAAATATACAGCAGTATTTATTGCAGGTCTGTAGCACTGGTTTGCTGAACTAAATTGTGCAGAAGCTGCTTTTTTATCATGTGTACCCTGTGGAAATAGTTAATAATAATAAAATATAATTTACAAAAGGATTTTATTTTTTAGATTGCCAGGTTTTTGTCTCTTTATCTAAACATTCAGTGTAAAGCTTGCCCTCAATCTGCTGCAACTTTCTGACAAGCTAAATCAACCCATTGAGGAAGGAAATGGTATAAAAAAAAATATATTTCGAAAGGAAGGAGGAAGAGATGGCATCAGCTCACGGTGCAGTCAGACGAGGAACAGCAATTCACAGAAAAACCAAATCCGTCCATGTGACCACGTCTGGTTTCCTTCTGTTTGAGCATTATGTGCCAGAACACGCTGTTCTCTCAATGAGGCCTGTTCGCTTCAGTTATGCAACACATTGAGAGAAGTTAAGCCAAAGTTGTCACTTTCCTCCATTTTCTCATTAACTCTGCCTTGAATGAGTTCACTGGGGAGCGACTCACGACCATGCTCGTTCATCCACGTCCGTTTGGAACAGGAGCTTTCCAAATGGGCTCATAGATACAGAAGGGAAAAAACACTTCTTTATTTTAATTTCTTTTGTTAGATTTAATTTTTTTCCACTTTCTCATGACTCCGAAAGAGCCCCTTGACAAAGATTACACATCCATATCGGTTGCTATCTTACTTTATTTACATTTTAGCATAGTAAAAGCATAGTTAATGATCAGAAAAGTGCATTAATGTAGTGGAAGAAGAAGACCATGCAAGGTGAAGTGAATTTACAAAAAGCAAAAACAAAGTGCACAAAATGCTCAACTGTACAGATCACCATGCCAACAAAACTTCAAACAAAACATAGAAACTCATAGCATATTTTATCCACAGTGAACTGTGTGTACATAGCTTCATTGTGATAGACTAAATATCTATCATAATAACTACATTTGATTTAATGTCTGTACTCTTAATAGCACTACTGAGAATGTGCAACCACAGAGACGGCACATAAAAAAAAACATTCATTCAAAGTGAAACAGTGAGAAGTGGAAGGATTGAACTTTATGTATGCAAACATTCCTCTAAAACAGAGCTGCTCAGTGGGCAGAACCCAGAAACACAGATGTAACAAACCGTGGAAAGGTGAGCCACTAAATACATCTGACTATATTCAACACTGTATGTGAGAAAGTTGGTCCAGCCAGCCTTCTGAATCCAGGACTGAAGGCTGTGAAGGAATAAGCGAAAAGGGAAACCTTTTAGCTTTGCCCTGTGATATTTAACTGTAAGTTATTTCTGTCTTTGAGAAATGTTTGTGTCTCTAAAGTCCAATCTGCAAAACTATTACTAAGTCAGTCAGACATAAGACTCCTTGGCGTAAGAGAATTCCTCGAACACAGGCTGGCTGCATCTCCGCGACACCACCTCGTGCCGGCCTGCAGACACAGACTCTGACATGGCTCTCTGGCGGGAAGGCTGCCGCCGCTCGACCGCGTCAATCTGGTCGTGTGCTGCTTGAGCAAAACAGTCCTGATTGTACATGTACTGACTGCCAGAGCAGGTAGATGGAAAGTCATAGCATACAGAGGAAGGGCGGGACCTCCTCTCCAGCTCAAAGGCATCCTGTACAGTCATTGACTGATACTGCGGAGGGAGAGTCACGTTCTGCACCGCCTGCTCGTATGATGGAGGCCTGCAGGGCAGCCTGCTGTCCGCCTGCTTAAACACTTCGATCGCAGACAGAGGACGTGGTTTGTGCAGAAGCTCAACTGGAGGATCTGCTTCACTCTGTGAGTCCTCCTGTAGCGTTTCACAAGGGAAGGAGTTTTCCTTCTGAGAGTCTTTCTTCAGGCTGCTCCTGCTGAAGGCACCTAAGCTCCTGGTCCTCATTAGGACTTTCGTGGCTGCTCTCAGGGACTGTGAGCGCTTCTTCTCTGGAAGTGGTCTGTCCTGCTGGGCCTTGGCAGCCATCGGAGGCTGGTTGGGAGTGTTGGCTCTCCTGGGGCATCCTGGTGACCCCACTGGGGAACTGGTGAAAACTGATCCCTCTGATTGGTTAGAGGCGGTGCTCTCTAGCGAAGAGCAAGAGCAGTCCTTGCCCATGTAGGGCAGCGGATCCATGTTGGATCTGCTTCTCAGTTTTGTAAAAGACAGAACTGACTTGGATTCACCGTGACCTCTGAGCAAGAAGGAGTCATCGGAGATCTGCTTTCTCAGAGGCTGCCCGTCGAAGTCCCTCCTCTCCACGGAGCAGTCGTCGTGGCTCCTGGCGTGGCCGCGCAGGGCCTCAAGATCAGCCGAGAGGAGGATGATGGGCTCCGAGCAGCGGCGGTTGAATGCTGGCTTTATTGCATCGGATGACCTGGAAGAGTTGATCATGCTTGGACTGAGAGAGGAGGAAGAGGAGCATGAGTCACAATTTCGGTGTCTGGATCTAATATTCTCTCCCGCCTCTCCGTCTCCATCTGGGTCAGTGCTGTCATACGCAGAATCATGATGCTGGGAGGACAGGAAGTCTGTAGAGAGTGAAAAATAAGACATGAATAAATTAAATTTCACTCAATTTAATGCAAATAAAAACTTTATGTAGGCATCATGGATTACAAAGGCCTATTGTGCCATATGTGTCACTAAGAGTAAAGTATTTTAAGCTTGTTTAAATGGGGTTGAGGTGAGAAATTAGAGAGAATAGTGTTATAAAAGTCAAGGGGAGGGTCTAAACCAAAATATTAATGGAAAAAAATAAGGATCAGTCCATAAAGATTTGAATTAATTTACCGTCATCGGTATCCAGCAAACTTGGGATATTCTCTCCAAGAATCTCACAATTCTCGATGAGGAACTGAGTGAGCTCTGTGACCTGCAGCAAATCAGAAAAAAAGTAATGATTAGAACAGTTACTAACAACATCAATGAATAAAATGAAAATTGCGAATGACATTAAACAGATACAATCCAGACACTCTGCAGGGCTTCACTTGTTCCAGACAGTTGTTGTTTTTAATCAGCCCTTAACCTACAGCCATCAAGTGTCTGTTCAAGTGTAATCTTACTTCTAAAACCGTTTGAGGTTTTCTGTACTGTGAACCGCAAAGCTTCAAAGCACATTCATATCGGGACTTTCTACCTTCTTCATCTTTTCCTTCTGCTCGTCCAGCAGGGTGATGTCCAGCTGCAGCAGCGTGGGGCCGATGCACACCGCCAGATTGTAGGCATCCATCTTGTTGACGTCGGCGCTCTCAAGGATGTGATGGAGGACGCAGATTAGATGCTGCAGAAGGAGTTTGTTGGGCCTCGGGAGATCTTCTACCACCCTGGTGGCAAAAAGAGGAAGGGAAGGAACAATAAACAGGAAGAAGATTAGCTTGGCGCTCTTTTTTTTTTTTTTTTGGGGGGGGGGGGGGGGGGGGGGGGGGTTCTTCCGTTTTAATTTTTTTTTTCTTAAACTAGGACAGACTAAAAAAGAGAAGTGGCTTGTGTTCAGCCTACAGGCGGAGGACATCGAGAATGACCTACAAAACTCCATTCAAAGAACCCCATGTTTGCTTTTAGCCACATAACCATTCATGAAAATACCAACAGCTTTTCTCTGACATATAGTTTGTAAATGCAAGGCGCAGGTGAATTCCACTAACTCGACTCATTAGCAGGCATTGATTGCTTACTTTGTGATTTCCACAGCTCTCTGCTGGGTGTCTTTGTTGTCCAGAGCAACCATCCACTTGTCATAAAGTTCAGACACCAGCAGGCTGCCAGGAAGTTCCTTCAGAAAACTCTATAAACAAGAGAGCAACAAGGATTAGACACAGTAATTATTGATGGAGTAACATTATTAGGTGTAACAGTCAGCTGTACTTTCAAACTGAACTGATTTTAAAACTTGTGACAGAGTAGATGCTGATTTAAATATATTTTGTGAAGAGCAGATTAGATATTAGCCTAAAAAAACATTTATTTCACAGCTTTAGTTGCTAGTTACTTTGAAGATTTAACAGCTTAAGGATATTCCAATGCTAATATTTGTTGTACTATTTTTTAAGTATTGTAAAAGATCTGGTAGCAGCAGCAGTAGCATCAGCAGTCGTAGCTGTGGTTGCAGTAGTAGTGGTACTGGTTGAAATAACCCTGGTGAAGCATCAATGGCGAATGATACAACAAGTTCTGCAGCGTTTGTGGTCAAATATAACATTAATATTGATAAAGGCTTTGTGGATGTTATTAATGATTCACATTTACAGTGTAGAAATATAAACGTACTTTGAGGAGTCCAACGAGCAGATTGACTGGCAGACCCTCCATGTCCACCTCCGCGCCGCTGTTCAGATGCTCCCTGATTTCCTTCATGTTCTTGCTGTTGCATGGCTTCCGAAACACCCCCTCTGTGGACGGGCCTCTCTTCCTCAGCAACACCAGCAGCTCCTGGTTAGAGACGGAGGAGAGGAGGCGGAGAAAGGTGAGTTTCTCTCGTTAAAAACAAAAACAGGCTGTGAGTGTGTTTTCGGTTCTTCCACGCACAGATCGTGTGTTTGCACGGCTTCCTGTCCTCAGTGACAAATTCTGGGAGCTACTGTTAAAGGTCAATTTAGTAGATTCTTGTTTGTAATCTATGCTGACAGAAAATGTACAACTAATCTTAAAAAGTTGTCCTTTAGTAGTTGTATAACTTAAAACAAAAGGAAATTCTATTAAGACAATGATTAAACTGTAGAAACAAAGTCTGTTAAGATCTTGAAACCATACAGATAAGATTAAAACTGTTAATTCTTAGAGAGAGCTAAACTACTGATCCGACATTAAATCCAACTTACTGTGACAGTTTTGGGGAGTGAGCAGTCGTCTGGGGATATCTTGCGGAGAGGCTGTCCAAACAGCTGAGTCTTGACGTCAGCTTCTGTCCGGAGTCCTCTGCTGATGAAACTCGAGCCCTTTCTGAGCTTCCTCACCACTTGGGTCAACTTGGTTTCTGATGGCAGCAGAAACATTTTATCTGTCAACATTTGACATCTAGATGAATGATTTTGAGTGCAACATAGTGATAAAAAACAGATGTGAAGGAGTCAAAGCCTGAGAGCCAATGTGACAAAAACTGTTTTCTACATTTGTTTACTCTCATATGCCGTTATTTCCATTTTCTGTCTCTGTGGTTATTCTCTTTGGTCTTATCTCTGCACATGGCACACGTAATGAGGCCCTCCCTCCAGCAAAAACTGACATTGAGGGACATCTGCAAAAACCTGAAACTTTCAAACTCACCAATGGGCTGTGTCAGCCTGTCCTCTTGATTATTCAACTGTTTTGACAGGGTAGAGAGCTTTGCATCACCCTGGCAACAAAATAAAGAAAAAGAGATGTGGTGACGAGCGTGCAAGAGGAACATGAGTACGCAAGCAAGAGCAAGTGGGGAGGGGTTGTGCTTTTTTTTTCAGCACCACACACCCTCACCCTACATGCTTTGTAACACGTGAATGAGCTGGGCTGATATACTGCAAAAGACACTAATACAAGCCAATATTCAGACGAATGTATTATCTCTCTTCTAATAATGTTTTTCATGGTGAAGCATGACCGTATTCTCTGCAGCATTTCAGAAGCAGTAAATATCCTGCAGAATCTAACATGGCCTCCTTTCAGCAGGAGCAGAAAGACGCAGGTGTCTTTTGCCAACAGTCGTTTTGCTTAAACATTTTTCATCACAAGAAGTCGATGAAATGAGGATTTTACTTACATCAAGTGGAAACCCGATTAGTTGTTCCATTACACCTCCCGTTAGAGTTTTAGTCTGCATGAAAAAAGAGAGACAGTTAGACATTTTAATCACAAGTAGCTTTTTTCTTTTCTTTTCTAATAATCTGCTGTCCGTTGGACGTCGTAAAGTGAGGGACTTACTGCGACGCTGCCACTCAACACCTTCATGAGGACGTCTGGAGGTGATGAAGTGCAACCAGCCCTCGCTTTTGCGTATTTAATTTTTCTGTGATAAGAACAAAATACATTTATTTAGAAATGTAATATTTTTCTTCAAACTCTACGAACTCTCTGACTAAGAAATCCCATTTTAGGTGTTTTGAGTTTACATAACCAGAAATAATGATTGTTATTTGAAGATTATTGTAAGTAAACCTAATGGTGGCTCCATATAATACCATGATCTACTTTTTTAGAGATGAAATTAACTGAAATCTATGTTGTTTAAACATCCTATCTTTGATGTTATCGAGCCCAAATTATTTCAAATATTGATGATTAAAATCGAATTTGTCTGAATTCATTTGAAGCCTAATTTAGGGGTTATACTGATCTGAATTTGTGCAGCATAACTCAAAAAGGATTTACAATCTAGCTCAAGTTTTGCCCAACTCTTATCAATTCTGATAACTAAAAGAGTATCAATGACATTGTTCTTACCTGTGAAGAGTATCTGACCAGCGTTCTTTCACCTCAGACGAGCTGTGGGCAAAATAACAGCATGGTATGAGTTACTAATCCACAGAGAGAATCAAACAAGCCAGCAGGTGACAGGACAGTGGGAGGAATGAGATGAACTGTGCACCCACGGCTTATTTTATCAACTCTGGTGGAAACTGTAGCTCAGTCATGGGAACAGGAAGCAGCGTCACGGCGGCCCCCGACTAGACACGTTCCACTTCCTTCTAGACTCATTTGCTGTGGCTTGAAGTACATCAGTGGAAACATGCTGACGAAACAGGTACAGTGTGCCCACCTGCAGGTCCTAAACCTTGAATGAGCTCATTTTAATGCCAGACACTTTTACAGTACTGCACGGCTGAGAACATCGGTGACAGCTGAAGTGTTTTTCGGCACCATGATCACCTTCATACGAGTGAAACTTTCACACACTGAATCATTACCAGAGTCCTGGCATCCAATCAGAAACAGGCTTCTTATTTTCAAGCAAAGCAACTCAAATCACTCCCAATTATTCATCATCTTCTTGGAATACATGAACGAGTGATTAGTTTCATGCGTTGATTTTCATTACTTTGTGAGAAATGTAGGAGTTAACGAATGACACAAATGAAGTATTTGCCAACTGCCATTTAGCGCTTCTGATCATAAATTCACTATAGATAAAGGAAACCACTGTCATTCGTCAATAACACTGTCTAGACAAGACATGTGAGCCAGTGTTTCTCCTGCGCCTCATCTTTATTGTAAAGGCCGGTATTTCATGGTAAAGTCAGCTGGTGTTTATTCCTTCACAACAAGGCTTGGCGGCCAACTCCACGCTTCCTATTTTTAAACCGTTTTGTCTCGTGATGCTGTAGGGAGGACTTTCTCTGGATTACTTCTCCATTTTAATAAAGGTCACAGATCACATGACAATTTACAAGTCCACATATTGCATGAACAGATTTCACTGATCTTATGACCGGAAAGAAGAGACTGTCAAATGAGAAACAGAAAGCTTATATTTGTATGTGTAAGAGTCAAAAACCAGTTTAAATTTCCAGACCTTTAAAGGAATAGTTCAATATTTTGGGACATATTTTCCTCTTGGTCTCATTTTCTGTCAGTTAGCTTAGCTTAGCACAAAGACTGTAAAAAGGGGGAAACGGCTAGCCGAGCTTTGTCTAAATGTAACTAAATCCACTGTCAGCATCTCTAAAGATCACCAAGCGAAAATTAAGGTACAGGGCGATTGGATTTTTCTGCTCTGTCTGTGCTGGAACAGACTATTAAAGTGGGTGTTTGTGCTCTGGTTATTCTGTAGCTATATGATTTAAAGTCTATTTATGAATACTGCTATATATAATAATAATAATAATAATAATAATAATAATAATAATAATAATAATAATAATAATAATAATAATAATACCTTGCAGGTGGTGCAGGGCTTTTTATTATTCCTGCGTAACAAACATGCACATAAACAACAAAAAATATTGTGTTTCAATAACTTTTCAATAAAGTCAATATCTTAGTTACGCAGTCCTAGTTATGTATTCAACTCTGGTACAACAAAACCCTTTTTCTCCTGCTGCTGAAAGAAATCCTAAAAGACGCCCTGATGTGCATCCAGGCATAAAAGTTGTACATGAATCAATATTTAACGTGCTGCTGTTTGCATGTGCGTCATCCGCTGTGTGTCCTCTCACCGAAAACACACCAGACAAAAAGAGAGAGCCCAGGCCAGGACGAGGGTCAGCCTGAGGTCAACACCCTCCATCGTTCCATCTTCTTCCTCCGGCTCGTCTTCAAAACCATAAAGCCAGATGTCCTCGAGATTCACTGTGTGCTTCAGGCGGTAGCTGGCAGTCGACCTGGTAAAACACAAGCAAAAAGAGAAGCAATGGACCTTTAAATAGCCTTTTATTTTTTATTTTGTTAACGAGTTTTATAAGATTACAGTGCAGGTTTCAGTTCCAAAAATCTATGTCTTAGTCATTGAATTTTTTTCCCCTTATAATCATTGCTGATTGTGGAAAACAGTGATTTTTATTCATATGATTAACTTTCCTTTTTAAAAAAAACAAAAAACAAAAACAAAAAAAACTTGGAGCTGAACAGAAATAAAAGGCATCATTCAAAACATTAAATGAAATCATTTGACCATATTTAATAATTCCCTCTTACATTTTCTTGAATGGAAGAAAGAATGCTGTAAATGAAAATATACTGATGAGCAAGAGTCACACGCAGGTTGTCAAGGATATTGACACACAAATCTGCTGTTTGTTTTGATAATATCAAATATATCAGAAAATATCAAAGCAAAAGCTCAAGGTCACTGGATTCCTTCATAACTAGCACTGCAATTTTTGTTTCCTGAAAGCTGAGGGCTGTGGTGGAGTCTGAATGAATACCCTTTGTGAGTGTTTCAAAAACAATTTCCACAAAGGTGCCTATTGAATGATTAAAAAGGAATCATTATTTTCCGCCTGCGCCTCCATACAGCCACACTGCTGTCCTAAACAGCAATTGAGTGTGACCCTGCTGACCTCAATGTGTTTGCAGCAGAGGTGCATTGACTGAATCCGTGAGTGCTGATAGTTTGGAGCAATAAAGAAGAGTTGGAGGGGGATGAAGACAGAGGAACTGAGCTTAGGGATTTAAGTGGTGTTATGGTATAGAAATAGAAAGACAAAAGTGGCATATTGTCCACCTGGAGTTATAGAAACACTGGGAGAAATACACAGTAAGGGTGACGAGGCAGTAGTAGACAGCAGTAAAAAAGCAAGATGAAATGTGTTTAGAAGTGAGTTTTTCTAGCTGAGAGTCAGATGTGGGTTTAGTTTGGAGCTGGACCCTGGAAGTGAGGGAGTGTATGATTCCAGGGTCCTAAGTTTCCAAGATCCTATGTTCACAAGGTCCTAGGTTTCCAAGGTCCTATTTTCCCAGGGTCCTGTGTTCCCAGGGTCCTGTGTTCCCAGGCTCATAAGTTCCCAAGGTCCTGTTATCACGGTAGCATATTCCCAAGCTCAATGTTTCCAAGGTCCTATGTTTCCAAGGTCCTATGTTTCCAAGGTCCTATGTTTCCAAGGTCCTAGGTTCCAAGTTTCTATGTTCAAAAGGGTCTAGATACCAAACATCCTATGTGCCTGGGGTCCTACTTTCCGAAGGTCCTAGGTTCTCGCGGTCTACATTTCCAGGATCCTGTGTTTTCAGGCTCATAAGTTCCCAAAACCCTAGCTTTCTAAGGTCCTAGATTCCCAAGATCCTATGTTCCAAAGTCCTATATTTCTAAAGTCCTGTGTTCCCAGGGTCCTATCCAAGGTCCTATCTAATATTCCTAGGATCCTATGTTCCCACGATCCTCTGTTCCCGGGGTGCTATGTTCTCAGGAGTGACTCCGGGTCAGCCTTGCTTATCTTACGGGATGAAAAATGGTACACTTCTGTTTAAACATTGACAAATGAAACAACTTATGATGTGTAAATTATTAAGATTCAGAGGTGTTGCAAAGGATATTTATGAAATTTGGGCAGAGTCAAGTTGGTGTACAGTCTTTATGCAAAGCTAACCGACTACTTAACTCGAGAATCTTTTCACTTCTGAATTTCCCAAAGTGTCTGAACTATTCTTTTAAAGCTGTTATTATATGAGTTGATATTGTGATTTAATGATTCTTATTACCCAAACATGCACTTGTCCATAACAAAATAAAAATCAATTGGTAGCCCCACATGCAATCATCTCTACAAGTCATGAGTGCTCATATACAGTATACAGACTGAAAAGCATCTGAAGTCTGTTTACTGTATCGTACTGTTGTCGCAGCTGTGTGTACCTACAGGAACAGTGGGTAGGTTGTGGTACAGAGATGAGTGTGATTCTCCTCCTACTCAAGACCTCTAAAACTTCCACCGACTAACAAACAGATTTAACTTAGACTCATAACCAGTTACTGAAATAACTTAAAGCTTGCTGAGATGAATTGTGTTGTCAAAGCAAGACAATGCAGTTTTCATCCTAAAGAAAGGGAGCTTTTCTATGTACCCGCTCTGTACCCTTGCGCAAGTGAATGTCCAAAACAACTTGTTTTCTAGTTTCCATTTTCAAGACTGCCTTTATGTTTAAATATATTGAGACTAAAGAACCAGCACACGTTGTTTGTTTTAAAGTCAAAACAAGATGAGCTGAAGATGGGTTGTCAATACTTTTTAAGATGAAAACATTTCTTCTGTGAATACCATCAACTTTCCCATCATGTGACTTCGCTCAGATGGGAACCACCATGCTTTCTTCTTCTTTTAATGAATTTGGAGTCAGAGTGACTAGGCATACACAGCCTGTACTGGTGGGAGATTCCCCAACAGTCCGAATCCAAAAATACAAGTTTGGTTTTTACTTCCTCTTTCACTCTCTCATTTCACATATGTGAAATTTTTTTTAACAGAAAGTTACTTAAGTACCACATCAGCATTAAAACTGAATTTTCTAGTTCCTTGGACACCAATTTGTTTTTATACATATTTTGCTGACAATATCGGGTCATCACCATCTATATATTGGAGTATATTAATATCTTACTTGACTTTGGTGAAGACAATGACATCGCTGAAGAGGAACAGGTGTCTCTCCCTGGTCTTCGTGCCCTTTGTGACCTGGACGCACTCGTCCAGCAGCAGCTCTCCGTTCTCGCTGGTGAGACCGAGGACGAACGGACTCTGAGCCACAGAAACCCAGCAGGGAGTCTCCTCCCTGAGCCACAGGAAACACACCAAAACAGAAAAGGTGGGTGACATGGAAAACCCACAGCCAGACCAGTCTACATATGAGGTCAATATTTCTGACAACTGTAACATGTTTTGTTCTAACTCTTCGGGCCTTATACCATAACAATAGTTTACAGGTACAGTAAATATCCTTTGATGGACAGAGATGATATACCACATCCTAAAAATTTGCATATTTGATGGAAAAATCACCAACTTTCCAGGAATTTAAAGCTGCTTTGACGACAAAAACCAAAGCAACAATAACTGACTCATTAATAAGTATTTGTAGAGATTTTAAGGAAAGAGTTAAACATTTTGCAAAGACATACATTTCACTTGAGCCTGGTTCTGTCGGAGGTTTCTTCCTGTTAAAGGGAGTTTTTCTTCCCTCTGTTGGAGGTTTTTCTCCCTTAAAGAGGAGTTTTTTCCCTCCTAGCTTATGTGGGAATTGTTGAATTGTTGAATTGTTGAATTGTTGGTTTCTCTGTATAATATTGTAACGTCTTGCTGTAAGGACATTAATGTGTTAAGTGCCATGAAATAACCTTTGTTGTGACTTGGCGCTATATAAATAAAGTTGAATTGAATTGAATACATAATCAAAATGTAGTTTTAACAAGTGAGCTTCAGACTGGTATTGGTACAGCTATTCCCTAAGGGAATTCATCATTGATTGTCTGAGACGCAGTAAAAGGAGAGCTTTGTGAAAATTATACAAAGACATTCCTTTGCTTTGTATTTGCTCAAGATGACAAAGAGTGTTTGGGTGGGGTTTTGTTTACAGTTAAGGTTGGGGCTGTAGGGTTAACATTGACTGAGCAACACCTACAGGAAACCTGGGAGCATCGATATGCACCAATTATACTTCCGACATCAGACATACTGACATCTAATAAATAGAGCAGGATGATAACATAGTTTCACAATTACCCATACCAGGTGTTTTTCTTTTAAAAGTAATATTAACCATTTCATGGGATCACATTTTCTTTGAAATTTCAAATGCACGTGTAATATATTGCATAAGATTTCCTGAATCTTATGAAACTTATGAAAGCAGATGGTTAAGATCTGAATTGGTATGCAGGAAGAAAATTCAATGTAACAAAAGATTCCAACTCATTTGGATTCAAAGCAAAAGATATGAGTGCAGAAAATAAATTTACTAAACTGTCCGATCCTCTTTGAACTCTTCATCACGTGTGCTTTCTCCAACATACGAACTAATCATTTTTTTGTTGTTGTTGGTTTTTCTTTATCTTAGGGCTTCTAAGAAAATGTTCAAATTTACCAATCTGAAAAGGCCACAACACTCTTAAGTGATACTTAATGACCCACACCTGCTGCAACATCACAAGCAAACATTGCTGCTTTTAAGGGGTCAGAGGTCACGAAAAGGTTGGAAACTGCTTGTCAAAATGAGCAGCTGTGAAACTAACATCAGCAATGATATTTTAATACCTCAAAGGAGTCACAGCTGTTGTGTTTTGGTCCACTATTTGGTTTGTAAAAAAAATATGAACTCGTTCTTGTCGAAAGCCTGAACACTTCCCAAATACCGTAGACAGCAGGGAATAATGCTTTAATTGGAAGATAAATGTCAGATCTGTGCATGAAGGCGACTCCGACCCTCACAAATCAATATCATGTCAATAATGGAATTTCATTTAATTGTATGAATCTCAGACAGTGGTACTGGTATTGAATTACTGGTTATTTGTTCAGCTGAACTCTTAAAATAGAATCACAGACTTTATTATTGAAAAGATTAACGCTAATCTCAGATGACATTTTACAACTCTCTTTGCCTGACTTAAATATTTGATGTGTCTTGGTAAGATTTCTTTAATAATAAAAATAAAAAAAGAATCAATGGGATCATGCTGTTGTTGCCGTGTTGTTTTTCACACATGCAAGTGAAGGGGTCGACCAAACAAGTAAGAGTTTTTGTTGAACGTGATTATGAAACCAGTGTTGGTGATTGTTCTTCCCACTGACTCTGCGCTGGAGGTAGAAATTCAAATTGGTAGAGCAGAGGTACTTTCCCTGTTCCCTCTCCGTCCCTGCAGACGATGACACATAAAATACTGGCAGGTAAACCAGTGGGAGGACTCTGTGTGTACTAACAATGTTTTACTGAAAGCCGTGTTCAAATAAACCACCGATTTTATTCTTGTTGTATGATTTTTAGGATTGTTTACAACATAGTGATACTTATCATAGACTGCTATCAATATCCGGTGATGTCATTTGGGGATTTACACTTATTTGTGTCTCGCTGAGAGCTGCATGCTACTGTCAGAAGATGGTAAATCTTAGCTTAAGTTTGCAGCTAGCCTTGCTTTGTTCAAAGATAACACAAAATAGTGTTTATTGTGTGGAGTAAAATTGACAAAGTTGAGTTTTTCATATCTGACACTCAACGCTCCATTGAACTACAGCTTGCCATTTTTAACGCATTGATTACCTTTGGACAAAGCGAGGCTAGCTGGTGAGCTAATGCTAACCAAAGCCTCGACGAGCAGAGGGTCGACAGATCTCACATCCAAGATGTCAAATTCTGCACTTTATTAACGCCATTACCGTCTTACATAGATGCACAAGGTGTTTAGGCACCAAAAACCATGCGGTTAAGGTTGGGAGAAGTTCATGGTTTGGTTTAGAAAAGGCACTTTTACGTAAGTAACTTTATGGACGTCACAAGACATCCAAGTCTTGACGACGTTTTGCTTTGTCGTGGACTCAACACCTTCCCTTCGTGGTGGAAGGTTTGTTCTCCTGAACCACCCCTGATCTCCTCTCTACATGGACTTTACTCCTCTTTGTACTTAGTCACGTTGTCTTCTTAGACTCAGATCGTCAAAGGGCACCTCGTGCACATCTCTCTGACACCAGTGGCTTTAAATCAAAAGCGCCTGAATTGACATCCTTGGGACGAGAACGGCTGACCAAGCAAGCAGCTCAACACGGCTCTCCCCACGTTTCCTCCAAATTGTTTAGGTGTACATCATTTGATTGATTATAAAGTTGTCCATAATTAGCGCCATTGAAGTATATTATCAGCAATGACTTTAAAGCAATGATGTTTTAAAACATGAACTGTTATTACATATTGAGCTCATTTGTTGTAAAGTTGTGCTTTATCAAATTTCTGTCTTTTTAAAAATAATAATAGTTAACATAAAGAAAACCTAAAACTAAGTGGTTTTATTTAACCACACAGCAATTCTTTTCCAAATCAATAGGTCAAGGACATCATGAAACAATTATAAAATGTCACACAATTTTGAAAAACAAGGCTTTAACAGCATTTACTCACAGGTTAAGTTGCCCTTGGTTAAATCTGTCCTGGACAACCTCAACAGGATGACTAACAGACAGCGTATTGACACGTGAAAATTTCTTTGAATATGTTACAATCAAAAGATGCTGAGTTTACTATCACAGAATACTAAAACTACAAATATTCACGCTGAGAAGTTGGAATTTGGCGAATTTTTGCAAAAGTACCGAAATGATTATTCAATGAAAATTATTTACTGTCAATAAAATAATTGATCATTCAACTAATCGTTTATGGTTCATCATTTTCGGGTTGCTTTCTGGGTGCCCGTGGAAATGATCAAATATCATGTGTAGTGGCTTTTTGACCGAGGGATGAGTTGATAATCATTTTTCTCAAAATGTCAAACTGCTGGTTGAACACAGTTAAGAAACAATAAGACTTTGTTAAATAAGTACATGTTTAACGACATAAGGCTAATTATCTCTGTTTATGGCGAGGCATTGTCTACGTCAGTGTCAGTCCCACTACAGTGAAACTAACACCCACAAAGCCCCCACACCCATCCTGGAACAAAATGCATCATGTGTGTTTGAGCGTGTTTGAACGGTGGGTGTGTGAGAGTGGGACGTGTCTGACATTTGCCTTATTTGCTTTGAAGACAGTGGACTTGCCCACTGGATGCTATGGTGGTCTTAGTACAACAACTCGAAAAGGTTAAATGTCAGAAGGATAAGAAATAGAGCCCACATGTCTGGCTTGACTGGGCACTAAACAGGCTGTAGGTGGTTATGACCCAATTGAAGTTTTACACCTGAAGAATCAAAGCAAGAAAAAGTTTGACGGTTGACAACAATCTGATGATGAACGTCCTCTCTAAAGAATTATTCTATTTTCTAAAGATAAGAGTCCACATTTGTGAAACAAAGTGAAAGTTAGCTCTTGATAAAGAAAATGAGCCAGAACCAGAACTCACACAGTCAATTCTAATAACAAGGACTTGTGGAATAAAATAACTCTGGGTAGGTACGGGTTTTTTCTTCAGACATTTAAAGCAGTATGAAAGGTTTGATATTTCATTTACATCATCATCTTCTATGTCATAAAACAGTAAACTTAATAAATATCAGCAAAAAGAGGTCCAAACTATAAGAATAATCATGTGGTCTTTTTTATTTACATTGTCAGTAAGGAGCAAGAGTGAAGAAGACTTGGACTCATAAATACTGGGCATTGATAGAAAATAAAGTCTCATGGAGAAATCCCTTTCTGTTTATTTGTTGGTCTTTCTATTACTTTAAAAAAATATCCTGGATTCCAATAAAATAGTAAATAAGTGTGTTGACTGCAAGTAAACTTCTGCAGATTGTTAAAATCTCAGAGGACGTGACCTCGGTGATCTCAATGGTGGCTGCAGACCCAAATAAAATCTTTATTTGAAAGTATAGATAGTTCATTAAGATCAGTTCCCTAAACTTTCTGTAAATTGATTAAACTCATATTGTACAGCATCAAAATTAAAAGAAAAGATCAGAAACAAATGTTTATCATAAGATGTACAAGAAAATAGGAAATGTTGGCGTGTAAACATCACATACAGTAGCTTTAACAAAGTCTTATTCTTCTATTTATTAGTCAAATGAAAAAAAGTCTTATTTTTACTCTAAAGCTGCTTTAGAGGAAACATAAAGCCTACAAGGTTAATAATATTAAACTGAAGAACAAAAGAAAAGACAGGATGTTGCAGTAACATGGTCACTGTTTTGTATAGGCCTAGTTCAGAAGGCTTGTACTGTCAAAACTGTGGAGGTGTTTGTGGGTGTCTGTAGAAGAGGGAAACTCCTGTGGGTTTATTAAACAGACTGTTGAGTGTGAAAAGGTCAACTGAACATGATGACCAGTTAATTAAGTTTTCTGGAGCTACTCTTTTAAAATGGAAGACCGATCAATGTCATCCACGCTGCGTAGCGGTAACAGCAAGTGAGGTTTAAACAGTTTGAGGGTACGTTTCAAAACCTGCTGTGTAAATCCCCACAAAGACATCTGTGTTTGTGGGCTGAACAGAGTGGGCTGTGTGGCCTTATGGGCGACAACAATTTGAGATCATGATGTTGTTGAACACGTGGAAGGATCAGGAGGCAGGGAAGTCAGTTTCTGTTTCTGTATATGGTCTGAGAGGCCTTTTTCTGTGACAAGCTCTGGGATTGTATTACTGAGTGCTGCCACCTGGAGGCTGGAGGCTGCAGAGAAGGTCAAACTGGGTGGGAGCCGTAAGGGTTTCAATTTGTTTTTTAATCTCTTGAAAATAGTACTTCCTCTGCTCTCGGATGTGGCTTCAATATTTGATATAATTCAATTTATAAATAAATGGTGCAATTAATGACTTTTTAAATATGCTACCCTGAATTTTTCATGCGTAATGTTCTCCTGTGATATTTTAACCTGGGCTACAACTAATATTTAGGGGCCCAAGCAGCATAGTTTGGAACCTGAGCACCAAGTGATGCGCACGTCTTAGCTGCAGCTTGCTTGCATGTGTGTGTGTGTGTGTGTGTGTGTGTGTGTGTGTGTGTGTGTGTGTGTGTGTGTGTGTGTGTGTGTGTGTGTGTGTGTCTGTGTGTGTGTCAGTCCCAACATTACTTTCAGACTGAAGATTTCTACCTCTTGACTTGTGCTGATTGTTTACCTTATTAAAAGGGAACAGAACACAATGCCACAATAACAATAAACACCTTTTTAAACCGTGATTTATTGTTGTCTTTTATTTCTTAGGAACTTGGACAGAATGGACAGAGACATTCTTTGGATCCTAGGTATCACATGTTTTCAAAGGGGTTAAGTTTGGTCAAACAGTGAGCCCACAGTGATATTACATATCTTGCTGTAATGTGTACTGTATGCACACGATTTTATATTTATCCAAACATTTGCTCAAAATTCACCAAAATATTTGACAATACACCTGACATCATCCAAATAATGTGAATTTTAGGTTTAGGAAAGGATTCAAGTTAGAAAAAAATTATTGTTTGAGTCAAAATAGATTCGTGTAAGTAAGTAAAGTTACGTACGTCATGCAAGTTACCTAATGTGTGTAACGGATAACAAAAGGTGGGTGTTACAGTCTCCTTAAGTCCTTTGTGATATCTTCAAATGTCTTATTTTCTTTGGCAAACAGCTTCAAAGCCCAAACATATAATTTTACTTTTAAGATAAGACACATAAAGGCTGCGAAAAACATCACAATTTGGGAGGTGCAACTGATGCATTTTCTCTCCGTCTATTAATCATCTGAGTGTTTCGGGTCTAGTTGGACTAATCTTTCCCCGACATGGAAAGATGGTAAAACTATCTCCACGCTCTCTCAACTCCACATTCATTACCATCTGTCGCCGAGAAAACATCAGCTGGCAGGATCTAAAAATATCATGAGGCGAAAGGGCAGGAAGAAATTTAAATAAGCATCTATATGTTGATGTAAAAGTTTAATAAAAATGTTCATCTTAATTCTGCAACGATCCAAATAATTGTTATTATAATATATTTAATACAATACAACTACAAATATGTAATTGAAAAGTATATTATACAGAATAATTAAGGGGACATAATGAGTACGGTAACTAAGGTTACAGTTGTGCAAATCATAACATGAAGTTACAACAGGCTTCTTCCTGTGGAGGTTTTCTTTGTATTTAACGGAGCACCTACCAGGTTAATGAAGCAAACGCATTGTAGCAACACCCACAGTAGGAAATAAATAATCATCCAACTGTTGTTACACCGAGGCCAGAGCTGTTTCTGTACACAGACCAAAACAATACTTTTTTCATAATAAATAGAAACACGTTTTCACCATTTCAATCCTTTTTTAAAATTTTTTATATATATATATATATATTCTTAAATGCTCAAATAACAATATCAACGAAGGCAGTAATTCTTAAACAAAGCACCCCTTATTAAAGGTGTTGAATCAAGGAGTAGAGAAGAAAGAAGAAAATGCCCTAAAACACACTCTGTCATATTTGTGTGTGCTTTATTTGGTCGAGACCTGCTGTGAGCACCTGCTTCGTTTTCTGTTGAGGGTTTTCTAGCCTCACTCACTCTGCACCTGCTGCAGCGGTAAAAACTGCGACGTCATCAGGACTGCAGGTTGGTAAGTAAGTGTGGTTACAACTTCATAGGAAATATGTTAAGGTGTTGTTCATGCTACATCGCTGATATTTGATTATCTTGGTGAAACTTCCTTCTAATGAAATGCTGTTGGTATGACCTTTGACCTTTTTGAGGCTGTTACACAACAACACTTTAGATCTCAAGACATGTCACACTTCACAGGGCTTTATAGTAAATAGTGACAGCAAATCCACCTATAAAACCATTAATAAAATGTTCAGTTGATGGTAAAAGGTTTAAAACAATGACGTGCACACCTGATCGGAGACCATGACATCCCCAGAGCCTTCCCAAACACCAGGGATGGAGCAGAGCGTCTTCTCCGAGCCAAGTGTCTGAAGTGCTGGATGAAAACAGAAGGCACGTAACAGTGAAACCACATTTTCTATATAGATATACATGAAGTAAATTAAGATATGCTACAAGTCTCAGCTTTAATTTGAGCAGTTTTAAATGTTTACTAAAATACTTTCAGTGCTTTTTCTTTCTTTTTTCTGACTCAACACCATCGGAGAAACATCTTTGTTGCCTGGAACATACGGAGTCCCAGCAGCGTATGACTTTGATAATACTCCGTGTTTTCTGACTTGTAAGAGAAAAATTAAAGACTGATATTTTAGCAATAAAGTAAAATTAAACAAGATTTAAGGCTCCGCAGTCAAGCTAGCCACTTAACGAGTACATCACAGCTTTAAATTAGGTGATGATGTTCGCTTCATGGTAGTTTAATCTATCTTTTCATTTTCCCAGCAGGAGAACAGTCTTCCACACACACATCAACGTTTGTTCATTTGTGTGAGAGAAAACAAGCAGACTTTCCATGGTGTTGTGGCGGTCCTTGTGCTCTAATTGGTGGACAAACAGAGAAACTGGGTTGAGCAGAATTCAAGATGAAGAGAAAAACAGCAAATCAAACACAAAGGTTGGAACACTTGACAAAGCGTCTCTCTGGCACGTAAAGCCCACTGACTCATGATGGACCCCATCAAGGACACGAAGGACCGGCGTGACCTACCTCCAGCTGCTATGAAGGCATTCATGTACATCCCTGAGGTATGGCTCCTTCCAGTCTGTGCACACTACTGATGTTATGAGATTATTTATTGTATCTTATCCATGTCTGAAGCTGCCATACAGCTTCAATAAGTCTCTACATGTTCACCATTCAAACATTATGATGAAAATATAAAGGTTCTCTTTAAGGTGAAAGTTTCTATAGAGCAGCCATGGCTCAGTTCAACCACCTTCCATCTTCTTCATATTAATCCAAAATCAGTGCAATCTTTTCAGCTGATGATGGAAGACTCATGTCTCCATCTGCTAGCACCAATTTTGAAAGTCTTCATGTTGAAAGGAACGAGACATGACAAGATGAGGAGGACATGTTTGAATGGAAAGACCATTCTGTGCTCAAACAGCACGGCTAAAAACATTAACATGAAAACTGGGCTAATAAACTAAGCTGTAGTGTTTTAATAAATGTGTTGATTCCTTGTTAAGACCCAAACCCTGTTTGTGTTGTAGCCTTCTAATTGTGTGGTGTTAAAAATTAAGCCTGGATATTCAAGATTTTTCTTGCCAACACACCCAGGCCAACAGCATGTTGGTCTGTCTCTCAAAAGTGTCCCCTTCCCATCCTGTCTGCAGCACCAAGCCCATTTGTTCCTACTGAAGATGTACATTTTTAAAAACAGGCCTTGTAAGAAGTAGTTTCATTTATAAAAAGTTGTAGTGATGTTTTTAAACTTTTAATTTGAAACAGATACAGGAAGTGTTGAATTCTATTAACACATGCAGTAACTTCAACAGGGCAAACGGGAGCGGATCAAAATAGGGGTTAGCTGAGTAATAAAACACCATAAAGCTTGTTTTCTTATGATAACAGTACAGTTTATCTCACTATCACAAGAAAACAGAAGACCAATTTGTCATTTGCCACCCCATCCCACTCTACATAGTGACCCTCACAGCATCTTTACATCGCCTCCAGACACGGGTTGACTGTGACCCTCAACACATTTATGGCGTAGCTAACTGATGAATGATTTATTTCCTTGCAGCTAGAGACTGCTCACGATTGAATACGTAGGCTTAAGTTCTGACACCAAAGTATGGGACCAATGGGAAGGTGCAGCCAGCCTGGCGTGGCACTCCTGACAGCTGATAAACTTTACAAGTAATCAGAAGAAACAACCTTTGGTTTTGTTCTGATAACGGGTCAATTATCTCGAGATAACAAAACTCATTTTTCTGAGATAACAAAAACTTGTGATCTCGAGATGACGGCCATTCTCAGCTTCCATAGAATAAACACTACGTCTGTTCGACCAGATTACTCTCAACACAGTACAAGTCTGGATAACTGACACAGTGCAAACAAGTTTACAACATATTGACAACCAAGGTTTTTACGTGTGCCTCCCCCCTGGGGAGAAATGATGACAGAAGTGCGTCCTCATCCCAGGCATCATTCAGAGGAATTGTTTTGGATGTTTTGGACGACAACAACACAGGGAAACAGATTTGGCAGAAATGGCTGGAAATTGGACACTAAGTTAGGGTTTCAATTGTTTGGACCAACAATTACTAACTAGCACTAACTCTAAGGTCTTTGTATAAAGAGATTTGATGTCTATGCTGTCAATGAGGATCCTCCCTGCTTTGTATCTGCACTCTGTAAAGCTCAGTGACCCTCCATGTAACTACCATCGCTGACTGCCTAACGCTAGCAAGATTGCTCTTGAGCTACCTGCTCTTGAGCTGACTCCTTCCATGTTTCCTTTCACCTCATGACAGTTCAGTAAAAGTTAGTAGGTTTTTGTCAGACTGTGCAGTGGCAAAGTCTTTCTCTCCTTGTCCTTGATAATGAAACACCTTTTCAAATCCCTCACAGGCACACAGAGACTGATGAACATGAGGCTGTGCCGATGTGGTACATAGATCCATGTGTCCAAAACAATTAACAGAGTTACACTCAGCGGTCGTCACCAACAGGATCTTTTTCCCTTTTGCCAGTGGGTTGATACTCACAGGACGCAGTGAAGCTGCAGCCTCATCGTAGCTTCCTCTCCTCATCGATGCAGCTCCATAACCTGCAGTGTCCATGCTGGCGTCTCAAAGCGAGTCCTCAAAACCCTTTCTGTCCTGCACTGCAGTTCGTGTAGTCAGTTATCAGTTTTCAATTTGAAAAGCAGAAGAGAAGCAGTTCCCATCCCAGTTTGAGGACTCTGCTGGGAATGAGCTGAGGGAGCGGCTTCAGAATGATGCCTCCTGTCCTGCACAACAGCTTCTACTAACTAGTGCTAATGAGGGTTTAAACAATGGAGGTCTTGCTGGCACACAAAAGAGGAGGGCTCTTTTTTTTTTGTGCCTGACCTGGACCTGCATCGCCCCCCCGAAAACCCTCTCTAGCCATCCCTCCCTCCATCTCACCATCCCAGCCTGTCCTGTTACGCTCCAGTGGGGCAGCTTCCTCCCGTAATGAGACAGCCGTGTGTCCCAGCAGGGCCTGCCACCTCGTCCCCATTTCCCAGCTAATGAGGGTGAGATGCCGTGACAGCCAGTGGAAAAACAGGGTGTCGCAGGTTGACCCCACGTCTCTCATAAATACACATTTATTGAGCAAAAAATCCTTTTATTTTCATGTAACTACTGGTCGAGCCACAGTCAAACCTCCTGTCCCGCTTCTAATACAAACTGAACAACAATACAAAGGTTGATCAAAAAGTTCATAGGCTTTTACTTCTGCGCATGAACGGAGCGCAGTACAGTGATGTACATCGAGCAGGATGAAGCTATGACCTTTGAGCTCAGGTTTTTGCAGTTCCTGAACATGTGTTTTTTTGAGCATTGGTTCGGACCTGAAACTTGAGCAGAGAGCGCAACACATTTTGGCTCAAATTTCTGGGTAACAGAAAGAGTTTGCAGGATGACAAATTCAGTGAGTAGGGGTTGTGGGGAGCCATAATTGGGTTGTTGTGGCCGACAAACTTGCCTGGTTGTCATGTCAACCAAAGTGCCACCGCTCCACAGATCAGTGGGTTTGCACTGAATGTTTTCCCTCAGGTGCCTCAGATCGTCACAGTAGAGCTCGGTGTCTTAAACTGGGGGATGAATTCACGGTGCACAACCCTGTGAATCTCAATGAAAACCCGCCTGGTTGCTCCTGACCTGATGCGCCTCTGTCGGTTTTGGACAGAGGTTCTACCTCGCCTGGCTCGTTGCTCCATTGCTGTAGACGTGCTGAAGCATTTCAAGGCTCTCAGCCGAAGCTAAAAATCATCTGCACGCTCTCTGCTCAAGTATTTGTAAATTGGAATACTTGCTCACGAAGGTTAAAGCTCTCCACTGCTCTGTGCACATTTACCTGCAACAATAGCAGTCTCTGAACATTTTGATTGCCCTCTATGTAGGTTGTTTGTCTCATGATACTAACAATCGGAGATATTGTATGCCACAGTGACACAGCCTGAAAAGACCTGACCCTAACAGCAATAAAACAAATCTGATAAAAGTAATGGAACAGATATTGACACTGCTTTGTACTGTCAGTACTTTAAGCAGTTTTAGACTAGATGGCATCTTAAAGAAGGATCTGGGATGAGAGCAACACAAATGTATGGCAAGATAAATCCAAAGGGTCTCAGAACAAGTTTCCCTTCATGAATTCTGATCTTTGCTGTTTTTTCTTGTGAATTACAGTAAATCTTTCTTTGACAAGCATACCAATATGAAAAGGAAAACTCAATCACACACACAAGTGTGCTTGTATTAGATTAGATTAGATTAGATTAGATTAGATTAGATTAGATTAGATTAGATTCAACAGTTTAAGTACTGAGATGACAAAATGTATTTAAAAAAGGTTATTCCACGTTTTTATTACGAGCAACGTGACCGTCTATATAATTCTCTGGTGACCCAGTACTGATGTAGCATGCAGTCCCCAGGGTGATGGCCAGTTCATGGCATCTCTTCTTTTCATTACAGGCCCACTAGGTTTCCAAGAAAAGTGTCAGAGAATTTCCTTTAGAGGACTCCATTTACTATTCAGATAATTTCACAAATTATCCCTTTAAGTTCATACTTTGATTAAGTATAGTTCTAACAGTTTTATTTTAGAGTGCAGTCACAGGATAATTAGGATCGTTAAGGACTGAACAGCTCAATATAATCTGTAACCTCATGCCTGAGGCAGAAATATAACTATGAAAGGTCTGCTGAGCTTTTACTTTTACCCCTCTGAGAAAAGGCTGCTTACAGCCGCAGTCCATATTTTGACACGCAAGTGTTTGACAAGAAGGACTGATTTATATATTTCCTTGAGATTCACACCAGCGTTGTGCTGCCTATAAACCCAGCCTTAAAGCTGCACTAATCAATATTTTAATATTAATATTGGATCCTGTCAAGGGCGTCTCTCACACAAACCCACAGAGAAATGAGAAAATATTTTTTTACTAAAGGTTGTAACTTTTTGAATACCATTACTTTATTAATAGGCACTAACAGCACTTGGCTGAAGTTGAATCACAACACAATTTACCTATCAACATATACAACCAGAAAAAAAGAAAAAAAACCCTCTTTTATGTTTTTTTTTTTTCTTAAATAAACCACAGACAGAATTCGAAATGTAAACGTGGTCTCTGTATTTGAAGTCAAAGGTGCATAAATGAAACCTAAAACATTGGCTCTTATTATCTGCTTTCTTTTTCATGGTTTTCTTTCAAAGCTATGATGCTTCCTTGTCTATTATTTAAGCTCACAAGAAGACTGTTCAAATTTATGTTACATAGCTAAAAAAAGAAATTGGCCACAAAAAGATGCCAACAGCAGGAGCTGCTGTCCTCACAGACAGATTAAATACAAACAATATGTTTAGCTGTCAGTTTGCATTCAGTTTTTATTCAACCCTAATTCCCAAAACACTGAAGCCTCTATAATGCTCCGACTGCGGGTCTCTTGTAGAGTCAAAGTAAATTTCAGGGTTTTTTATTCTCCTGACCTGGCGCTATTTGGACTAAACGTCCAACTCCAGTACTAACTTGACAGCGGGGAAATGTTCAAACAAACAAACAGTGCTCGTGCCCTTTTGTGATCCACATTTTGAGTTGGCCTTGATCGTGGAGAACTCCATTCAGCCTTGTTTGGAAAAAGTTAATAGTTTCCATGCTGTTGTCAAAAGCTCAGCATGGAGCCAATTCGGAGGGGGACCTCTGTTTTGATCTCTGTGTTGGCAGTGATGGGCTTCACTTATTCTACAGATGTACCCCATTATTGTGACGACTACAATTTTTGTCATTTCTCTTTTCTTTTCTTTTTTTATAGATCTACTTTTTGATATTCTTGAGGTGTGTGCATGTCTGTTATTTGATTGGAAGTGACTGTTTTCTCACTGGTCATAATTGTGACCCCCATGTTTAAGAAAGCTTTCAAAGTGTTGTTGTTGGCTTCTGGGCAAGAAATTTAAATTTCAAAAGAACAAATTTATAATCTTGGTTCAAATTTATCAACGTCATGTGAACAGTGTGAAAGGTCACGTGACCAAATCAGTTTACTTCCTGCTTACACCTCTGGAAGACTGCTTTTTTCAGACTTAAAGGAGGTAAATAAAACACCTTCATTAACAGATAGAAATATCATATGTTTTATAAACAGTCTTTTAAGGGTCTAATACTAAAATGAAAAGGGTACAAAGTTTGTTTCTTAAGCAGCTCTAAGGAGTGAAATGCATTTGCTCAAACTGAAGGGGAAAATTTGAGAATAAATGGGAGAATCAGCCACAGACTGATTTGCCTCTTAAAAAGCTTTCCTCTGCCCAGATGCGGCTTTTTCTTCCAGGGTTGAATATTTGAAGCAGTAATCAGAGCTTTGAAAACAATGATATTCTTTCTGCACTTTACGGCATTTTTGTAATGCCCTTGTCACCACGGTCAAATTCTTGAAACTCCCTGTATGGAGCTTTTACAGGGAAATTAAATTGCTGATTTGGACGATGGAGGAAACACAGCGTTGCTTTGTGGCTTCGCTCATTAATGCGGCCGATTGTCAAAGATGTTACATCATCAGCACATACACAAAGCCAGGCTAAACATCTCTGTGCTCATCTTTCATGGAAACAGTTTGACACCATATCTATAACCAGGTCGGTAGTGTGGGTCCTTGGTCCGATGAAATTCAAATGTCACTCTCTGTTATTACCATGAACTCGATAAACACGGCAAATCATACAAGCAGGAAATGAAACAAAGACACAGGGTGTGAGAAACTACACAAAGTCAAACAGGAAATACAATGCCAGCTAGCTAGTTGTGAGCTCTGTCTGTCTGCTGTTTGGATACTTTTTTTTCCAAAAACTTCAACAATTGGTCATTTTAGCAAATGCCTGAAAATGACTCCTGTAAGAAGTCACATTGGGAGCAAAAGGGGAAGTCAGGTGAGTTTGTACGAGAGCGACAAAATCTGCAAAGCAAAAAGGTCAGGTTGGACGGACGGGTCAACAAAACATCGGACCTCTGTTTGCATCGCTACTGACCTTCCTAATGTTCACAAAATGCTTGGTGAGCTATGATCTCTCCCTAAAACTCACCAAACCTTAAAAGATTGTGTCGTCACACCATAAAACTGGTTTATTTTTTAACACTAATGTGAAAAATGTTAAGAAACCACAGACAAATGATTGTCATTGTGATGGGACCATCAGACCTGAGAACCTTCGATCTGTTAAAACTAGAGAACATGGACACACACACACTATATGTTGCTGTTGCTCTACGTTCATTTGGAGGACACTTGATGCACTGGCCGTGTACTTGTGTTTTTCAAAGCTTTAGCTATTTAAAATGCTGTCTAAAACTAAGACAGTCCTCTACTGCTGGAGTCATCCTTTCTCCTCCACATGCATACAAAAATGTACATTTCTAATTACTGCAAGGAGCTCTTTGAACAGTGAGCTTTATGTCACCTATTAACATGCATGATGCTGTTAAATTAGTAAGGCGAGAATTACATGCGGAGAAGCCAGTTCTGCTCTCGGTGGGAATTTTCTTTCTATCCATTTATGCATCTCAGACAATCAGACTGTGGATTGAATAGAAATAGGAGAATGTTTAATGATTTTGAACCATCAAACATTCATGATACGAAATGACTGGAATCCTTTAAAGAAATAGTTTTGATCAGTTTATTATTCTGAGTTTAAATTGATTTGATCTGGTCTGCAGTATTACTGTTTTTATTCATTTCCTTCCATACCTACCTTCCTACCAGGTACATCATGTCATGCTGACACTTGAGTCATTAGATAAGAAAACATCAATGGAAATTGCATTTATTTTAAAGAAAATAGAGCACAAGTTCACGTGTCGAGCAAAATATGCCACAAAAAAGGTTTAATTTTAGATTTTAAATGATACACCAATGGATATAGGGCATGATTTACTAAGATCTCAAATAAAGGGTACTAAATTGTGTGTTTTTTCCAAAAGTTTGCACATTTATTTTGCACCCATTTTGCAGGTGATTTACTAAGAGTATTTGCTTCACTGATATCAGATGCAAATCGCTGTATTTAAATGAGGGGTTTGTGTGTGTTAAAGTGAGTCCAGCGATGAAAAACAGAGCGACCGCAAAAAGAAAAGGAAATCTGATCCCATTGAAATAAAAAAAAATATGAATATAACAAGAAGAAAACGCTCGGAGATTATCAGCAAGAAAGTCAATACTGTGGGAAAAACAAAAAGGTTTAATAATAACACGAGTTTTCAGTGTCTCGCAAGTGCCGCGGAGCCTTACGAAGTTACCTGTGAATTCTGCGGGACACATTCAGCACCTGTGACAGCTCACCTGAATAACTGGACTGGGCGGGATATCCGAGCAGCGATACGCTGGAACCTCCCAGAGGCAGGACAATGCTGCGTCGCAAGAAGTGTTTTAATTGCTGGTATTTTGTGGCTCCTCCTTGTTGTTGGCTGTCAATCATCATTCAGTTCATTTAATAACTCAGAAGTGTCATCGTTATACAAACGGTATGTCTGAATATTTTTTCCCACGAGTGTAAAGCCACGTTCTCAGCGTGTCCTGTAGTTTCCCTGCGTCTCCTTCTCACCACAATAAGAGCAGCCGTCTCTCCAGATTAGCCCTCCTGATTAAGACGTGGCTTTCAGTCGTACTAAAATACACACGCAACCACTTCTCCTATTTCTACTTTCAGGTTGAGTAAATATCGTTGCATGTGATTTTACACACGTAAACATTTAGGAAATCAGGCTCATAGAGCTTAAAATAAAATTAAAACAAATATTTGGACAGCTAGTTGCTTCACTGAATGTCAGACCTGACATGTTTAAGTATTCGTCATTAGGGCCCGAGCATCGGTGCGAAAGCCCTGTTGAATTTACATGTATTTTTCCTTCATATCCCATAGTTGCTATGTGATTTAAGTCAGGTCTCTGCTAGGGCCAGTCTGAGTCTTTGATTTTCTCCGGGGAAAAATCTTCTTTCAACGGGCAGCTGGTATGCTTTGGATCATTATCCCGCTCATCGATCTACTGCTGTTGCTTCAGTCATTTTTGGCAGATCTCTTTTTAGTTTGTGAATCCGTCAATAAAAAACAAGTTCATCCGCACCAATGTTAAAAAAAAATAGCAAAAGAGCCTCAGACTGTGACATTCCCTCATCCACGCTTTATTGTTCCAACACAGTCTGGTACTTTCTGAACACAAATTTTAAACCAGATAATTTTTTCAGATTCTTGATTTTCAAAATAAAACTCAACTCCTAAAGCAGCTGCCTTTCTGCACAAATTCTTCTGCAAATTTCTGCTCATGCTTGTTCATCCTATTCCAAATGGTTAATGAACGGAGTTGTATCTTGTAAATGTTGTTCATCAGTCGTGATCCTTGCTGTCGTTTCTGTCTGTTTTGTTTTTTTATTTGGATCCATTTTTTTTTTCAATAAAGGCAGAAAAACAGTAAGTTTATATATAAGTGTAGTCAGAGAAGAAATACGAAAATGCTTCAAAATCATTCCTTTTCAGCAAATTTCAGAGAAACATCAAGTTTTCCTGTTTCTTTGTGTTCTGTGACAACAACAAATACCAAAAATTAGAGATTCACAGGAATCATAGAACACATTTAGTATTGAGCTCTAGCATTGAGCAAGCTGCAAATTTGCAGGGTGGTAAAGCTAGAACTGGTTTAACCAGCAAAAATATAACTGCTGATTCATTAATTCTCATGTTTACACTTTGTGAAAGTTCACAACATCAAAACGGTGGAATGATTTCAGAGTCTGTTCAGTAAGGATTATATACTGAGCTTTACCGGGTGTAATTCATTTTTCATGGAAGTCCATCCAGCAGTTGCTTAGATATTTCAGTCTGGAGTGACAGCTGTCTCCAGCGCCGTGCCACTAGTGCAACAAAACACAGGTTATGTGAATGATGGTTCAGCTCCATTTAGCCGTGCCTGTTAGCCACAACAGTGATCCAGCATGCTGAACAAAATAACATCCTCAGAGAGACAGCTTGATATGATTTTGGGATGGCCTCTCCAATGTTTGTCATCTCACGTCAGCAGTAAACAAAATGATGTCGACGTATACTGTAAATTACAATTGTGTGTCTTTGTGCCCTCAACAGATGTGAATCATACCCAAATATAAATTCGTGATGGCACTTTGGTTCTCGAACACAACAACGTGTCCACTCAGCGCATTAAAAAGTCACGTTTCCTGTCTATAATAACACGATTGTCGCTTCCAACCATCCCTCCTCACCGGATTCTGTTCCCTCCAGCTTCTTTCTGTTTCCCAGCCTTCAGTAAAATAGTGTAAAAGCATTTTTTTTTTTTATCTGTGTGACGTTTAACCACGCTGCCTTAAATCATAGCTCCCCGTCCCTGTGCCAGCAGTGATATAGTTTATATAGAGACTGGCTGGGAGTCCTTGGCAGGGTTTTTGTCCGAGATGGTGGGGCCGTTCTTTGACGTGGACCCCCAGCAGGTGTACACCGGCCTGCCGAGTACATGGCTGTTGCAGGTGTGCGTCACTTTGACTTTAGGCTCACTCTTGCTGTGAGTTCTGTCGTGAGAAGAAGCAAAGATCTTCTTTTGATCGCAGCCCCGTTCTTGGAGCTGAATGTGGATGGGGTGTGGGGCTTGGTGGCCCGTGGCGGTGTGGACCCCCACTCGGTTTCCCCCGAGCTTGTGGTAGCATGAGAGAAGCAGGCAGTGCAGCTCCCGCTGGAAAGTTTTGTTGAAGAAGAAGTAGATGAACGGGTTGTAGATATGAGAGCTTTTGGCAAAGAGGGCGGGGAAAACAAAACCCTCAGGAGCCATGTCCCAGTGCTCATTGTGGAAAATGGAGATGAAGGACACGACAGCGTACGGCGCCCAGGCAATCACAAAACCCAAACTAATGCAGAAAAACATCTGGAAGAGGAAGTAAGAGAGTAGGGGGGATCATTTTGTAAACTGGAAACACACCAATGCTGTAAAAGCAGAAACGTAATGAATCTTCTTTTATGACGCACACAAGTAAATAAAGGCAGCAAGAAGCACGTGTCCTGGGAAACAATCCTCTTGCAAAAAACAAAGTAATGGTCATGCGGTGAAACAGTGAACAACGTCCTATGTCTACATTTTCCTCGTAATGAATGTCTTACAGTCATGTGAATAAAAAAAATGACAGCATTGGTCACATGATTCTATTTTCAGGAGCAAAACTATAACGTAGTATTAGAGCCACATAAAAGAAAAGAAAAGGGAAAGACATTTTTTTACATTTTGCATTTCAAGAATAAAGTTGAGATTTCAAGATTAAAGTCAAACTTCTAAGAATAAATCAACCATACTAGCTTTTGTGGATATATTTCTACAAAACGCCTTGTGTAGATGAACTGGTGACATAGTATTGCAGATTTGGTTTAAATAACAGGGACATTATTTGTCTTTTACCACATAAAAACAGTATGTTTATAAGCATTAGGTGTAACCATCGATATCTCTGCATGTCTGATTCAGTTTGCAATATTGGTGCTATGTGTTTCAAGTTTGCGGGGTTTCTCCTTCTGAACAGACGCATTTTTCAGTACTGTCACTTCAAAGTAACAGCCAGAATCTTTTATTTTCTTTGAATATTTTCTAACCTCAACCGAGTTGAAGACCTGGAGGTTGAAGACCTGGAGGTTGAAGACCTGGAGGTTGAGATACCACCAATTAAAGGTAGAATTTTTTTTTCATACTTTCTTTCACTAGTCTTTGCTTTTTGTTCTTATAGATTCATGGGAAATGTTCATATCCAGCATGGGAAAAATGACTGGTTCGGCTTATTTTTAATTAATGACGGGATTATTGTCCGATGGACAGCTAGAAAACTAATAAGAAGGGCCGACTTCATGTAGCAAAACCAAAATAACTGTATTGACTTCGTATTTCCTGAGAGAAGTTGAATGGGAGCCTATGGAGCTGGAGGCTTTTTGGAGCCGACCTCGAGCAACGCTCGGCGGTATTGCAGCTGAAAGCGCTTCTGCATCGGCCTCGTTTTTCAGACCCAGAAGCTTTTTCCACTTTTATATACAGTCTATGGTCAAGTCGCAATAAATCAACCGCATCTCACCATGGAGAGTCGCTTCTCAGAATGACGCAGGTTGTTGCGGATGCCTCTTGAGGACAGCGAGGAGGAGAAGCGAGACACCTTGTAGAGGATCCGACACTGTGACACTACGATGAGGATGACAGGAACCAGCGTGAAGCAGGCGAAGGAACAGATGACATAGAAGGCGTCCTTTGCTGAGGTATGATAACGCCTCCAGGCAACGGTGCAGGACAGACCGTAAGGCTCAGGGACGTACTCGCCCCAGCCAAACAGAGGGAAGCTGGACCACACCGTGGCGACCAGCCAGATGCAACAGCACACTAGCCGAATGTTGGCTCCTTTGAGCCACTCTGCTGTGAGAAAGAAAAAAACCTGGATTACAGACTGGACATGTATACAATCCACGACTCAGCTGATCTAATACTTCATTTTAGGACATGACATGACATGACTACTTTTTTTTGCCAGAAGTTAGATAAATATGAAACTACAGTCAACAGCTGGTTAGCTTAGCTTCGAATAAAGACTAGAAATAGTGGGAAACAGTTAGCATGGATCTGCGGAAAAGCTAAAAATATGAACCAACAGGGACCTCTGAATGTTCCAGGGGATTATGTGCTCGACTGTTTCTTGGATGAGTTTCGTAATTTCCAAAGTTCAAAACATGGGAGACATCTGAGAATAAAAACTGTAAAGTTTATTCCACCGGTCCGTTGCTGCAGAGAAATACGAGGTGTGACCAAAACGTTCCCAGACTGTTCCTGTTGCGCATGAGAAGCAAAAAGTAATGTGTACGGAGCAGGAGGAAGCTATGACCTTCATACGTACGTAGTCCGGTTTACATTGCTGGATCAACATCGGCCCCTGAGTCACACACGTTGTTGTGACCGCTAGTATTCATGCATTTGCAATTTCACAATGGCCTTGAAACTTGAGCAGAGAGCACACGTCAAAATGTGTGTTAAACTTAGGAAGTCTGTAACAGAGACCCTTAATGTGCCTCAGAAAATCAACGTCAATGAAGCACTGAGACTGGAGACGTGGTTTAAGGACATTCACGTTTCAAGAGAGCAAAACGACCCCAAGAGTCTGACCGTCAACACGGAGTTCCACTTTGACGTTCGGAGGCATCTGAGAGGAAACATCCAGCGCTGAAGATCTGAATTTAACGTGGTGGCACTTTGGTTCTCGAACACAACAACGTGTCCACTCAGCGCTTTAAAAAGTCACAAGTTTCCTGCCTATAATAACACGATTGTCGCTTCCAACCATCCCTCCTCACCGGATTCTGTTCCCTCCAGCTTCTTTCTGTTTCCCAAAAATGTTACACCAAATCTGATGTTTCTTCTCTGTGGTGAAACTTAGACTACTTACACACAAAGGATTTAGCTTCCTTCTGCATCACTGCGCCGTGCTCTCTGTGTGTGTGCAACACCACCAGTTTCTGAACTTTTTGATTGCGCCTCATTTTAACAGATGAAGTCTTACTCATGCCATAAATTCATATTTTGAAAATTGTATGCTTGTTGGGTTAATGTAGGATCTCCTGCATCCAGTCACATGTTTGTTCTGTTTTCAAATTAATAGTCTCTCCCTCACTTTGCTCGATCTACACAAAGAAGATCCAGTATTGAGCATAAAGGGTTTCGTGGGTAACTTTGATGAAGGATTATTACATTTGTTTGTCCTTGCACCATCAAACCTTTGACTGTCTGTAACAAATCAACAACAACCGCCCCAACCGTAAACCAAGCTGTAGCAGGTCTTCAGGTAGCGGATGACGCTGATGGCCGTGATGGTGAACATGCCACACAGGCCGAAGATGTAGCAGCCGAGGCTGTAGTAAACACATGTGACGTGCTCTCCCAGCCAGGCGTGGTGGAAGGAGGATAGGATGGAGAGGGGGTAGAAGCAGACGCAGCAGAGGAAGTCGACCACGGCCAGGTTGACGCACAGCAGCTCCGAGCCCGCCATCTTCTTCCTCCTACGGTAACAGATCAGCAGCACCAGCCCGTTGCCCAGAACGGAGAGCAGAACTGTGCAGCGGAGAAGAAGACCGGAGTCAAAAAAGGATTCAATTAAACATGCATTCATTTTTTTAAATGTTGGCCACTTGGAGGCAGCACAAATGTAAACACAAAACGGAGATTATTGCCTTATAGAGATATATTCATTTATAAATCAACTAGACAGAAAGCAATATTTTATCGAGAGTGGAATTTTAATGGTTTTAAAAGTTGCTCTCGTTTTTTGACATTAATTTACAAAAATCTACAGTATGTGTATTTCCCATAGCAATGAGAACATCTAATTGGCTCCTCATGAGAACATACTAGGGACAGCATGCAGACTAACTACAGTATTAACATTTGATCCGGCACCTGGCAGTGCATGCAAGTGTACAAGTGTCATTACTGCAAAACACACTCACACACATCCATTAGTCTAATTACTCTCACTCTGCTATAATCAGCCTCATGATTCACCGAGCCCTGCGGGTCAATAAAACAATACGTCAAATATAAAGTTCAGGACGCACAGAATAATAATTGAAACTGTATCTTGGGTGTAAAATAAAACATTTGTTAAGACCACAAAGCTACATAAGGGAGAGAAAAGGAAAACTGAATGTGTATTGCTTTGCTGAAAATAGGTTATGAAATCTGCCAGAGGACTTTCCTAATGAACCTTACAGATAAAATCAATTTATTTCCTTTAGTTTCAGGAAATACTACTTTGAAAGTGACTTTTGAAATAATAAAAGTGTATTTGTGTTTCATTTTAGCAGATTAAAAAATAAAAAATAAAAAATAAAAAAAAAAATCACATATTCTAACAATGAGTCTGTGGCCACTGGCTAGTGAAGGACAGAGAGGTAAGAGAGAAAGGGAGAGAGCAGTTAAATGCACATACCGACGAGGAGAATGGCCAGTCCCACACATATGTCAGCAGCAGGGGTGAGTTTGGACGTGAAGGCAGAGATTGTCCGGTTGTCACTGGAGGAGTTCAGAGGCATTGGTTGTTCCTGACGCTGCGTCTCTCAAAGCGAGATATGCGTGTGCCTGAAGCTGACTTTCTTTTATGCGGGGCTGGTGCGTCGTCATGGTAACTTGGAGCATGAGGTGTGTTAAAACACATGCAGGATGTGATCCGATCCAGAAGGGTTAACTCGTCTGTCGGGAGGAAAGGTCTCTGCTCCAGTAGGTATGGAGTCCCAGAGGCGACAAACGTCACCGACTGTCAATCAGATGAGTGGCAACAACAATAAACATTTGGGTAGACAGAAATAAAGAGTCTTTAAAATGTTGATTCATTTTTAATCTAGACTAGGTTGGAAATTATTTTGACCATTTATTCTATAGCTCTTTTGAGGTTCAATCTTCTCACATTTTATCTTTCCTTTTTATATCTTTTAGCTGGGGTTTTTTTCCAACTTTTTAAAAAACTCTTAAACCAAATATTTTGTTTTTGGCCACTTGAGGGCAAGTTCTAAAAACCACTTTGACCTTTCAGATGATGTGTTGACTCAGAGCAGTGGTGCTGGTGATCAACAAATTAAAAATGATACCCTCAGTGTACAACAACAAAACACAAAAATTAAATAAAAACAATGAACGATATAACCACGTATCACCAGCAGAGCCTGCTAAAGTACCACTGCTTAGCTCAGCAATTTTCATCATGGACCTTTTTAAGTGCAGAAATAGGAAGAAGAGCCTAAAACACTGGGAACTAACATATAACTTCACTGCCTGTAATGCATCCTGTATGTCCTGCAGGTCTCCTATAATGTGCTACAAAACAACAGCCTTAAATCCCAGAATTATACGGTGCTCAGCTCTAAACTTTCGTTGCGAGGAATCACTGGCAGCTTTAGCACACCTGCTGTGATTAGACACCTGGCTATAAGGGACAACGGGATTATATTAAGACACTGAGACAGAAGAAATCCACAGAACAACTGTGGCAAGAACCTTGAAAACCTGTGTTTGATTTTACTGCACTTTGTGTGAAGTTATTTGATAAATAAAAAAGTGTTCTTGGGCGATGACAGGCAGAATCAAACGGCACAGAAAAACAACAACCTGGCGCCATCTGCTGGCCAACATGATGTACTGAAAACTAGCACCTAAGTGTAAAAAAAAAAAAAAGGACTGGTAGTTACGCTTTAAATAGAAAGATAGAGTAGACTTTATTTAATGGTGAAACCTAAATAAGATCTGTGATTACAAAACAGGTTCCCCACGTAGTTTCTTTAAACGTCACGGAGGCTGGAATGCTGTACTGACAGAAAGGCATCAGAAAAGACTGGACCTAAAATAGGAACTTAAAAGTAAGAGAGCAGACACCGAGGTTCAGAGGGAACACCGTTCAATTTAAAAACAACTCTCAGAAGTCGTTCCTGTGATCTGTGGCAGTCTGAGATTGAGATCATGGACACATTTATCAGCTCCAAACATCAGAAACTGGAGAATATAAACAAATGTGACTTTAAAAAGTCGAGTGACAACACTCCTGCGGGGTTTTCTGCTATTACTACGTCATAATAAGCCTTGTTTGGTAACAAAAACTCTTATAAGGATTCATGGAGCCACAAAAAGCAATCAAATGCTGAATAAGTGGAAAGACAAATTGAGTCTTTGCTTTTCATATTTGAACGACAACCCTTCATGTTTCTAGAACAAATGACTGCATATCTCCAGACCACAGAAACATTACACTGTACATAACATCTGAAACTGAGTGGCATTTCCCTTTAAGTAGCCTCCAAACTAACATGTTTACATATGCAACAAATATACACTCAAGCGCATCCTGCATCCCGTCGAAATCCTGCTGCAAAACCAAACATTCAAAAATATCAGCCTCGTCAATCCTCTGGAAAAATATAGTACTGTAGGTCTCTTGTGTTTTTATCTTTTTAAATCCACTGTTTAAATGAATAGTTCACCCTTTTGAGAAATAATATATCACAAAAAAGGTCTTGTGTCTACATAGTAAATATTAAGTTACAGCTCGCAGCCAATCGGCCTAAAATACTAAAAACACGGGTGAACAGCCAGCCGAAAACTAACAGAACACGCTGACCGGCACCTTGAAAGCCAACAAATCAACACATTATAGTCCACAACCCCTTTAGCATTACAGTGTTTGTAAAGATTACACAAATAATATATAATGTGTTCATTCCTGAGCTTTGGATGTTTTTGTTTGTTTTATTTCAGGCTAGCTGCTTCCCCCTCTTTCCAGTCTTTTTGCTATGTTGAGCTAACTGTCTGTAGCTTCATATTTACTTGAATAATAATAAAAGTATTTCACAAAGTGTTGAACTATTCCTTTAATTCATTTTGAAAAACATTGCATTCTTGGAAAGTCCTCTCAATACTTTAGTGTAAATAATTTCATAAATGCAGGTGTTTTGCTATTACAACTATTAGCTTCATGTTTTCACCCAGATTAAAAAATATTCATCAACACCTGAAACACAGAAATAGTCTCACAAACATGACACTTACCCCAAGTGTTAATTAGCTTTAAGTCCATGGAGACACTTCCGCAGCTGTCACTCCATTTGTGGGATTAATTTCATTGTGATTTATGGTTTTGGCCGTGTTCTCTCCCTCTAACAGGAGGTGACTCTCTTCTTCTTCTGCTGCTGCTCCTGAAAATAGTCTTTTTCTGTTTCTTAATGGACACTTAATGTTTGATTTTGGGTCTGGTCCCGTCTGCCCGAAACACTCCCACAAATCTGCCTTTCCCTTCTCTCTTAAGGTTTGCACCCAAGTGTTGGCAGCATTGAGGAAAAGCACATTGAAAATAGACATCTTTAAAAAGCTATTCAGCTTTTCTAAGTGCAGCACAACTGGAAATATTAAATTCAAGTCATTATTAATTTCTCCCCTCCCGTGTATCATACAATGAATATAACGCAAAAAAATCTTTTTCATTTAAGAAACTAAATGCGAAAGGATAAATCTTTGATCAGACAAATAAACAATATACTGCAGCCACACTGTAACATCCAAAAATAGTTTTAAGTTGAAATATATATTTTTTTTTTCTGCCAAAGAAATGCTGGCGTTCTAAGTCACTCTAAGTAGATTTAATATACTGTTGAGGTGTGATTTGTGTGTTTACATCTCCAATCCTCCCGTGACGGTCCTGAACACGGTGTCAAACCGTTACTGAATAAAAAACTGACATCCGCTGTCATTTGGCACATGGGGTGCTGTCGCTGGCTGCCACAGTGGCATCAGGATCTTTGTCGCCTGCGGTGACTGCAGCTGCAGCAGCAGCAGCATCACCATCATCATCATCATCAGCGCTCTTGTCCTGGTTGTCATTGGTATTGTTACTATTGTTGTTGTTGTTGTTGTTGTTGTTGTTTTGGACACTTGCGAGCCCGTGGCTGTTGTTCTGGACCAGAGTGGCGTTGCTGAGCTTCAACTCGTCCAGCTTCTTCCACAGCTCGTCCCTCTCCTGCTCTTTCTTCTTCTCCCTGGAAAAACAACATTTTTATACTATTATTTAAAAAGACCCAAAAAAAGAAGCAGAAACCGGACGGTAAATGAAACAAACTCTGTCCATCACTTTGAGCATTCTTACATGTTTCCAATACAACACTTTTCGACCTAATTGAGGCTTCAAGTAGCGCCATCCTCTCCAAATGTGGCAATTTCAAAAGTCAATGTTGGACTCCTGCAAAACGTTCCTGAACCAGACGCATAAATTCACTTCCGAAAAGTGACAAAATCCAAAAGGGACCAGAGTACATTTGGACCCATGGTTCCCACCTTGGGTAGCTTCAGGGCCCACATTTTTCCTTATTAGTTAGGTTGTGAGCCAAATTCTTACAATTTTTGTGCCACGTATTTGATTAAAAATAGTGCAGTAATACACAACGCCTTCACACACTGCTAAAACCCAACGAAATAAGAGGACATACGGTTTACAAATGTTTGACTGTGCTAACTCCTCATCTAATGCACCACCAATTAGCGAGCAGTCAAATCTGAGAGTAGAGTAACAATATAATAAAAATGTCCAAATTACTAATGTAAAGCCATAGACACGATCAAGCAGACACACTGACCAGCAATGTAAAATAAAAAATAAATAAATAAACTGTCATAAATGTTGCATGAACTGGATCATTTTTCTTCATTTTTAAATAAATAAAATATCGATTTGAAAAATGGCATTGTTTATATTTTCAAAACAGATACTGCCTGGTCCCGACACCGAGACCCGCCGGGTGGAAAGGGCTAAAGACAAACCTCATACCCTAATACATCATAAATCACATCACTTTTGTGGTAGGACAGAAAACCAACAGACTGAGAGACACTGCGATGAACCACTTTTATAGTTTAGACAACAGATTTAGTGGATTCATCGACAGTTACTGAAAGTGACCGGACGCCCAGCAGACGACAATAAACACGAGTAAAAAGAATGTCACTGCTACTCACCGTTGCCTTTCTGCATTATAGGAGGATGTCAACTCATCGAACAGCGTGCAGTTCATCTCCATCAGTGTCTTCAGCACGTTGTAGACCAGAGCTACGATTGTCCTGCAACGCAGCAGAGACACGCTGCCATCAGTAACACGACTGAAACACCAAACACACACGTGCTGCTTAACGGAGGATGTCGAGGTTAAAGGTTGAAGCGATGTTTCTACGTAAAGCAAGCGGTCATCACATCTGACCTCAGAAGACATACAACATGTTCTGGTGTGTAACACTGAATGTAAACTGTTGTTTGTTTGTAAGAGAGCTATTTCAATTCAGAACATCAATTTAGCTGCTGGATTAAAAGGGTCATTTCAGACAACCTGAACTATTTCAAAGTAATTCCAATAAAACATTTTAACAGCAAGTCAATAATTTTGAGAAGAAACTTTTTTTTCTAAATTTTCTTTTTCAAAACTGTGAATGTATTTTGTCCACATTCAGTTAAGGTGGCAGCAGAAACCTCAAAACTTAAAAAACCCCGAATAAAATCCCAAACTATCTGCATAATTAGAAAACACAAGAGTCTAATGAGAAATTGTTCTGTTGCAATTTGGGTGAAGTGTCCCTTTACATAAACCACAAAACTAGCATGTAAAGCTCTCAACTGATTTAACTGGTGCACAAGTATTAAAACATTTGAGCTACTGTAAGTGATGCATTAGTCAACATATTTAAAGATACATTTATGCAAACTGTGATATTTTAATGAGCTTTTAGGTCATACTTAACCCAAAAAAACCATTAAAAAAATATCCATTTTCCAGTTAAAACAATAAAGAAGCTGGTGACACAAATATCTGTTATTCCTGAATAAAGCAGGAAATGTATGCAGAGATTTGTTTTACCTTCACCTCCAATATCTGCACAGATTTCTGTGCACCGATGTTCATTTGGGACTTTTGTACAGAATCCAAACGGAATCGGCCCTTTTTATAAGGATTGAAAGATGTGGCTGAACGCTCTGAAGTATCAGTAAGTGATTCTTTGACCTTGAGATTCTCTTCATAACACCACAGTTTTTCTTCACCCAGCACACGATCTGAACACTATCCGGAGTTACTGTGGCAGAACAGCAGTGTGTGGAGACGGTACGTACGGGTTCCAGTGCTCTTTGGAGATTCTGTACAGGTTGGCGAACATGATGGGAAGGATCTTATCGATGTTCTCCTCGATGAGGCTGAGAATGTACTCGTTATTCCAGAAGTACAGCGCTCGCTCTGCTACCTGTGTCAACGGAAAGAAAGTAGGAAGACTGTCAAGAGGTTTTTAAAAAATCCATAAAGCAAAGTTGACTGAAGCTGGGATTGTATTGTTTGACGGTGTAGATGTACAGAAGAGAGACGACCGAAGCTCCTGTCACACGTCATTGTGGAAATGTAATGACAATTTGTCTCGAGTCCTCTTTATGTGAAAGTCATTGCAAGCTTCACTGCACAAGGAAAATACACTCAGTTTTTGATTTACTAGGCACAGCTAGCTTAAGGTAATAACCTCAATAACTTTCATGGAAGTTACAATGTTCAGTGTTTGTTGGTGTTGGCTGACCTTGACGGTCATTTTTCAAGGATGCAGTTTGTGTTGTTGCATCAAATGTGCTGCATCAGAGGAGGTGCATTTATTATTCAGCCTCTCCTCATTGATATAGACAAAGACTACAGAATATTTGAGGCTCAAAGCAAACTGTGTCTGTTTGTTTGTTTATTGTCAATGTACCTGAAAATGTGGGTTGGCCACACATTTAGAGATCTGTTTGAACAATGGCTCCTGGATCTTTTTGAACTGCGTTGGTTCAATGACATCCAGAATCTCTTCGATTTCACCCAGAAACATCACCTGATTGGAGAAGAGGTGCGTCGCATGAAGCAGAGCATTAAAATGCATTTGACAGTTGATATAAGTGTGCAGTGTATTTATAGGCTACCTCTTTCTGGCTGCAGGTTTTAGGCCAAAACTTCAGCAGACCACGGATCACCTGCAGAGATAACAGAACATTTATTGAGAATTTCTCTCTCATGCCTGTTTGAGTGGGCGCTTTCTAGCACCCACGACACATATCTCCGCAGTGTAGACAAATTTAGTGCTGAAGGCCTTTGAGTGGGAGGAATGATGAAAAAAAAGAGAAAAGATACCGGCTCTGTGAGCGTAGGATCCTTCTCTAAGAACTGGACCACACAGTAGGCCAGCTGAGGAGCACAGAAGGAACAAAACGGGAAATGAGAACAGAATGTAAAAAACACAAACTGAACGAAAGACAGCATCACGCAAACCTCGTCTGAAAAGATATCACTTGTTAAATATGTATTATTCTAATCAATTCCCTCTGGCATATCTGAAAATGGACTAAAACAGTCAAAATCAATCAGCCAGGTACTTTCATTTCCAAGCCACTAGAAGGTGCTACAGTAGAGACATTAAACCACTGACATGCTAAATCCTGCAGAGACAATTCTTACAAACAGCTGTAATAGCTCACACATATTTCCTGTGCAATGATATGAAAAAGTGTTTGAGGATTTGAAGTCAAATACAGACAAAAAAAACACCAAAGTGACGTGTCTTCTACCTGCGCGTGAAAAAGAGCCAATCCTTTAGCTGTGTGTAACGGGATGAGCACCTTCATCAGGAACTGCTTGTGCTCCGCCTTCAGAGGCAACGCAAACCCGTTGATGATACTGTAAACAGAGACACAGCAAGACAACGTTGCTTCACACCTGCTCAGTAGCTCCACTATTTATCCACATATTAACAGTAGTAGCATTAACTTAAAGTAGCATAGATGGACCTGCAGTGGATGGGTAGAAACCCAAAGCTGCTGCCTGTGATAATTGGACCTCCCTAAACCTGATATTGGTTTATTGTTAACGTGGCTGGTGAAACATGTAGACGGTCCCATGCTCAATCACAATTTGTGTTGCAAAGTTTTCCTCAACGTGATCTACACTCTCCTGCTCAGTGGCCTTGTATCTGTGACAGTTCCCTCCTTTCTGCACGTTAGAGGCATCATTGAAACGCAGCATGAACCAAATACTGCGAGATCCGAGCAGAGCACGGCTGTGAATATTTGGTTTGCGCCGTGGAAAAGAGATATGGAGAGAATTCGTTGCAATCACAGCCTGGAAATGACAGAAGAGAAGAAGCCTGAGGGGCATTTCAGTTTTGGTCCGTGAGAGAGCACAAGTCGTCCACGTCATCGGACAAACGTAACAATCTGCACGAACCGATTTAAAACCTCAAACCCTGAACTGCCTGCAGTAAAACTCACAGAAAGACGCCTGGATTTAAGATACTGCTGGTTACATCCATTCAGATCCACCTCACAGACTAAAACAATTTTGATTTGTGAGCATACACAATAAAAAATTTTACAAAATGTCAACACTAAAGGACAAATGCACTCAATATTTTTGACGCCCAACTGAGTTTCCAGGATTATAAAGATATATTGAGGTTTTATTTAGACTCTGCATATCATAATTTCCCAGAGCCCATGTTGACAAATTATCGTAGTTTCCTTTATCAAACAAAGAACTCAAAAAAACACTCGGATTACTGTCATATAGGACAAGAAAAGCATGAAATTCTCACATTGGAGAAGCTGTAACCAGTTCATGTTTGGTGTTTACACTGATAAGATTAATCAACTAATCAATTAATAAATAATCTAATAACCAGCTCTGGTCTAAACTTTTGTTACTCACCTTCCCAGAATCTCTAGCAGTTCAGCAACTCCATTGAAGTGTTCAGTTTCATAAATGAACCTGCAACAGTCACAAACACATTGACGACAGAAATTATGAAACACATCGCAGCTGTAAAAGCAAAGTGCACTGATCAGAACAATTGATTCATGCTGTGCCCAGTAATGTGCTCCTTTTAAACAGTGTCACTGATTCAGGAGCTGGGTTGTATAAATCAAATCTCACACACAGACCTCAAAACTCATCATGTAAAATCCCCTTTATATTGAGTTATATTCAAGTTGAAGCCAGCAGTCTGCTTGCACTGCGCTGCCACTGAATCACAGCCTTCAGGAAACATGGATCACCTGCCTGCAAAGTCTTTAACTCAGAAGAATTATCTGGGAAAAAATAAACACATTTATCTGTAGACCAAAAGGCTCTTATGTAACTTAATGATCCATACATCATTCACCTCCTCTGTTTGGTAACACATTTCCATCTAGCTGTGCAACCCTGGTATGTTCAGACAGAGCCTGACAACTGTGGCACTATTTTTATCCTCCATGGCAGATGGTCAAAGTGGGTGCACCCATTTTGCTACCTTGCCTGTTGGAAACGACATCAAGTGTCCCCTGTTTCAATCATCTAAAGCTCATTGTCACGCAGCAACAGGAGCAGTAAAGACGTAACACATTGCTGCTGCTGCTGCGAGTAAGTGACGCCTCCAGCTGAACATTTGTGTTTCCGCTCTGTTTTCAAGAAGGTTACAGTGAATCTGTCTGTTGAGAAAATAATCTTTAAGATGGTTTGAACATCTAATTTTAGCCCATAACGTGCATTCTGGGGTCATCTGAAAACTAAGACCGGAAACTACAGGCCAGAGCTTGAGTCGATGGAAGACATTTGTCCGTGCAGATGTAAACTGATTCTGAGTGGAAAGAGGTCCAGAACTCCCTCAGGAAAACTGCCTTTTATAACCACAATGAAGACAGTTCATCCTCAGTCATAACCTTTTCTGGACCAAACAGTTCCAGTAACTGTGATACCAAAGAAATCCAACTCGGGAACAAAGGTGGGAACCAAAAAGTCCCAACTGCACCTGAAGAACCATTAAATTCAGGCAGATTAAAACAGCGGTAGAGTCAAAAACCAAAAGCTTTTATGCATGAGGAAACACTAAGACAAGTTTGTATTTTATGTCTGAACTGGAGGTAATTACTGAAATAAAAGGAGACACTAAAAACCAAAAGTAGACAATCAACTCTGAGTCTGATGGTTATGTATATGCTATAAAACAAAATAAGGAAATAAAGTTAAATTCTTTTGGTTGTCTCGCTTGGACTCTAAACCATCACTCTGTCTCTGTGTTCTCAGCACATTCATATACACTTTACCTTTATATCTCTCTCTCTCTTTTTTTTTTTTTTTTTAAGTAGTCAGGAAGCTGACCGGGTTTTTTAAGCATTGATAAGCATAACAAGAAATTATGACCTTTCGCTAGCAGCAGCTGCGCTGTGTCATTATCAAGGCAGTACACAAGTTGTGTGGTCTGTGTTTGATTGACCAGCAACGCTCAACCCTACAAACTCTGCCCCAATTTGAAAAGTACCACCAAGCTGCAATCGACCCAGTGGTTTACGAACTGCCAATTTGAAGCCTCTATTTGCCATCTTAGTTTTTTGGGGCCAGAAGTGACCATATTTGGACAAGCTGGGAGGAGCAAAACTGAGAACCCGAGGACACGATTCCTTATTAAGTAATACGAAATTATAGATGTTTTCTGGCTGCTGTCAACTCACCGTAAGAAAATGTTGTTGATCTGCTTCCTGATGAAGGCTCGCAACCCCAGGAACTTTCCGTAAATCCGATGCAGGATGGTCTTCAGGAAGTCCCTCTCCCTCGGGTCCTCGCTGTCGAACAGCTCCAGCAGCTGCAAAGCCAGAGAGGAAAATACAGTTGTCAGTCCGGATGTATTTAAGAAGTATTTTAAGTGACAAATCGATAACTATCTTTACTATCTTTTTGAAGATTCTCAAGGTTCACTGTATCTACAGTATATTACGGTTCACTGCTACTTTTCACCACTAAAGCATTCAACTCAATGAATTTAACATATAAAGAATTTAACTTTGTACCAGACGAATTTGAATATTTTGATGAATCTTAAAATGTATTTGTGAAGGTTTTGTGCTGGTTTGTGTTGGTGACTAATGGGGCAGACAATTTTCTGTCAAACACTATGACGTGCTGCTCTGATAAATAATTGAGAAGCCAGAATACAACGTAATCGATCAATCAGTCAACTGTTGAGCTGAAGACATACTTCATCTCAAAATGAATGCAGTCACTAGGTGACTCATTCAATGTGTCTTTGTGGCTTAATGAGCCCGATATTATAGTTCAGAAAATTGTAAGACTTCCTTCTGACGTTGTTGTGGGCGGATTTTACTTGAGGAGGTCGGGGTGCCGACATGATAAAACGCTGTGGGAGACCCTCAATGTTGGAAAACTGCTGGGAGAAGACATTCATTTTCTCTAGATTGCCCACTCCGAGGTTAACAGTGAAGAGGAGTTGAACACAAAGACCAGCAAGCAAGGAGGATTTTTCTTACAAATCTTACACATGCAATAACAGACTCTTTTTTCTTAGCTACCTTGAAGCAACGGAAAAAAGTCATATATACATATATATGACATATATTGGACATGTTATATTTCTACCAGACCCAAATTCTCTGCATGACTATATGTGTCTAGCTATGGTCCGTTAAGGATTGTTTCCAGTCATTGCATAATCACGGGTGTAGACTTCGGGTTCATTTTGAAGCTATTGAAGCGGCCTTTAACCAACCGGCAGCGACCACCAAATATCGTAGGTTGCGGACAGGGAGAACACCATCACAGCGAAGACCGAGGCTGTGAGCAATAGGCGGGCGGATGCAAACGAGTATTTTGCGAGCAAACACTTGCTTGTTTTACAGAGCAACACTATCCATTCATAAACGCTCCAGTGTTTTCTCCAGCTAGTTGCTGTGTTTGATGCTCAGCAGCTGGAGCACGGTGGGTTTCACCAAAAAGAGAAATGCAGAACTGAAACAGTAACACCGCAGGCTGATCAGCAAAACATTGATCTGACACTCGCCGTAAAACTCTGTAAAGATGAGGATAACTGTAGATTGAGGTGAGATTCCTCTTTCCTCATCACGACGAGCAAAACATTTCACACTGACTTTGTCATTTGATACGTAGGCAGTATAGAAAATATAGATTATAGCCACTCAAGTTTACCAGAGTAGCTGTGAGGCAGTAATTTGCGTAAGCAGTCATGTTTTACTGTGTTATAAGCTTCATCTGCCTGAATGCTCTGTAATGTAAATAGATTTGAAACCTGTGGTATAAAGCAGCTATTTGCAGCAACATATGATGAGTCGAGCCAATGCGACCGAGTTGAAAAGAGTGTTTTCAGACGTCGATCAGCTTCAGGGCGTGATGCTCATCTTCCACTCGCATGCGATCAGCACCTCCATGACAGGCCTGACAGTCTATTTTTAACCCTGCGTATATCCAGGAAAAGGGTTTCATCATGTTGGCGCACACGTGCTCGTCTCCTACACCGCGGACTCGTATTCATCTCAGCTTGTTGAACAGTGCAACCAGTCTTTCCGTGTTGTAAATGAGCAGCTCCAGTCGAGCCACAATAGGTTTGCTCAAGGGCATCACACCGGCAGTTTTCAACACGCTTCAAGTGCTGCTTATTCTTTTCTCGTGCATCTTTTCCCAGTTCTGCAGAGATCCTTAAGCTGTATCTGAGAATTCACGTTAAAATCGAGACGTGAGAAGTCTGCAAGCGCTACTGGAACATTTGATCAGCTCAATCCAGCATCTGCTCTGCGTCTCGGTCCTGCCGCCTCCCGAGCAGCTGAAAGGACAGCGACCGACCAAATTGTCTTCACCAAGCTGATTGATACCAGACTATAAGTAAATATAGTATAAGTATCCTACATGAGGAAGAAAACAGCATTGTTTTCTTTTAAGTCATTGAATTTATTTCTCTGCTCATTGTAGCAGGCAGAAGGAACCAGTAAGCTCAGAGGACAGGAACACACTTGGAGCACTAATCAATCACTGCATATAATCAGAAGTATGTCTGTGTGGTTTAAACAGCTGTCTGCTGTCTAAGATATTGACGTACCAATTTAACCGAGGTAGCAATCCATAATCTCTTTGGAGGAATCGGGACATTGTGTGCAGAGCTGCAAACTAACTCAAAGGATTACTTTATAGCCAATTTCGGGTTTACAGGATTTTTTTTTTTTTGTTAATGTGATTAAGTAACTTGCTTTGTCAGGTATTTCATTAAACCAGAGATGTTTCCATCTATTATTATATCTACCAAAAAAAAAAAAGTTCATTCACTGTATTGTGAATTGTATTGTGTATGTAGTAAAAGATTTATCCATATATCAAAATATTAACAATGCTTTCTGTTTCCATGGAGGGTAAAATTAGCATTAGGGGCTGAAAAAATGAGATGATTGACAGAAAATTCATCATCATTTTGGTTCGGATCTCTCAATTGCACTGATTAAAGAAGAAGAAATGAGATATGGACACTGGACCCCATTTTACTATGAAACATAAAGTGCCAGATTATAAAGTCAGACATGCTGTTTGCGCCTGAGGCAACGTCAATATTCAATCCCAATAGGTCACACTCGGTTCTGAGTTTTCTGTGGAGCGTGAGCACTACATGTTCCCAAGACCACCAATTAGGCACAGAAGAATTTTTCACTTTTAGTCAAGATTAAAAAAAAACGTCATTACTCAGCTAAATGTTGTGTGTATTTTGACATAAAGCACAACTATTTGTTTACTGTGGGTCCACTAAAATATAGAGAAAACAACAAAAATTAAGGAGACCACAATCCTTCTTCCATGTTTGAAGAAACATATTTTCATAGTTATGACATGAAGAATAACCAGATCATTTCTGAAATTGAATTCCCCCCAAACTTGGCTGAGATACTGCTCTGACAACCAGAGCAGCCATGTGACGACAACAACACCATGTACGTACAGTAAAAAATGAGTGTTCATAATCCTGGCTGTAATGACTTGCAAGTGAAACAGCAGTTTTCCATTTGCGTATATAACCTCAGGCTCTCACTGACACTGGCTGCACAATGTCACATTAAAGCCGGAGGGTCAGCTGTGCTACATGAAGCATGATGCCACAAACCGTGTTGGCAGATAGCACTCGAATAATGCTGCGTGACTTTGGACCTCTATGTGATGCCATTTTGCTCGGTGATTAAATGTCCTTATCGGTTGTCAGCGCTGCCACGAGGAGCTGCTAACCAGCATATCAGATTATTGCATCATGTTCACACTGTGCTGGGGGTGGACATATGACACTCACAAATGAGCAAGAGTTTGTGACATCACAACCGCATGAAAGCCCAAACAGCACAGATCATTTCTGTGGAGTGTTTTGACACTTTCTTAGTATTTACATAGGACCTAGACCTGCTTTATAATAAAAAAAGAAATGGAAATCTAAATTTAGACAATATCTTCAGGACTGATGCCACAGGACACCTTCAAAGGTCTCGTGGAGTCCATACCTTGATGTGTCAGAGCTGTTTTGGGGACACAAGGGGGTCGTGAGCTATATTAAGCAGGTGGTCTTATGTTATGCTTGCTCACTGTACGTACATGCCCTGCAAGTTAATCCCCTGCTCGTTTCCCTTTTTTCTGCAAAACTCATACCAACATACAGACACACTCCATAAAGTGTTTTCCTGACAAAAAAAAGCGTGTCTGACCACATGTTCTGCTCTTAGCTCCACATATGCTCGTTTTCCCATGATGAGGACTGTTTTCCGCAGCAGCTGTGCTAAACACTAGTCGATCCAGCAGCACCGGAGCAGTGAGTGTTTTAGAGCTACTCAAGATTCAAAAACAAAATGCCATAAACTAACTGGAAGGGAGGAAAAACAGGCTACTAGGACTTTACTGTATGTTGGTGTAATGACTTTGCATCATCTAATCAGATCTATGCTACAAACAAGACTCACAAAGCACTGATTAAATCAAAGTTGACAATAGAAACTTCTTATTGTTGGCTGCTACGCTTCATTTGGACACACCCATGTCTAAAGGGTGGACCTGCATTACAGTGATGCAATGACAGAAATACTTCAAATACCAATAGTGAGAAAAGTCACAGCAGGGTTTGTCTTGTGTGTATTTCAGGTGCAAAGTGCTTCGGGACAAAGTCTAAAAAAAAAAACACAAAAAAAACAACAACACCACTCTCCACCTTCCCCACAGTCAAACACCCTCGAGCAAACAACTCAAGCGCTGCCTCCTCTGGCCTTTTCTGGCCATCGCTGAGCTCTGAGAACATCACAGAGAACCTATTCCTATGCTCTGAGTATTATGATAAGTGAAGTTAACCACGTCACAGTCCTTCGTTCCCCGCCTTTATTGCCACCCAAACCTCCACCTCGTTTCTCTTTGCTTCAACCGCACTCCACTTCTCTGCTCCTGGAGAGTAAACAGGCAGCTATTTAAAGCTCCCCAACGGCACACTCACATCATGGAAAAGTCGGACCAGGCACCTCGGATGTGGCCCAGCCAACATTCCAGGGCCTTGTGGTCCGACGTTAGCTGCTGCTTCGCGAGAAGTGAAGCATTCCTGCAGTAGGTGGGTACAGAGCCAGGACAGATGGTGATGAGCTGCTGAGTATCAATGGTTTGACTAATCAGAAACAGCATACCGGAAGCTGGTGAACTTAGATTTTGATTTTGGACTGTTGTGCAGATACGAAAAAAGACAGACATCTGTATCAGCACACAGAATTCTTGGTGAGTTTCAGTTGATAACTTCATGTTAAAAATGTTCCTGTCAAAAGTTTAAAATGTTCTTGTTATTGTTTGAATTGCAACTCCTGCATTTGTTGAAGTAATGCTGCACACACAATGCTCACAAAGTCTAACATTATATGGTTTAGCCTATCGTTGTGATACTTTTAATTGTTTGTTTTTTGGTATTGAGAATGGTGGAATTTTAGTTGTAGGTTAATTTGGAATCTTCTGAGACATTTCCACAATCAATATCATGAAACAACCGAGTAATGCTGAAAGTTATCAGCAAAATACACCTACCTGTAGAACAAATTTCTGATCAATATGTCGCTTTGCAATGCTGGGCTGGAAGTCTGGGTTCTCTAAAAAGCGCAGCAGAAACTCGTAGACAAGCTGGAAGATATAACAAAAAATAAAATTAAAATAAAATAAAGAGGAAAATGTACTTTGTAACTACCAAATAACACAAATACGTCAGTTTAAGTTGTAGAGGAACAAACAGGCTTAAATATCACATCCGTACTTGTATGTGAGGCCATGAAGCCTCCAGAGTGGGTTCATCCTCTTCAGGGTCAAAATCTGGATTTTCACTTGGCGGAAGAGCCCGGAAAATGTTGGTACAGATCTGCAGGGGAAAATAAGAGTCTTATTAATAGTCGAAAAAATTGAAACACAGGGTTAAAATCCCATGAGAGCAAATAAATACAGTTGGAAAATATTCACAGATAATCAAGAAGTTCCTTTACTTGACACGCAGAAACATTGAACGGACAGTTGAGGGGATAAATTGAAATAATCGCAGCATTTGCTTAAAAAAGGGACATTGTCTTGTTTGTATGAAAGATTATAAGACAATATCTATGAAACCAATTAGTGACTGACTTGTAGTTTTCCACAAAAGGTTGTTCAGGACATCCAACTAACCTCGACGAGCCTGGTATGACCAAACACAAACTCGCTGCATGAATATACGAGTCTGGCCATCGGGGATTGTTTCCAGTTGTTGCATCCTAATGCGTGTCGACTTCGGGCTAATCTTGAAACTACTGGAGCAGCCTTTAACCAATCAGCTCTGCCCACCATGTGACGTATGTTGTGCGCCGCACCTCACCAAGCTGTAAAAAACACAGATCCCTTCCCCTTTGTGACCCGAGTTCAACGCCATGTCGGTAAATTACCATTAAAGACTTGTTCTGGCTTCAATTCCTCGATATTTGCTAATATTGTTACAATTATTCATATTGCCCACACCCTCCCTTGCCTTTTTTTAAATCCCGTACTCTGTGTGTTGAGTAAATGAGTAGTGTTCTTAGAGCATGACAAACCTCTTCATGAATTTGGTTAGTTAACTTGTATATACGTCAGACAACTCAGACACCCGAAGCAAAGCACCAAAATAGATGCTGTAATCCACTCTCTGAGTTGTATGGCCATCTTTTTGTGATAAGCAGCCGTTATCGTTTCCCAGAGATAAAATAAAACTTAAAACTTAAAGGCGCGCCAACACAAACATACCAGCAACTTGTTTCTGGACTATTTCTGAGCATGTTAAATTCAACTGAGGATCAGAGAGGCGCTTGATAAAAAACCATTACAGATTCTGCATCTGTCACAACCCCCAATTAAAATTCTGTACCGAAGACAATGGCTGCAGACAGGTCACTGCCACCTCTATTCCACCTTGTTATTTTTAGCCAGGGTAAATTTGAGTGACACACGCACAGCAGCAGGGTGCTGGAAACGCCAGCATTATGTGATTGGATGCACACTCTCATGCTGAAGTGATAAAGACAACATCAAATTAACTATTGGCAGCTGGAAAATCCAACTGACACTAATAGGAGGAGAATGCGGCAAAGGCATTTTAAACCTGACAGCGGCCCAAATTCTGTCAGGCGGAGGAATCCACAGAACAACTTTACTCTCAGTGTAATTTTGCAATCGTAGGCAGCACTGCAACATAAGTCATAAACAGTAATAGACATCCTACTAAAACATATCTAATTAAAGCTTGTTACACAATGTTGACACTCACCAGATCTGACAGCAAACTCGATTCGAGGTGGAGCCAACAGTCAGACCTTTAAACCTCGAGTGTCCATAGTCGGACATACGGAGTTCAGAGAATCACAGATGCATAAAATTACCTCTACCACAATTCTTCTCGTCAATGTCAAAATCTCACTGGAGGTCAAGGTTTAATGTAACTTTGGTTGCACAGCATAGCGCAAAACTCAGTGTGAAGCACTCTGTCTGTCTGCACAGCTGTCTCAGAGTGCAGCTGTTTTTGGTGTTAAAGCCCTTTAAAGTTTTATCACAATGAACACATGCTGTTCACAAACTCACACTCGCTGGCAACTATACTCACAGACCAGATTGTTCAAGAAACTGATTCAAAAATTGTCCATATGTTCCTTTTGAAATTTGGATCTATGCTGACTTGACAGAACCATTCATTCACTGCAGGTTTTTACGGGACTTGTTTTGGCTGCAGCTTCTGCAAAGTCGTGGTGATTATCCTGGACCCATCCAGAGATTGCTCTGCTGGAAGTGTCCACTGGAAGCAGGTGAAATCAGGGAGAAAGCTTAGGTTGCTACGGTGATTCAGCTTTGATTTTCACATGACTATTTTAGTCAGATCTCACGATCAGCTGAAAGGAATGGTAGTGAGCGTGTCGTGTTCCTGCTGCAGCCAATCACCTTCAGTGAGCAGTCAAGGACGAATGAGGCCTTCAGCTCAACACTGCTAGTCTATTAAGCTGTTACTTGCCTGCTTGTGTCCTTCCAGTTACTTTAGAGAAGTCTCACACTGTTGGGCGGCTTTTTCTGAACTGATGAAAACACCATCTGGTAATAATGAGCGTACAGAGTTCAAACACATTTACATCGAGCGTCTCATCCAGCGTTTAGCCAAACAGCGGCACAACCTGTTGACCGCCTGCCAGGTTTAATAGAGTAATTATATCTTTGGAGTTTCAGGCTGTTTGCTTTAAGGAGCACTTTGCGACAACTGCGTAAATAAAGTAACACATTTAAAGCATTCACTACACTCCTACAAATACTTTACACCTGAACGTGGTGACAGACAAACGAGGTTAAGTTCAATCCGTCAACTCACCTCTGGTCATCACATTCTCAGTGAGGTGTGATGTGTCTAATTTAGCCTTTAAACACATAATTCTGTTACTCCAATGAGACTTCCTGAATCCTATTTGATGGTCTTAGTGGTGTCTTCAACCAGTCTGAACCACCACTGACGTGCATTTAACACGCGCATATCGGGCAGACTCTCGATCAAGTCCGTCTCTTGTTACATTAAGTAAGTTTACGTTTCGTTTCCCAAAGGAAGAATAAATGAATGAGAACAAAACGTTTGACGTGACGTGAGGATGCATCACAAGTCGTCAGGTTATACCGAGTGAACCCTCTGCACCACAGTAATGGCTCCATGTTATCATCTGCAGAAGCTGATGAGGCAGATGAATAACCTCGGTTACATTTTCCTTTTCCTGGTGTGAGGCGCATCATTGGCTGAGCATTAACCAGATGACTCAGATCACACAGTGGGTTGCCAGACATGACATTCAGCCAAATGCTTAAAACATCAGAACCAACAGACAAGAGCATAATCAGAACCAAATGAATGCCTGGTCTTGCCAGTGAGGTGTAGCTATTGTTCAACATATTTACCACCACAGAGGAGCTCCGGCTCCAGAGTTGGTACTCATTTGTCTGCGATTTACGCCGTCTACGTGGCTTATTCACCACACAAGCATCAGGCATGCTTCATCAATTCCCCCCAGTCACTTCACAATAATGAAAAATAACTTCAGCTGGGCAAAACAAGAAAGAATATTGTGGGCAGATGGCAAACATGAGAGGCGAGTGAGAAACCTTCATGGAGGAGCAAAAGGAAACAGTTATTTGTGAGAGTGTGTGACAGTTAATGTAGGAAGATTCTAAATATAGTGACGTGACAGAGCTGCAGATGAAACCAATGTCGGAGCGTCGATGGTCTGTAAACGGGTCCGTCTGAGGGTGACGCGAGGAGCAACCAGTACCTAGCAACACGTTATATGACAGCGGGGGGTGAAGAGGGTGCGAAGAAGTGCAAGCGGAGAGTGCAGCAGTAACAAAAAAAAGATGCAAAAGGTGAAAATTAAAGTGAACAAAATGGGAATTATATATCGTGGGTGTTGTTTTCATCAAACCTACAGTTTTGCCACACTTATTATCACTGGCACAGACTTTGCGGCATTCAATCAACACTGTCTGACAGAAGAGATTTTCTATAATATACTACTAACACTAATTATAGCGTTTGCAAAAGAGGCAAAAAGTCCTTTCACGTGGATGAGAAACCTTCCTGTTGGTACTCCGAACAACCTCAGTGATCAAAGCCGTCCTCACTGCTGCAGAATAATGGGCAGCACTTTAAACACTCATCTCTTCATTATCATGTGATGCCAAGCATAGAGTATCCAGGAGAGCTATTATCAAGCCAGCTTTCTGAAAGTGCAGCTGCTATTTGTCTAACCTCATTCAGAGGCCCGTCGGTAGCCCAGACACTTGGCTCTGAACCGGGCTTTCCGTTAATCTCAACCCCTGTTCCTCCATGATACGCAGCCTAATGTAGACAAATGAGGTTATGAGGAAAGACCCCTGACGATGACTGTGCACCTGCGGGAGTTGTGTATTTACTCTATTCCAGTAACACACCTGCACTAGCCTCAGAGTGGCTCATCATCCAGTGAATGGCCTGTGACTTATTTCCAGTAGCCCTATTTTCTTAGTTTTTTTCTGATGACTCTTGAAAGAAATATTCTACTAATCTGATTGAATTGCATTAATATAATTTTTTGCTGTCTTTAATTAGCTGTAATTTCAACATTTCAACTTTGTTTTTTGTTTTTTAAATTACTTGCATCTATTTGTGCACTTTTCTGCTCCTTCATGATTGAAAAACTTTTTTCAGATGCGTCCGATCAAAGCACATTTTAAAACAGTTTGCATTCCTGATTTGAATAATAACCACAACATAACTACAACAGATATTTCTTGCTTTTGTTGAGTGCGATTTATTAGTGCGAGTATAATTGATCGGTTTTATTTTTAATTGGCTTGATGGCCTCAAAGGACTTGCTGCTATGTTTACTGCATGTGTTGACATATGAAACAATTTATCATGTCATGCTGCAGACACAACACATCCATAAGTCTTTTATCTGCCACTACGAGGTTATGAATTTCGTCAGTTTATATTTAGGAAACATTTACTGCAACATAGACAGCGAAAAAATGAAGTTTGTTTTAGCACAGTGATGACAACATGATGGGAAAAGTTTAATCAATGAGATCAGGCTTGAAAAACAACCTTATTTTTTGCTTCTTTTCTTTACATATAGTGACATAAGTTTTGACTGCCATGTGTCAGTCAAGTCAATACGACCTCATGCATATTCCACTTGGTGTGTTCGCAGAGTTTTACTGACCGGTAACAAAGTGATCGTCGAGAGCTGGTATTTATTGAAGTGTTTGTATTGTAAGTTGCCAAAACAGATGACAGTTTCCATCCAAATCGAAATGATGTCCTTGCTGGGAGTTTTTCGGAAAAGTGTGTTTGTGTTACCTTCCTGTTGCCAACAGATGCCACAGTTTACTGTTCATGACTCTTTTCTTTATGGAAATGAGCACTTTAGTAAGAATTTAACATATAACATGTCGTTTTTAGACAAGCAAACCCAGAAAAAATAAATGTATAATACTGCTGCTTACTAAAACTACATTTAAGGAAAATTTAGGCAATGAAAATAATTCCTTTGTCTTTGATGGTAAAGAGCACCAACTTAAACTACACATTCAGAAAGAAATTCAATACAGAAAAAAAAAAAAAAAAAAGAAAGAAATCTGTAGCTATTCTGGGTGAGAACAATCTTCCAACAAGTAACAACCTCAAAACTCTTTCGATCCATCTCGTTTTGTTCTCAAGTGCATTGTCAGATGCTTTAATTGGACAATTACATTGAACGGCACAACATCTTAAAGTCAGTAATGAGGGAAAAAGCGAACCCCAAATCAATAGTTGTAAGGCATGACATGAATTACTGCCTGCGGTCCATCAGTAATCTGAAGACTCCTCGACTCAGCTGAGGATGTGCTCACTGGTATCCATCATGATAATCTGCAGTGTGGAGTGAATCACTGCAGCACTGACTGTTGTGTTCTAAATGCTGCACATGAGTCACTATTGTACTGTGGGAGGAAACTAGGCTGCTCAGGGCGCCTGCTACGAACACAGATCTATACCATCTTGGCCACAGATACGTTGGACTGGTTGTCAAAACACGACTCCTTGCTAATCACCGGACCCGAACGCCCACCAGGGCGCTGCTGCACTCATGGATAACATCAGTAAACATAACGATTACACTTTATATGACAGTTTAAGTATCACTGTCTGATCCTTACATGTACTTTTTTTCACTCAGTTGATTTTATTACTTTCTTTGCAAGATGACTGTAAAACATCCAAATTTACAAAATTACAAGTTTGTGCAAAAACTGGAATAACGCAGAAGTTTCTTCAAATTGATATGGTCTGAGGCTATTTTAGCTTCATGTATCTGAGGTAGTTTTGCTGTGTTCACATTGTCCACTTATTGACTAAATACTCTACAATATAGTAAACAAGATCATTCAGATTGGTCACATGTGCATTACATAGTTAACTATATAGTGAACAAGTGGAGAATTTAAACACAGCGCAAGTGTTTTGATTTTTTTTCAACTATTCATCGTTTCCACAAAAATCCAACAAGTACCTAATGAACATTAATGTTACCTAAAGCGTGTGTATTCATTTTTCACATCCTGATGTTACAGATAATTAGAATAACTGTACTACTTCTTTATTTGACCTTAATTATTTAATTGAAACCTATAGATATTGATTCTGTGGCTTAACTGTATCCTGATTCTGATCACTTTAATGTCTGCCAGTGAGTCGTGCTCTCAGATGAACAGGTGTGTTTTCCTTTAACTCAGTTTAGTATTTTTACCGTCATGTCTGTCAGATAAAAATAGAAAGAAAGAAAGAAAATCTTTCAGGGCTTGTGGATATACTGCAGATTTTGCAGATTAAAATCTTTCTAGCTGTGAAATAGACACAAGAAGTCTTGTGTGATAGTCACTGAAATTGGCTCTGCATACGTTGGTTTGGTTTTAACGGAGGTTAGAAGTTTGTGTCAATCTTAAATCAGTGGATTCAGTTCACAGTGAATTTGTTTGGTGATGAGCTTTGGACTCTTACTGTAATAAGTCTCAAACAAAGACAACGATTGGTGCCATCTTTTCCTCTGCTGTTGAAGGACTGTCAGCACTATGTGAGTTTAAGTAATCATTCAAGCTCTCAACAGCAGCTGCCACGTAAGACAGAAAACATTACTCTCGAAATCAAATCATTACTGAAGGAAAACTGAAAGAAAAGAACAAACAAAACAGTGAAACAGACATACGTGTTTGATGTGCAGTGATGTCTAAACTGTAGTCTAGTTGCGTGAACTCATCATGTGTTCAATGGGAGAGTGTTTCCTGCATCCACAATGATGCAGGCAGCATGGTGAAGGGTTTTGCATGAGGATGGTAACATGCACCTCACTTGCTGCTGACATGACACGCACCCTGTCTAGACACAAGATCAGCCTCCATTTTTAATCCCACTCAAGTGCACCGGATTTTACAGTGACACAGAGAGGAGACCGCTCTGCTGTTAAATAATAAACACTAATAATTGTACACAATTCATGACGTGGGAATCAGTTGCTGCTGTTGTTGCACGAGTGCCTAGATTTGAAAAGGCCGGGGAAATTTAGAGAAGCACAAATTATGTTAAATGTATGCATCCTCACCATATTAGTGATCTCTGGGTACGTCGACTCCACCAGCACTCCCCTGTTAGTGGAAACATAGTCCACCAGCTCGTTAAGTGTGGCTCTCTTGATCTCCTTGCTCTTCAGGTCCGTCACCGAGTCCAGGAAGTCAAACAGCATGCAGCACTGCTGGAGTTTCTGGGTGAACAGTTCTTGCTGCTCGGTGGACGGGGCATCTGCAATCACACAAATGGAGGAAACACACTAATTTACTGATAACATACATTTGACAGCATTATTTAATTCTCTGTGGAAACAGTGTGCAGATGAAACAAGCCAGGGTGACCACTACGACTGTTATTCTAGTTGGTGTGAGTTGCTTTTACAGAATTAAAATATAACGTGTTAGGGGTTGAGTTTTAATTCTGGCCTCGGTAGCAAATTTAAAACCGGGTTGAGTAGGTCTGAAGACACAACAAGCACAACAAAACAGTAGAACCGAACCGCAGGACAATACACCATATGTTTTTGCCACACAGAGGCCATCCAGTCATTCTCGGCTTTGATTGCAAAGCCTTTTATGGATTAGGCCGTGAGTGCGTTCAGGGTTATTAGAGCTGTCAAACTTGACCCCAGCTAAGCTATAAACAGCATTTGGCATCTGTCCAGAGATGCAGTGACACACTGTACAGTGATGCTCTGTTCCAGCCCAGCGGCAGCTCATCGCTGCAGACACTCAACTCCTTCTGTGGCACTAGCAGGACGTTACAGCTGAAGCCAAGCTGCGCTGCTGCTCTGATTTACAACAGCTCAACAACCAGATACCCAACAGGTTCTGGGGTTACGGAAATGTGCAGGCTGCCCGAGACAACTGTTGACATGAAAATGATTTTCTCTGCTGCATATCTTTGTGCGTAAATTATATTTGAGCTGTTTATGAGTTAATTCTGCTTATTTATCGACTTCCTTACACTCTTTCATATCTTTACCAGAATATGGATTGCATGCATGCGGTTAGTCAATACTTGCATGCATAACTGTTCTAAAACACACAGGCTAAAAACAAACTCCAAAAATAGTCCATCGGTTGATTTATCGTTCAACAGAAAATTATTGGTAACTATTTTGTCAATCGATTAATTGTTCGATCATATTCCCAAGCAAATAATCCCAACATTTGCTGTTTCGACCCGAACAAATGTGGAGACTTGCAAACAAAACAAACGACCTGAATATGTCACTTTTGGATTTGGGGTATTGCGATTGCCATTTTTCACTATTTTCTGACATTTTATGGACAAACAGAATAACAGATGAGTGAATCATGAAAACAATGTTTTTTGTAGCCTAAAAACACACAAACACACCTGTGCTTCTGTACTCTGCTGCGACAGGTTGTTTTGAACAGATTGAGAGGAGCCGACCAGAGAGGAGTTACAGTGCACGGGGGGGGGGGGGGGTCACAGTCAGGCACAGCCAAAAAAAATTCACAATGAGTTTCACACGTAGTGAAAATGTTCCAGTGGTGTTGACAGCTGATGAAGTACTGATGCAACAGAACCCTGCAGGTCAGACCACTGACGGCTGCTCAGAATAAACTCGGTGTGAGCGTAACTGGACCACGACGACTTGTTAACTCACTGCTTTGCCTTAATGCCAATTTTCCAAAGTATTGAATCTCAAAGGATTCCATACTGAAAGGGCAGACTGAATACCAAAGTGGAACGAGATGAAAGGACCGTTCGGCCTGAATGTGCTGTGGTTAACATGACACATGGATAGCTCACATTTCTTCCCCGTGAGTGGTATGTGGTCAACATGTGTGTCATCAAACCTACAGTGATTTTTAGGTCGCCAAAAAAAGCATGCTTTAGTGATAGACTCAAAGACTCGCAATGTAGTAGTCTGACTTGGACAATTTGGGAAGTTAGATGAGACGACCAGTACACTTTCCTGAATGCACTGTAAATGTTAAACTACAGCTAGCAGCCTGTTAGCTTGGCATGAACAATGGAAACAAGAAGAGAAAGCTTGCATGACTTTGACTAAAAGGAAACAAACTTCCACCTATCAGGCCCTCCACATCTCCTTAATCAACATACAGGTTCTTGGTTTTTTTTAATCTGTAGATTTAATCTGAGTGTAAAAAAAAACACATTTCATTGACGATTTCTTTGCCAGGTGCAGTAACTTCTTTGCTAGCTGTGGCTTCATCATGTAATATAGACATGAGAGTGGAATTTATATTCTGTCAAGAAATAACGTGTCAATCTTCTCCTTTAAGTCTAAATTCAAAAGCTCTTCATTTTTAGTGGATCTTAAATATCTTTCTACCTAAAAAGCATGCTCAGCAGTTCATTTATCATAATTCATGACAATGGATCAAGCTGGCTTTTCACATATTCAGAATATGTTTTTCTGTGAGATTCCTCTATGTAAAAAAAAAAAAATCCTTTTATTTCTTCATCCCCCTTAAAGGAAAGATGGCTGGGCCTGTTAGCTACAGTCTGACATGTAGACGCTTTCCCCCAATGTGAAGCTATTTTTTCCTTTTGCATACAAATGCATTTGTGCACAAATTCCTCAGGGTGCTCAACAAAGGAAGGAAAATATTTCCACTAGAACCAAGAAACTACGAACGAGAACAAAGAACAAGAAGAGAGAATGGAGGAAACAAATTTCAAATTAATCAAGCTGCCAAAGATGAACGTGGAGTTTATTTCAGTGCTGTTAATCTGAACGATAAAGGACTCGGTTACTCTCCAAAATAAGATTTTATCTTGAAATATGCCTGTACACCACATTCCAACAGCTAAATCTTAAAAAGAGCTTCAGGAATCACCGACTCTTCTACCTGGATGCCATAATATACAATTTCATACCACACATGGACATGAGTCAGAAAGTGTATAAGTGTTTTACAAATGAACTGATGTACCTTCTGAGAATAAATGCCTCTACTATGAGGAAATGACGACGGCACCAGAAAAACAAAGAGCCCTGGATTACAGGTTTTAATATTCATTACTGACCTTTTGAATATCTTGGGGGAAAAAAATGATAGCATACCCTCAAATTACAGACACAGGGTGCATCATTACTCCCAAACACCGCAATTAAGAACAGATGCCATTAGATAACAGTGATAAAACGGGATTTACAGGGCAACCTGAATGTTTTCTGCACAATTTTGTGAGGCTCAATCACCCACAAAATTGTCATGTACGGGGTGTTAGAGTGGGTTATTTTCAGTACAACTTCGAGGGAGAATGACACAGTTAAGTCTTACGATTTACTGCAGGCTGTTCTGTTGAAAAAAAAACCCTGTTACTAAAGAAACACAGCAGCTCATCTGCTCTGTATTTAGGAAAGAAAGCGTCTAAATGTTTGCCGACCGCTGTCATGTAGAAACCACATGTTGCACAAGCTATTCAGTAATAATATTTTCTGGGTTCCATCTGATGCCGGTCACAATTTTTCATCCCACAGTAAATGTCTGAATCCCACGTCGGTTTGTCAATATGAGACAAATACCATGTTGTGGTTTGTTTAGTACCAAACTTACAGAACAAAGCAAGTTCGCTCGGCTGCACGATGTACAATGCTGTCGTCATTTACAAATCCCTTAATTGCATATCCACAAGATTTCCTTAACACAACCAATGAAGGAAGTATCTTTTGATTGTACATGAAACTGCATTTGAAACTAATTTGCACTCATGTTTGGGCTTAGAACTGCTGAACTGTGGCTTTTAATATTTACAGATCAAGTCAATGTATTTTCAATGTTTTCCATGATAAAATTCTATAAAAAGTGTATGATTTTAAACACGGGAATTAAGCAAGTTTTGCTTGAACAATTCTGACTGGTTCTTAACAATATACACTATAAAAAAAAAAAAGAGTACAAGTACAGATTTGATGACAACACAGGAAATACGATCTCAGCTCTATGACCACAGCATTGCAGAGTTTGACAAAAACATGCCATGAACTGTTTAATCAACCACACAGATGAGTGAAAAAACTTTAACTAATGACACGCTACCACACAAAGGTTTCTGAATAGTTGAAAACATAAAACTATTTCTGAAAGCATCTTCACTTCCCTTCAATTGCCTAAAAACCTTTGCACAATGCTGTCCGTGTATGCCATATCCACACTATGTTTTCAGACCCTTTGCAATAAGAACAGGAAATTAAGCTTGAATATGTCACGCTTCTTTTTAGCATCAATTTAACACCAACGTACGCCGAGATGCGAGTGCACAGCGATAGGAAACGGGCAACAGCTTTGCAGAAATGAGCTGAAGAGGAAGTATTGTGCATAACATTGCACAAATTGCTGAGTGGTGGGTTGAACGAGTTCAATATTCCATGACAGAAACATCCCTTCCAGCACAGAGTACATAATTACATGCATCCTGTAATTTATGAGCATGAAGGCTCCCATTAATAAACACAGTGGGCTACTATCTTGCTTTCCTTCATATGCACTGAAGCACAGCCCACACTAAACAATGAATTAAGAGGCCACTCCAAGTTGTGCTTCACTATTGACTCCTAGTGTCTACTTATTGTACCGAGCACTAATGTGTTAAAGGAACACCACGAGTGAGTATTACTGCTACGAGGCTCCGTTGAGTAATCAGTGTCAGGAAACCCTAAAACAGTGAGGATGATCAATTTCTAGCAAGTTGCTACAAATATTCGTACATATGCTACTATGGCAAACTACCGATGTGTCTGAGGCTCATAGCTGCAAACACATACACAACAGCTGACTGCTGATATTAATATCTTGTGTGTAGTTCAGACAAATGTTGTTGTTTGTTCTGGACGAGAAGAAACGAGTCTGAAATAGGCAAGGATTTGGGAATTCAAAAAATGCTTTTACTTTCCATGATTAATCAATGTCAAATGGAAAGAAATGTTAGGAACCAAGGCTTTTCTTGATCATCAGCCGAACTCGGCCCCACGTAAACTGGACTGTCTGATATTACAAAGACATAAAGGACATGCAGGTTGATGGATTTTTAAATAAAATACCATTACTGTTCCATTTGTTTAGAAATGCTGTAATGTTTACACAGGTATCTCAACCGAATGTCTAAATACAATCAGAATATTGTTATCATGGTTGGAGCACAAAGGAACACTGCATAAGGGATTACAGAAGTTACACAATCAGTTTCCATTTTAGATCCCATGTTTCGTTGCCCCCATGACTGATGTGTTGTGTTCTGCAGCTTGTGAAGAAGAGAAACTAGGAAAACAGAAATGCACTATTCCTGTAGGGATCATGCGGTTTGAAAATTTGCATCAAGTATTAAAATAAATTTACAATAATAAAATCTACTTTAGTAACAATGTGCTGTTGAGATATTTTTCAGAGTTTGATGCAGTGCAGCAGACATCAAGTGTTTGACCCCCATTTGCATTTTGATTACTGCTGTTTTGCAGCAGCAGCACTTGGTATGTCCTTTCAAATTCAAACTGTGGTTATGCAACACCTATCACAATTTTATTTACTAATATTTTTTTATATATAAATGCTTTTTTGACTCATTCCCCTGAAGCAGAAAGAGATGAAAACAAATTTTGAACAGGTATTTTTCCGTGTGGTTTCTTTCAGACTGTGTCTCTTAATCCGCTCGCTGTTTTTTTTTTCTGCTGCTCTGCATCACGCGGTGTAACGCTGCGTTGTCATTTGTTGAAGGAGATCGTATAAGCACTTGTATTTAGATGCAGCTGATAATCCCGAAAACAAGGCAGAATTGTCATGTAGAACTGAGATTGCATAAAGGAATGAATCGAGATTGCATTTTTAATAAGATTAATCATGCAGCTCTACCTCTTGCAAACTTTATGGTAAATGATCAAATCTCTGCATTAGAATTAACGTTTTGACGTTGGTTTATTTAACTATTCATGTTAAATCTTGGCTCCAATGCTTTCAGGGTACATTTCCAGTGTGAACGCGGGACAATAATCACCATGATGGTATCAACAGTAGGGGTCTTGACCTATTCAGTTAAATATACAACAAACATATTTATATTATACCTCAGAAATCCAAAGCGCGCCTCCTCAACACAACTTTACACTCAGATGTGGCCTCTTGGTGCCCATCAACAGTTCACAGAACTATAGCCGAGCAGAAAAAGACCAAAACAAACTGAGGGAAAGTATGCAGGTCAGGTGACCTCCTCTGCAGTTATTTCCTGGGATATTAAGATTTTTCACGCAGTCTGGCAGCTTCAAGGCGCACATACAAATCCAGATTGTTTCCTTACATACAAACTAATCAGATTTTGCGATCAGTCTTAAGTCCCAAATGACCTGTAGCTCAGCATGTGCTGCTAAAACGGATAACAAATTACAGAAAGAACAAAACCTATTAAGAATTAAGATTCATGTGCGACTGTTTTGAGAAAATTATCAAGTGACTACAACAATTTAGTTGATCTAAATCCATCTCTGACAGTTGTCAGCAAATCCCACAAGAGACATTTGAGACTATTTTAAAAATCCTTTCATGGCAGATTTCAGAATAATTTTGGCACAAAGAAACATGGAAATTGGAGGAATGTGAAAAAACCTTAAACCAAAAAACATGCGAAAAACTGGATCACCTAAAATAGCAACATCGTAACATCTGGCTGGAAAACCAGCTGAGAACTCCCAGTAGGAGGTGACAGTAAAAGTCCTTGAGCTGCACACCTGCAGGCGCTGTTGAAACGAGTCCAGTACTGACTTCACTGGTCTGCCTTCTTTTAAACAGGCATACAGTGTTCACGATGAAAACACAAGAAATGGAGCGACATTAAAAAAAACATCTCGGCCTTCCTACATTCACAACCCTGAAAAATATGTCTGTTAATGCATGACAGGAGTGATGCCACGCAGGTCAAACTGCAGCTGCTGAACTGGTTGGATGAGATGGTACCACACTGTGCTTTAGACACTAGTCTCCACATTTGTTTAGACTGCACATGAAAATAATGCTGGCAAAATACAGTAACTTGAAGGCATCTTAAAGATTCCCTGGAACAGTTTAAATATAAATTACAAAACTAAAACGGCAGAGAAGTAAAGAAAGCTTTAAGGCCAAGGATAATTGAATGCACACAGATATGAGGACTTCCATTGAGAGAAAGACAAACATAAATACGTAGAATGTTTAACACGCAGGCATTTTACTATCATATAAATGGCATCATACAATTTCAACAGGTAGTTCGTCATCAAAGGAGTATTTTTTTTTTTTTTAAATAAGTGGTTTATCTGCACTAACAGTTCAAATCTATTAAAGTAGATTGGAGAAAAAACACCCAACAAGACACCTGTCGTTTCCAGTAAGTCACACTTTGTTAGCGTTCCCTTTAAGGTTTGCTAGAAGGTTATGTTTGTGTGAGTGAGTGAGTGAGTGCGTGGGTGTGTGTACAGGAGCGCGTGTGGTTAAGACGTGTTCTTTCAGCGTGCCATAAAACATTAATCGGCCACATGAATAAAACTGTGAAATGTCAGAATACGTGTATGTAACAGAGTCAGAGGTGGGAAAATGCAAATGAAGGCACAAATGATTGACGTTTTCGTTAATGTGATAACCGAGCAGTATTGAAGTGTTGTGCATCATACGAGAAAAAAAAAAACTCACTGCTAACAAACACCTTATAATTACTCATTTTAGGGTTGCAAATAAAACTGATTCATTCTTCAATCAATCCGGTGATTATCTTCAGAATGAATTAATCACTTGTTTTGTCTGTCGAATGCTTGAAAATTGCAAAAAAAAACGTCAATCTCATTCTCACAGAGCATGTTTTGTGTTTTTTTAATCAACAGTACAAAACTCAGAGATTTCATTTAAGATCATAAAGAAAATCTGCAAATGCTCAGATTTAAGGAGCACATAAGGCAGACACAGGTCATGCAAACACAGCCTGTTAAGGCAAAACACACTGCTGTGTAGGGTTTTCACTGAAAACATGACTCCTATGGAGGGTGAACAGTCGGGGAGTAACATGATGAGCTGGTCGAGGTCAGGCTTCCTGTTTTAGGAATCAATTCGCCACCAATCTCTCTAATAAACAAGCACCCTTCCCAGATCTTAACACTTGCATGAATGGTCAAGGGTCAAGCGTAGTCAAAGCATGCAGTCACGGCATGCAATCATACAGGAAACCGAATGCTGTTGTCGGCCAATCAGCCACCAGCAGAATGCTAATGAGTAACAGCTGAGGCGAATAGGTTCGTTTACCCAACTTCAGCAATTAAATCAGCCGTCATTCAGAGATGTTTTTAAATCCTGTTGAACTAGACAGAGTAAAAACTAGTTGCCAAGACTCAGGACTCAAAGAGGCCGTTTCCATTTGGCTACTCCACAGTCGGAGGTGGCCTGAACGGATCCGAGCGCAACGCTTCCCGAGTGCGTTTCCATCTGTACTTTTGCCGCCACTCGTGATCCGATCACAGCCATGTCCGTTTTGATGTCGCCAAATAAAAACAGGGTCAAAGATTCTCTCTAATTATAGTTATTTATATTTTTGAATGCATGTTTTATTAGGTGTTGATTTCAACTTCAAACCTGTGAAGACAACGTGTCCACTTGTTAGGTTGTCTGTTTAGCAGTGTCTCATTACAAGCACATTCAACACCAAAAACAGGATCCACTGTTCATTTGAAGATGAACACAAAACCCACAAGTGGAAAGGCAGGAAGCCAGAACCGGTCTCTGTCCAAGGATGAGAGGTCTGGTTCTATTTTAGTCTTCGTACTGTTGAACTGTGAGCAGAACCCAGCCTGTCGCAGAGACACTACAAATGCTATTTTACTATGTGCTCACTACCTCTGTGGGTTGTTCTGAAACTTGAGCATGTGCTACGGTTGCTGAGAAAGATGAATGTCAGGTGATCTGGCCAAAAGAGGTCAGGGCTGTGCACGGGTGAAAGGGTGATGCCGAGCGCATTCCTATTTTCTGCCTCGGCTAGTAGATTTCAACACGGCGTGATTTTCCTTCACGTCGTTGGCTCGTCAATTCCAAATGATCACACAAGAGGACATTCACACTATTCCTCTTCCTCAAGCTGCCAGCGCAGCAGATACGGTTATATTTAAGGCCATGGAGAACAGCCTCAAGGTGGACGGATAGCAGACGCTGGAAAGTTTGACATTTTTAGTAGAGTTGAAGTCAGCATAAAAGAAACTGGACACTTTTTCAACGAGCCGATTCCTGTTTTATGTGGCAGTTAAGACCTCGAGAGTTGGTAATAATTGTTCATACGGAGCCATTTCTCATATTTCTGTGGAGCATCTAAATTCCATCTTGAACTCAGGAGGTGGAAATAAAGCATTCTGATACGCTGTACATCTTTACCATTGGTTCACAGACTAACCTGTATTATGTATTAGCACCAAGCCCCAGTTGCAACCGGTAATTATTTGGGCACAGCATTACACAACCCACGTCTGCAGCCAGCAGGTCTCTAGCACAAAATAAAGTAGAGGCAGCAGTTGTTGTTGTTTTTTTACAGAAAGGCGGAAAGAAATCCCAACCGGCCCGAGGCCACAGACCAACAGCAACAGTGACAAGAACACACAGTCCAAAACAAAAATGTGTCCTTTTGTTGCCTAGAAAATCATTTATCGATTTGCTATCTGCTGGCAGACATGATGGAAACAGCCTGTGTGGGACACATGTGTTAATCAATAGGCCAATGGAGTGGGCATGTTTTTCATGTCCAGACATTCATGAATCATTTCTAAAAGGATGCTGTAACTAGGTATTTAAACTGCAATTATAACTTACGTTTACTTTTCAATTGAGCTGCTAATTTTATTCTTGATTTAGACCAGAAAATGTTTAAAGATTTCTCATAAATTTCACAATTTCCAATGTTATGTCTTCAACTTACTAACCATGAATCCAAAGATAATCAATTTACAATAATCTACTGGGTGCCAAAACTCTGTATAGTGGTGCTAAACATTTTATTTGTTGCACTGATGCACCTGATATTTAATATTTTCTTAGTGCCTCCCATTAGAGTAGCAAAGAGAGATGCAAGAAAAAGACCTGATGAGAGGGGAAAGAGAAATGTCCTGTACTCTGAACATTAATGTGAAGCCAAATCCATTTCTCATGATGTCAGTACAGCTGGATCAGCTGTTAGTTGGATTTTCGAGCTCTGTGGTGATGACATCTATTGGTATAAAGTTTTTAACCACACATTCTCTGTTTAAATGCTCATTTCTAGGGCTGATAAACATTGTGGCGCCAAATCTTCTGTTGTAAGAACCCCGACTAGACTCTGCCTCTCAGTCCACCATCCCATTTATTCAAACTGTCTGTTGATAGTCTGAAAGTGTTAGTGGGTCGATTAATGTAGTTGTCAAGCAATAGATTCAAGAACCAACAGTGCTTCTTTAAAACAGACGAAGGAGAGCATTAAAGCAGAGAAAAAGATACACAACACAACAGCAATGTGAATATAAATGTTGACAGTGTGACTGTACTTTAGTTAATCTAATGACTATAAATCACCACACCATCCTCACGCAAGCTACAGTTAGAAATAATGGCTCAGTTGAAAATTTCACCCCAGTGACAGAAATATCAACCTAAATGAGGCAGCCTGTATTTGGAAAGTAAAACATTTCCCTGACTTGCTCTCAAGGCTTCTGGCTGCCATGGCAACAATGTTGGTCTCTGAATGACTCATCTTTTCAGTGTCTATCACACAACAGGAGCTATAAGCACTCCAGCCTCTCCACTGCAGGAGAGGAGAGGCATCTTTGCAGACCACTATCTTTTAGCAACTGAAATAGCTGGCTGCAATCATTTCCATTCTTAGTCCCCGAGCAACCAGGAATAGTGCAGATAAATTTAACAGTTGCTCATTTAACGTAGGTGAGGTACCATCATTTGGAAAGTCACGCTAGGATGATTGGTAAATGCAAATAAAAAAGGTCCATTGTTGCATGTTGACATTGTACTCTTATCACTTTAGGCTTTCAGGCAACTGTGTAAACCGACAACAGTTTTATCGGCTGATAGCACAACACCCCCGCTATAGTGCACCGACAGCCGCGGCGCTCGTTCTCGCTTATAGAAGGATCAAGTTGCCGTGGAAACGTACATACATTACATCGAAATCATTTCCACAAATTACCGTCTTAACATGCGGTAAGTATGAACATTAAGCATGTGCACGTAGCTTATTTGTGACAGCGGACTCGTGCACTGTATGTGAATCATGACTCCAACGGCGTTTTGCTGCCGGTCAACAGATGGTCAATCGATGAGTGTAAACAAGCTGGAACAATTGTGGCTCGTCCTGTGTAAGTACAAGTGTAGGCAGGCATCTATAATTTATGGATTTCCATTTATGAATCTGGTGAAAAATCCACCGTCTCACACCTGAATGAGAAGTCTTTAACATGCTCCTGTATACAGTCAGCTAACCGCCAAGACTGAATCCCAAACAACAAATTTATTCCAAACAGATTCAACACAGTACAAATGACATTCCTCTCCTGTGCCATCACGGTTTAAATGTTACATTTAGATCAGAATATTTCTGTGTCCTACTTGACTTCATGTTTGTCCTCCTTAATCAGAAGGACATGTCCACACCACAGCCAGCTGTCTTCACAACGTATTTATGACCGAGCATTTTCTGCTGCATCGTACAAACAAGAGATGAAAATAAATTGCACAACTGTATTCAAACTTTACTGATCAGGACAACTGAACTATCTTTCCATCCTTCTGTTGATCATTTACAAATGTTATTTTGATTTTTATACCTTGAGGTTTCTAAATCTTCTATTATGAAATGAGATCACAGCATTTGCTTATGATTATAATTCAATCTAATAATCAGCTATGCTTCAAACCCTTAGCGTTGATGTGTAGGAGATTTCTTGCAGCATTTCAAACTGATCCACTCGTACCAAAATCCATAAACCTGTACAAGTCCAACTCTCCGTGAGTAACTTCACACTTTATACGCATCATGTACTGACACTCCTTCCCTATAAAAAGCTTTCTAGCACTGCTGACAAGTAATTGCAGCTTTGCTTCAACACTTTTATTTAACACAAAAACTGTTCATCTCCTTGAACCAATTCTCCTACAAAACATCAATAGAAACATTTTGGGGAAGAAGATGTTGTGCAGAATCAACTGAACGAGCAGGTCAAGCGTCTGCACACTCTAGTCAAACAAAATAAGTCAAATACAAATTTAACTCTACCAGCAATAGCCAACGAGACGAAGCACAAATCCCGCTCCAGCTTTCAGTCGGAGACAGCGGGACGGTTTGCCTGTCGCTTCCACCCTCGTCAAGGCAGTAGCTGCCATGCTGTTTTCAAGTCAGTTTGGGCGTTGTTGTGGTGCAACGCTCTATTTTGGGGAAAATCACACCAAAATCATGCCGAGTAGCTGAGACTCTTTTTACCATCTGCTGTCTGTATGCATCATAAAATATTGACGTATACATTTTCTATGAACTTGTAAACATCGTATCTGAGCAGTCAAACTCATCTGTGACACATTTTGTTTTCAGCTTTTGGGAAGTTGCATCATGTTGCAAAGTTCAGACGACTTGACCAGGCAAGTCTTTCTTACTTCAGCTTTGCTCTTCCACGTGACATCAGCACAGTTGGAAATTTGTTGAGGCTTGTCTGAGTTCTACGTGAGAAATTTAACAAAATCAAAGTCCACTTATTAGATTTAATCATGCAGTTCTATTCCGTTTCATTTTGTGGGTCGCATTAACATTCAAGTATCTCACAGTATTTAAATTCTCAGTAATACCGTCTCTACAAAACATATGCAGCGAATATACAATGTATGTAACAAGGGTTACAAGTTAAATAGTGTTTTATCTCTGATATACTGCAGATACGGTCATTTCCATCTGTCCATAAAATTGTAAACACCGCAAGATATGTGCTGCAATACAATGAAATATTAGTGAGAATCTATTAAAGTACACAATGACCTGCTCACACACTGGTTAGCAGGCTCAGCGGGATCAGATTTGGCCGCAGGCTAAAGGAAGACAACGAACAGATATGGAGTCAAGTGCATGTTTAGATTTGTCAGGTTACCAGTTTTTGTTGAAGAAAAATATGACAAAAATAGGTAGAAGATGTGAGATTCTTACTGTGTGTGACATTTGAATTCATGAGAGGTATCGAAAGCTTAGAAATTCATCATCTAAATATGAAATTTACCAATCAGCCAGAGCATTAAAACCACTGACAGGTAAAGCATAAAATATTTCTTCACGCTTCTCCCTTCGGAGCCCGATCGGTGTACAACCTTGCTTCAGGTACAAACTGCCAACTTGCAAAAAAAAAAACCACGGCAAGGGTCATGGGTGTAGAGAGACTTCATATTAACTGCTGAATTTACACATATATTAAAATATGTATGCGCATAATTTGCTATAAAAAAACCAACTACAAAATTCAACATGTAAATGTTATATTCAGGCCTCCAGTGTGACGGTTGCAGGCCACACAAACCCTACCAGATGCCTGTAGCTACCTAAAACACACATTTGTGCATCAACTGAAAACAGACTCGGTGAGGTTTGATAACGGCCACCCTTATTATCCCACAGAGGGTCACACTTCACTGGATGCCATTCTGCTGTCCTGTATTCTCCACTGCACAGTCCCAGGGCTTTGCTTGATAGTTGCCACTGACATGAGAAGGTCATACAAATCACTTCAGGACAGCTGAGACTGGAAAATCACCAACTGGAAAACAAACTAGCTGGTATGCAACAGGTGCGTCTTATTGTCTCTTGTCCTTCCAGCCGTGTGAAGTGTAATAAATGCTGTATTGTGTGCGTGTTTTAATATCAGGCTTTAATCAGTATCATCTGGATAGTGTACGAATGCATTAAGCCTGCTTCGTGCTTCATTGAGTGTTCCAGCAATTTCGCCTCCAGCAAAACACTGGAGTTGTAATTCTGCATGTTCGCACAGGAAACGGCTTTAAAACTTCACAATATATAAATATGCCAAGCCTCAGAGTCGTTCTTCAACTTTCTCAAAGTTGTGTTCACTATCAACAGTCTCCAACCAGCATCAACAAACAGCAGACAACACAAGCAGCTCATTCGGACCAGTCACAGATCTTGTGGTTTGATGTAGCCATCAGAGCTGGAGATGGTGGAGATATCTGGATGAAGCCTGCGAAACACCTCGATGCAAAAGCATGAATTCCTCTTAAACCTTCCTCAACATCACTCTGGAAATGTGCCTGTGCATGTCAAATAATTCAGCCCTATAGGCACCAATGAGGGTATTCTGGGCCTTTGTAACACACCTTGGAAAAAAAAAAAAAAAAAAAGCAGCAATGATGGAAGGAACAGAAACAGATCAAACTCATAAAGAACAATAAAACTGCCGTAACTTTGGCAGACAGCCGTGTAATCAGGCCACCTGCCCTGTGGGGCAGATGATTGGAGATGTGTACACAACTCTCTGGACCACTGCATCTCTGCCCTGCAGCTTTATCCAGCGGACCTGCAGCTTTATCCAGCGGACCTGCAGCTTTATCCAGCGGACCTGCAGCTTTATCCAGCGGACCTGCAGCTTTATCCAGCGGACCTGCAGCTTTATCCAGCGGACCTGCAGCTTTATCCAGCGGACCTGCAGCTTTATCCAGTGGACCTGCAGCTTTATCCAGTGGACCTGCAGCTTTATCCAGTGGACCTGCAGCTTTATCCAGCGGACCTGAGACTTGTGCAGCGAACAGTAATAATTGCAGACCAGGTTGATGGATGCAGCAGACACATGACGTGTTTTCAGACCTCCACCCTCCAACGTACCTTTGAGCTGCGGGAGCGGGGACAGCTCGACCGGGGCGGTCGAAGTGCGGTACTGAGACGAGCCTTGGGACTTCCTCTGCTTCTGCGCCTTCCTCACGGACTTCCTCGTGAATCCGTCCACCTTCTCGGATGCAGAGATGGCCGACATTTTGATGCACAAACTGGATTGAAGACTTCAGACAAGCGCCGGTGGAATAAAAGTCTCCTCGTCTGTCCAGGTCTTATTCTGTGTCCTCCAGCATGGTCGGTCCGTGTCGGGTTGGACGGAACAATGTTTACAACACGACCCAGAAAAGACTCCCGAAGCCGTCCGGAGCTCCAGAGGACACCGAGGCTCTAGATGTGTGCCGGGCTGTGCAGCTTCGCGGTGTTTGCTGAAGGTCGACCTGTGAAACGTGTGGACGCCATCATGACAGAAAGTTGTCTGGACGCGAAGCAGCAGCTGCAGCTAACGCACCTAGCTCGCTTGCTAAGAGACGAGGACGTTAATGTTCGTAATGTTTACGGCTCCAGCTGTTTCTACCGACTTTACGTTCAGGTACTGAAGATAGTTGACGCATTCAATTCTTGCTGTTTTTCTAAAACGCAAAATGCCGTTTTCGAGCATCGGTTTTAATCCCACTTTGACTTCCGCTGAATGTTTTTCAGAAAAACGGTCCGCAGTCGATGAAGTTGGATTTCTTTGAGCCCCGTTGACCCTCAAAGACTCCCGGGTTCCCTCTCAAAGACTCCCGGGTTCATCCGTCACTGAATATCGTGCGACAGCTTCGTCTTCGAGGCCTCTCCAACCGGGTACTGAGGAAGGAACCAGGCGGCCGTGAACGTCGCAGCTCGGCCGCTGTCGGTCTGCGGAGCGCTGACAGATGCACGTCATTGATCGACGTTTACAAACAGCCAATCACGGGCGCGGATTTATAAAACTAGAAACTTTTTAGACCAATCAAGCCACGCAGAAAACGGGCCTTGAACATGTGATATGCAAAAACAAATGGTTGCCGGTGTGCGGTTGAAGAGGACTGAACGGCCTCGACACCCCCGATACAGACTCGAGTTTAAAACGGATGCCTGCCTCTCCAGTGTTCCTCCTCCCCGTTTAAAACATCTGTTGTTACATAACATTAGATTTACTTTTGCAGGTTTTTTTTTCAATATCTCCTGAACGTACTTAATAATTCGTACTTTTCATGCATCAAGTATTAATATAATACATCCTGAGAAGAACTGGATGCAACACACACACTGAAAACTATTTAAAATTTAATAAAAATGTGGCTACAGCAAATTTGTGTCAGTTAAGTACAAATAAACCAGGTAACCTCCTTTGGTTATTTGTACTTCTGGTCCACTCCCCTGAACAACTGGACCAAATATGGGCTCTTCTATTAAAATGCTAAAGCATCTCTTAAACTTGACAGATTCTAGTAAAGTGAAATGTTTACTCAGCAACATCAAACCAGTGTGTAGGCAGTAACTGCAAAACCTGTTTAACATAAAAAAGCAGCCAATGAGTGTCAAAACCGCAGCGTCACATATTTAGAGTGACTGTTTTGTCCATCTTTATGTAACCCAGGTTGGTGTACTCGTGTAATCTGGGTATACATCAGTGTTATTTGAGGCTAAATGTCTGTTGGTTCCACTTCAAAATACCCATGATAAAAACACAGTATCTTAAACAGGAGCACAAGAGTGTTTGATTGGCTCAAACAGGTCACTCCAGAGGCCTTCTCGTGAAATACATGGAGATCTTCTTCATAGTTTGTGGTGAGTGGATGGCCTGAAAAACAAAAGTAAAAAAAGGTCAACAGCAATAATCATCTTATTAGCTATAAGAACATCTATGGATGTAAACATTTGCATGGACACGGAGAGACAGACATCAGTTACCAACTAATCATTTCTCAAGCCTGTGTAGGATTGACAGATATGTCTGTGTCTCAGAAGTAAACCAATACATTCAGCCTTAAGGAAAGACTTCAGCGTTTTGGGAAACACACTTATTCAATACTACTCTCAAGTCTGTGCATTAAATTCAAAGCTCCCTGTTAAAAGGTGATGAGTGACAACTGAGTTTGTTAAAGTTCTGTACTTACTGGTGAAGCTGGTGTCTTGCCTTCCTGTTTCTTTGAGACGCGGGGACTTATAGGAAAGCGAGGGCTTCCTTGACCTCTCTTCATCCTTTGGCCCATCACCGACAACCAGTTCACTGCTCGAGGAGAGTAGTTCTCCTTCCCAGTCTGCCTCGACGAGCCTTGTGTGTTGTCCTCTGTTTTTACAGGGCTCTCCTGAGCGGGGCAGCAGATACCAGTCACAGCCCGTTTTTTCTTGGCCGCTGGGTACAGTTCAGTAACACAGTCACACTGTTCAGCGACCTCACATGCAGATGAACCGTCACCAGTTTCCAGCCTGCGTTTGGCCCGTCGCTCTGTGGGAGAGTTGCTGCTCGCTGGGCTCTGGGGACACGGGCTCAGCACCCGACAGAGTGGAGCACTAATCTGATTGGGAGATCCACGGGTCGGGGATAACCACTGTTTGATAGAAGTCGGTGTTCTCTGACGAACAGCGGTCGTCCGAGCATCCCGGGAGTGGACGGGTGATGTGGTGCTGGAAGGAAGAGGCAGGGCGGCGCCGCTGGGAGCGCAGGCAGCAAGCTGGGGTGAGGCAAGCCCACCGAGACTTTCTGTCCTCTGGGTCTTGGCAGGGGTCGTCTCAGCTCTGATTGAAAGCCCTTAACAACAACCCGAGTTCATTTTAGTTCAGATATGACACCAGACTGCAAGTAGTTTGAAATATTTGGCATTCAAGGGCAAGATAGCACTTCCATATTTTTCATGTTTAGGTAGCAACACAGAGTGACTAAAAACAGAAAAGTTGCTGCTTTTAATAATACAAGGAGATCCCCTGTTTATGTGGCAGCTGAATGGGAGTTTGTGGTCATAATTTACTAGAATACATGGTAATTGAAGTACTTACTTGGAGCAGACTTTCGCTGTGCCCAGCCTACTAGGTTAGCCTCTCCCACTGATGATTTTGCTCCATTAGTTTGTCGGTGAAGCCGCCAGATCCGTACAGTGTGGTCATCAGAACAGGAAGCAATCTGCCAACAGAGCAGCGGGGATTACACAGAGGCTCATTGAAACTGCTCAGCTTCGCAGCAGGATAATACAAAAGCCTCTGTATCTGATGTAAGGGTTGCATGAAGCGAACAAGATGGAGATGATGCTGGTGAGATGGTAAAAGGCGATACATTTTCCATAATTTTGAAATCCATGAATCTTAGCTGTCTTACCTTTGTAAAATCTGTTGGACACCATGCAACAGATGTCACTTCCTCACCGTGACCTTGAAGCATCACGGGAGGATGTTGAGGATCAGAGATCTAAAATGTAAAAATAATTAAATAAAATAATCTAAAATATACCCTCAACACCATATAGACACAAACAGCAAAAATAAAACAATAAAACACATGATATAAATATAAGTGCAAAATAAAACAAAGCATGTACCTTCCAAATGTATGTGTGGTTGTCACTTGAGCCACTGGCCAAGAACTGGTCATCTGGGCTGATGGTGGACTTGACATAGAATGAGGAGTTTTGGTGGCCACTGAAAACTGCCACTGTGGGAGAAAACATATGCCATTATTAGATCACTAAAAAAAAAAGCTTCAATTTGAGGAATGAACAAAATTAAAATAAAATATCACATGAAGAACTCAAATGAGTATAAAGAAATGATTAGTATTAAAAAAAAACACACACACACCAAAATAATCACTGAAATGTTGCACTTCCCTTTAGTTTCTGTGCATTTAGTGGTCAATGCAATACTCAAGTGACACGTTCCCCCTCTTTCTACCGTAGTGTTTCGTGATGTCTTTCAAAATGGCTGCCTGTTTTACAGTGTCATCATTAACCGCCTGATTCACTGCTACACTATCTAGGACATCAAGTAATTACTTAGAACATAGTCAGGGTCTGACTCAAAGAAATGAGAATATGTTAGTACAAACACACAAAGCATCCCTACTTTTCATTTGTATCAACAGGACACTGTTTCTTTATTCTCCCCATGATAATTAAGGCAAAGGACATGAGCCCCATCTAGTGATAAATCAGTGATAATCTGGACAATACCCATTCTGGCACAAATAACATGTAGCTTACAGCCAGGGTGGAGTGGTTGTTTACCTGGAGTGGTTGTTATTCCACAGACATTGAACATGTAGATGCTGTCATCTGTGCAGTTACACATGACGTTGGATCTCGAGGAATCCAGAACAAGTCCGGAATAACCTGCAACACACGAGGAATGACATTCAGCGGACATTCATGTGTATATTCCAGGTGATGGCCAGTATTGTGCAGAACTAACCAAGTCGCGTGCGCATGCAGGACCCCGGGTATGGGTACGTCTGCAGTGGTACAGGATCATGGTGGTGTGCGGTGTAGTTCTTCCTCAGATCCCAAATCTTGATTACCCTGAAAATTGATCATGCAAGTCAGGTGGTGGCTCTCAGTCATTTTACACTGATGAGCTGAATGTTAGTGAACACATTTTTTTTAATTTTTTTTTTTACCCATCAACAGCCCCCGAAGAGATGAGTGTGTGCTGATCCCGAAACAAAACCACTGTGACACTCTGCTGGGTATCCTGTGAACAAAGATTAAGTACATAAAGATTAGCCTTCTATCTGCGTCCCCACGCTTTTTATTTCATTAAACAGTTGTTTACTCACCACACTGGGAGCCATGCCACGCATGCTGCTTCTTCTCTTCTTGGTTTTGGAGGGCGGGTTTGTCTCTGCTTTGTTGTGAGCGCCACTGATCTGTTTCACTTGTCTGTAGAAACCGTCTGAGAGGAAGACACAAGCATAACTAAATACTCAGAATTAAAGATACCATGATTAATATTTCTCTTTCTGTACTTGTCCCCTGAGGCCAGTTAAATGGTAAAATGTAAGTAATAAAGGTCTAACACACAAAACATCTTACCTTTTTTGCTGCACCTGATGTCCCAGACCATAATATTTCCATCTCTGGCCCCGGTGCAGAAAACAGCTGTTCAACAGAAGATGAAGCATTGATAATGTGATACAACAAAGCAGAATTAATGCACAAGATATTAACTAGATTATAAATCGTCTCACTGTAAATGCTATTTCCCACGACATGCATACAATTCCTAAAAGTTAATACTAAAACAAATCCACTTTCTCTTTTTTGATTTTTAAATTCAGATTTATTTATTTTTTGAGACGATTCGGTGTGTTACCAGCACGACATTTCCTCCATCAACACAATGTTTTGACACTAAAGGAACAACAAGGAACAAAACAACCTGCTGCAACAAGTTATTTGGTCAGTATAAAGTATACCTTTCTCCTGAGGTGCGAATGCAACAGACTTGAGGCTACAGAGGTGGCCCTTGAAGCTGGCCAACAGCTCCCCAGACTTCACATCCCACAGCCTGGCCGTCTGGTCACCTGCAGCCGTCACCTGAGGATAACAACGCATGGCCCAGTCACGATAAGACAAGGACTCGATTGTAAAGAAAGAAAGATGCAGCTCTAAAAACAAGAGGACATCATTATGAAAAACAAAGGAGCACAATAAAAACAAAACAAAATAAAAACGACTCTCTTAATCTTACTTGGGGGAGGTAGACAAGTCATGTCAATAAATGCATTTGAGGAGAATATTTGTAGGACTGACAACATGGAATGAATTTGCACTTACCAACTGAGGCTCCCCCGGTACCCAGGCAATATCAAAGACAGCATTCTCATGAGCCAACCATTCTGCAAAGTTCAAACACGATAAGCCACCGACATTTTCAAATGACGGACAGGTCAAATGTGCACAAAAAAGTTTCTGCAAATACCTTTAAGAAGCGCGTTTTCACGCCTGTCCGTGTTGTACACCCTCACAATGCCTTCTTCATTAGCTGCTGCAAGGACATTGTGCAAGTCCCCCACTGAAAAGAGATACTGCAATTAGTCAGATAAATGACAACATTGCTGTGTTTGCAGATATAATGACAAAATAATTACCAGAGGAGAAAGCTAATCCAAATGGTGGCACAGTGTCACCCAGGTTCCCATAAGAAATGTGCTCGTCATGTCGGACGCACTGGTAGCCTTCCAGCAGAGAGCTCAGGGGGTACCTGGACCACGGATCTGCAGGGAGGGCTGAGAACATTGAAGTCACAGAGAAGAAGTCATTTTGACACGGTAGTAAAATTCGTCTGAGATACCGAGTGAGTTTTTACTCCACTGCATATCTATTCTTCTACATTTGTGTGATGGCTGTAAGGTGTTTTATTTTAATTTAGGCAATGCTTGACTTTGTACTTATATATATATAAGTATATATTTTATATATATAAATTGATATATATATATATATATATATATATATATATATATATATATATATATATATAAATTGATCTAATATATCAATCTTTTTTGCAAAGATCACTCGTGATAAAGATATTTCCTGGAAAAAGGATCATTTAAAGTTTAACAAAACATTTTATTGGCCAAAATAACATCAGTGCACTCATACAGTAAAAATAACTAACCTTAAATAATAATAATAATAAAAAAGACACACGTAGGGCAATTTCGTAATTATCCCCAAGCATCTTTTCTGCATTTTGGTCTGCAAAAAAATCATGTCGTCACATATCAGAAAACACAAACGTTAACACCGACATACTGTGAACGTTTGTGTCGGTTGTCCGGTAATAAACCACCGGATGATCAATCCGGCTCTGAAACTGTTATTGATTAAGCAATGGCGCCATTTTTAGGTTTCAAGGCTGATCAACTTGTTAATGCTGGATTGGACTCGTGTGATTTTACTGCTGGTTTGAACCAGATCTGATCTTCTTCGGTGTTTGTAGAACATTTCCAACAAGTGCTCAAAGCTACAAGGAAACATCCTGTGAAACAAGCTAACGTTAAATGTGAGTTATTTGCTTACATTTCCTTTTCATGTCGAAGGAAACAGAACAAAACCAACGATCCAGCTGTTTACTATTTTAAACATAAAGGTGAGGTTGCATTACCCTCCATGAAGCCGTACAGATAGCACAGCGGCCCCTGAACACGCCGCGGTAACAGAAGTCCCTGAACACACCGCGGTAACAGAAGTCCCTGAACACACCAGTCTCACCATTCTGCCTCCGTCTTCCAAACCTTCTGTCCACTATCGAGCGGAAAAGCATGGCGGTCCAGCAGGAGACGACCTGAAGCTGCTGTTGATGTCCTCAGAGGTTTGTCAGCTCGTTCACTGGCGGCTCTTCTTCCGTGTTTGCTGCTGCTGCTCTTTCCCGCGAACAGATCTCCGTGCAGAGTCTGAATTCCCCGCTAAAACTGCGTTCGACGCTACTATTGGTTAAAACAGCGACTTCCTGCCCGGGAGCGCTTCCGCTTCCGTTTCCTTTGTGCCGCTGGTAAAGAAAAGTAAAGTTTTCCACAGTAACTACAAGATGGACTGAACCTTCAACATAAACAACCCTGCTTCAAATTCTCCATAAAATGGTCAACCTGTTCTGAAGTGAACAACCTAAATGCGTGTTGTTGTGCACAGATTCGTAGTTTCTCCTGTGAAATCAGTCGGAACATTTAGCATTTTTATTTTATTTTCAAAAGTATTAAATAAATGATTACAAAAGGTTTTACAGCTTTGCTGCTTGAACGCAGTACTGTTTGCGGTAGTGACGTCACTGAGCTCAATAATAACGGCCTCTTCCTGAAAACAGTTGATGATACTCAGCCTGTCAAAGTCACGGTGCTTTTTCTGGGTCAGTGCAAAGCTGCGTGGCAGGAATGTCGGTGTTCAGCGATAAAATGATTTATATAAAGTAAAAAGTACAGTTTGTCCCTGTGAAATGTTTTGCAGCAGAAGTACAAGTAACTCAAAATACTAAAGTAACGAGGTGAGTAAATGCACTTTGGTATTTTACACCCCTTCAAAAAGGTTTACATTTCAATATAATAGTTTACCCACATTTCATAAAACGTTTTGACGTTAAGAGAACAAACCTAAAAGTTTTCAACTGGAACAACAAGCACTTTATTGTGAAAACCCTGGACCGGATGTAGTTCCTGTATCCCTGCTGGTTCTCGTCTGTTCGACCGGTGAACTTTTAATGGAGAGTTTTGTATGAAGAGTAAAAAAACAACGAAACAACAATGTCGCTTTCAACAGCTCGTTCGTTCCTGTCAGAAGCTTGTTACGGAGAACAAGAGCTGGACGCGAACTCTGCTCTCATGGAGCTGGACAAAGGTGGCTAACGGGCGAGCTAACGAGTTAGCATGTGTCTCTGATTGTTCTGTGATGTGTGTTGTGTCACGTGTTAGATTGTACTGTGATGTGTGTCGTGTCACGTGTTAGATTGTACTGTGATGTGTGTCGTGTCACATGTTAGATTGTACTGTGATGTGTGTCGTGTCACATGTTAGATTGTACTGTGATGTGTGTCGTGTCACGTGTTAGATTGTACTGTGATGTGTGTCGTGTCACGTGTTAGATTGTACTGTGATGTGTGTCGTGTCACGTGTTAGATTGTACTGTGATGTGTGTCGTGTCACGTGTTAGATTGTTCTGTGATGTGTGTCGTGTCACGTGTTAGATTGTACTGTGATGTGTGTCGTGTCACGTGTTAGATTGTACTGTGATGTGTGTCGTGTCACATGTTAGATTGTACTGTGATGTGTGTCGTGTCACGTGTTAGATTGTACTGTGATGTGTGTCGTGTCACGTGTTAGATTGTACTGTGATGTGTGTCGTGTCACGTGTTAGATTGTACTGTGATGTGTGTCGTGTCACGTGTTAGATTGTTCTGTGATGTGTGTCGTGTCACATGTTAGATTGTACTGTGATGTGTGTTGTGTCACATGTTAGATTGTACTGTGATGTGTGTCGTGTCACATGTTAGATTGTACTGTGATGTGTGTCGTGTCACATGTTAGATTGTACTGTGATGTGTGTGTCGTGTCACATGTTAGATTGTACTGTGATGTGTGTCGTGTCACGTGTTAGATTGTACTGTGATGTGTGTCGTGTCACGTGTTAGATTGTACTGTGATGTGTGTCGTGTCACGTGTTAGATTGTACTGTGATGTGTGTCGTGTCACGTGTTAGATTGTACTGTGATGTGTGTCGTGTCACGTGTTAGATTGTACTGTGATGTGTGTCGTGTCACGTGTTAGATTGTACTGTGATGTGTGTCGTGTCACGTGTTAGATTGTACTGTGATGTGTGTCGTGTCATGCTAGATTGTACTGTGATGTGTGTCGTGTCACGTGTTAGATTGTACTGTGATGTGTGTCGTGTCACGTGTTAGATTGTACTGTGATGTGTGTCGTGTCACGTGTTAGATTGTACTGTGATGTGTGTCGTGTCACGTGTTAGATTGTACTGTGATGTGTGTCGTGTCACGTGTTAGATTGTACTGTGATGTGTGTTGTGTCACGTGTTAGATTGTACTGTGATGTGTGTCGTGTCACGTGTTAGATTGTACTGTGATGTGTGTCGTGTCACATCATGTTAGATTGTACTGTGATGTGTGTCGTGTCACGTGTTAGATTGTACTGTGATGTGTGTCGTGTCACATGTTAGATTGTACTGTGATGTGTGTCGTGTCACATGTTAGATTGTACTGTGATGTGTGTCGTGTCACATCATGTTAGATTGTACTGTGATGTGTGTCGTGTCACATGTTAGATTGTACTGTGATGTGTGTCGTGTCACATGTTAGATTGTACTGTGATGTGTGTCGTGTCACGTGTTAGATTGTACTGTGATGTGTGTTGTCACATGTTAGATTGTACTGTGATGTGTGTCGTGTCACATGTTAGATTGTACTGTGATGTGTGTCGTGTCACGTGTTAGATTGTACTGTGATGTGTGTCGTGTCACGTGTTAGATTGTACTGTGATGTGTGTCGTGTCATGCTAGATTGTACTGTGATGTGTGTCGTGTCACATGTGAGATTGTACTGTGATGTGTGTCGTGTCACGTGTTAGATTGTACTGTGATGTGTGTCGTGTCACATGTTAGATTGTACTGTGATGTGTGTCGTGTCACATGTTAGATTGTACTGTGATGTGTGTCGTGTCACATGTTAGATTGTACTGTGATGTGTGTCGTGTCACGTGTTAGATTGTACTGTGATGTGTGTCGTGTCACATGTTAGATTGTACTGTGATGTGTGTCGTGTCACATGTTAGATTGTACTGTGATGTGTGTCGTGTCACATGTTAGATTGTACTGTGATGTGTGTCGTGTCACATCATGTTAGATTGTACTGTGATGTGTGTCGTGTCACATGTTAGATTGTACTGTGATGTGTGTCGTGTCACATGTTAGATTGTACTGTGATGTGTGTCGTGTCACATCATGTTAGATTGTACTGTGATGTGTGTCGTGTCACATGTTAGATTGTACTGTGATGTGTGTCGTGTCACATGTTAGATTGTACTGTGATGTGTGTCGTGTCACATGTTAGATTGTACTGTGATGTGTGTTGTGTCACATGTTAGATTGTACTGTGATGTGTGTCGTGTCACATCATGTTAGATTGTACTGTGATGTGTGTTGTGTCACATGTTAGATTGTACTGTGATGTGTGTTGTGTCACATGTTAGATTGTACTGTGATGTGTGTCGTGTCACATCATGTTAGATTGTACTGTGATGTGTGTCGTGTCACATGTTAGATTGTACTGTGATGTGTGTCGTGTCACATCATGTTAGATTGTACTGTGATGTGTGTCGTGTCACATGTTAGATTGTACTGTGATGTGTGTCGTGTCACATGTTAGATTGTACTGTGATGTGTGTCGTGTCACGTGTTAGATTGTACTGTGATGTGTGTCGTGTCACGTGTTAGATTGTACTGTGATGTGTGTCGTGTCACGTGTTAGATTGTACTGTGATGTGTGTCGTGTCACGTGTTAGATTGTACTGTGATGTGTGTCGTGTCACGTGTTAGATTGTACTGTGATGTGTGTCGTGTCACGTGTTAGATTGTACTGTGATGTGTGTCGTGTCACATGTTAGATTGTACTGTGATGTGTGTCGTGTCACATCATGTTAGATTGTACTGTGATGTGTGTCGTGTCACATGTTAGATTGTACTGTGATGTGTGTCGTGTCACATGTTAGATTGTACTGTGATGTGTGTCGTGTCACATCATGTTAGATTGAATGGAAGCGACCTGCTTTTTAACATTTCACTGGTTCTTTGCTTCCAGGGTTGCGGTCGGGGAAGCTCGGGGAGCAGTGCGAGGCTGTGGTGTTGTTCCCCAAACTCTTCCAGAAGTACCCTTTTCCCATCCTCATCAACTCTGCGTTTCTCAAACTAGCAGACATCTTCAGACTTGGGTAATGGCTGGTTAACGGATTCTCTTTTTTAATTCTTTTCTTTTTTATTGTCATTTCACATGTTAATAGCCACACCTAACCCAAACTAACACAGTCTGCTCCCAGATTATAGCAGTAATGTAATAAATCCAGATGATTTAAGGAGAGGGTAAGTATTGGACACACCCCACAATCATCTGGACCAACCTCAATCATTCAGACATTATGTGTATAACACCTTTTGTACATGATAGTGCAGTTCAAAGAGATTTATTTATGACAGACATCCTGATAATAATACAGTACAAATATAAATAGTCAAACAATTTGAGACCAATGAAAAAAGACCAACGTGAAACACTTTGAAACAAACCTGACAACTGTAACTTTATTTGAGTTTAGATTTTTTTACAATACTGTTTATTACACAACAAAGTGTGCCTAATAAACTGCTCATGGTACATTAGTAAAACAACATGTTACAGCTGCTGCTTTGTGCATCTAATGTAATCATAACTTATTTTAAGATGTTGGTCAGACATAGAAACTAATTCAAAGATACTTTACACAATTTTCTCAGCATTTTAAAGCATTAAAGATGTATAAGTTCTACTGTGCCACAAACATCACGCGTCTTTTTTTTGTTTCTTATTTAGCAACAACTTCCTGCGTCTCTGTGTGCTGAAAGTAACCCAACAGAGTGAGAAACATCTGGAGAAGATCCTCAACGTGGACGAATTTGTTAAAAGGGTGTTTTCGGTCATCCATAGCAACGACCCTGTGGCCCGAGCCATCACTCTGAGGTAATAACGTGCAATGGAAATGGGAAACAGCTGCACATCATGCCAGTTGGCATGGGATTCATGCCATAACATTTGAATAAATGAGTCATATACGCTTGCCAACTTCCAGCTCTTCCCACTCATCCAAGATTTAAAAGGAAAAAAATCCCCCTGTTGTTCATTCATCTTCTGTTCAGGATGCTTGGTAGTTTGGCCTCCATCATCCCAGAGAGGAAAAATGCCCACCACAGTATTCGCCAAAGCCTGGACTCTCATGACAACGTGGAAGTGGAGGCAGCCATCTTTGCTGCTGCAAGTTTCTCTGCACAGTCAAAGTAAGAAAACTCACGACTACAACTGAGCTGTAATGAACATATATGAGATGCTGTTTTGCACAGTTTAAATCTGATATTAATTTCTCACTGTTTTTAATTTTCAGAGACTTTGCAGCCGGAATTTGCAACAAAGTCAGTGAGATGATTCAAGGTAAAATGTTTATTGTGGACTAAAAATGTCACTGTTCACAACATCTCTCCTGATAACCTCCTCTCCATTTTCATTATACAAATAACAATAATAATATTTGGTAAATATTCCACACAACTATTTAGATACTTGAATGTAAACTTAAACTGGTGGATCAGTGTTTCTACTGAGGTCATTTGGAGAACAACTTATTTAGTTTGCTCACTCGACGAAGTACAGCCGTTAAAAATGGGTAATTCATGAAAAAAAACATGTAACATTGAACATGCTGCATGCCGAAATACTAATTGAAAGAATGTATGAAAATCTGCATATTGTACCTTTGTCCTACAAAGAGACACTAAATACAAATCCAAACATAACTGTTGTCCTTCTATGTTATCCAGAAGGACAACATAGGTGTCAGTTTGTGCACAAATGGTCTTTTACATTGAGTTTCCACTCCTCTTTGATGTGCGCTTCGACCTCAGGTTTAGACACTCCAGTTGAACTGAAGCTGAAGTTGATCCCGATGCTGCAGCACATGCATCACAATGCGAGCTTGGCTTCCAGCAGCAGAGAGCTCCTGCAGCACCTGGTGAACTCGTACCCCTCCACCCCCATGGTCATCGTCTCGCTGCACACCTTCACCCAGCTGGCTGCGTCTTCCCTCATCGACATCCCCAAGCAGGTAGTGCCGTGTCGCTAACGGAGCGGTGCCTCGTTGTAAATATTAGCTGTCGTGTTTTGTCTCAACAAGAGACTGAGAAATATATCTATCAAACTATTTAACAATTAATTATTAATGCACCTTAAAACAAAATCCAAACAATCGGCTTTTGGTTTGATTCCTTATTTGTACAGTTACAGCTCCTCCTTCAATACCTGAAAGATGATCCAAGACAAGCTGTGAAGAGACTCGCAATCAATGACTTAAAGCTCCTGGCTAAAAAGGCTCCTCACCTGTGGATCAGAGAAAACACTCAGGTAAAGGTGCTCACAGTTTCATTGCAGGATTGTCTTGATGTTGATTTAAAATCGATGTCATCTACTGTTTTTTTTGTTGTTTTCCCTCTTCAGACCCTGTGTGAGTGTGCCCTGACCATCCCTTACGACAGTTTGAAGCTGGGGATGTTGGCTGTCCTTTCCACCCTCTCTGGAACGATTGCAATCAAACAGTATTTCAGTAATGCATCGGGTAATGTCCACTTTTAAATCAGTGTGTGTCTGTGTCTTTTTGTGTGGGCTGATTTTATCCCAGGGAGCCAGGCTTCTTATGCAGATTTTCACCGCTGTTATTTGTTATCTAAAAAACGGAACAAATCTGGATTCTGTAAAACTTCCTTCTCAGGTGGCTCTTCGGTTCCCCCCCGGCTCACTGACCTGGTTAAACTGGCACAAGAATGCTGTTACCACAGCAACCTGGCAGTGGCTGCTCACGGGATCATAGTGCTCTCCAACATTGCAATTTCCTGTCCAGAAAAAGGTTAGTTACAGCGGGAGATAGCATGTTTCAGACTCACTCTTTGCTGTTGTGTGCCTCTGCTCAGTGCCGCTGTGTGTGTTTCCTCTCCTCAGATATAGTCCAGTTGGAGCAGGACACCGTTTTGGGGGTGGAGTCCCTTCTGATGCTTTGCAGTCAGGACAGCAGCCCCAGCGCACAGGCCACACTCAAAGTAAGACAACGTTATAGTCCACAAGGTTGATTGAAAACATCAGGATTACAGGATACATTAATACTTTTTTTTTTGGTACCAACGATTTATTTTACCATATGATATAGAAAACTCTCATCTTCTGTAAGCTCCCCTCCAGATCTGAACAAAATCAAACACCTGAATATCAAGATTGCAACGATATTGTGGGGATGACTTTTGATACAGTCACAAAACATTTGCACAATGAAATCCTTTATAAATAATATTAGTACTGTAGATATATTGATTAAAAGCACAAAGGTAAATAATATTACAGCTAGAAGAGTCACGTCAGTTTAGAAAATTGCATTACTTTACTGTAATGAAAGTTTTACACCCAAGAAAAGACAACACATGTAACAGGTCACAATATTACGGTATCCAAAATCTAAGACAATATCTCGTCTCATATCACAGTATTGATATAATATTGATATATATCACCCCGCCCTTCTGTCATCAAATGCCTGGTCAGATTTGTAGTTGTGTTTGCATATTCTTTAATCAGATAGTTTCTGATTTAAATCAGAATGTTAGCTATTTTAGATCTACATTTATTTTTTAAAAAGTTGTGTGAATATTTGTGTTCAGAAAACATACTTTTTTTTTTTTTTAGAAGTTTTGCTAAATTTAAGAGGTCTTTGCTGAAAAATACAAAGAAAACCCCAATTAAAGCTGGTACCAAGCCCGAGTCAGGGAAGGTACCATGCTTACTGTTTAAAAAAAAGAACTTTTCCTGGGGCTGTGCAAAATGCCCCTTTTTTACTTTTAAGATATGTAAACATGTCGAGCTCTGTTTACAGAAGTTAAAGTTATTTTGGGAGCATTTCTCAATCGGAAGATGAAATGTCATAAATCACCTAACTAACACATACCTCTCATGGCATCCACATCATCAGCCGACCCTCATCTACATTTTGAGTAACACCATCTTACTGCTTCCTCATCGTAGACCGCCCTCACCTCGTTGGTTAAGCTGCTGAAAAGTCGACACCATCTCAGCCAATCGGCAGTGGAGTTCCTGCTCGGCCAGCTCCACTTGTCCTGCGACTCCTCTCGCGTTCTCATGTGCCACGCTCTGGCAGCCATCGCCACCCACCTGCCCGTGCTGGGAGACGGCATGCTGGGAGATCTGGTGGATCTCTACCGAGTGGCCAGTCACTCCTCCACCGACAAGCAGCAAGAGCTTCTGGTGAGAGATGGTGCACGAGTCTCACGTCAGCTGGTGGTTAGACAGTAAACAACAGTTAAATGCAGCTTTTATGTTTTAAGATGATCCATAAGAGACTCACAACAGCATTTACGAAATTTTTAAGTGGTACCGATGATTATATTATGTCTACTTTCTACTTGAAAATCAACCTACATATGCAAATGCTTTTTCTTTTTCAATTAGACGTGCAGCTTGTCCTTTTGTATTTAGGCCATACATTACTTCAAACCCGCAAAAATGTCACTTACCCCACTACACTTCACTACAATTGCTATTGTACATCCCTGTGATTGATGCAGGTTTCCTTGGCAACAGTGATTTTTGTTGCTAGCCAGTCGTCTCTGTCAGCTGAAGTGAAGACCGTCATCAAGCAGCAGCTGGAGAACGTTGCAAATGGCTGGACGGTGTATCGCATCGCACGGCAAGCCTCCCGCATGGTGAGCACACTTCTGAATCGGGATGGCGTCACAAAGGGACGTAAAACACCTGAAACAAGATGGTCAAATTGTTATCGTTAATCTGCAGGGGTGCCACGAGTTCTCCAGCGAGCTGTACCAGTGTTTGCGGACTCGTGTGGCGTCGGAGCACTTCTACTTCTGGTTGAACAGCCTGAAGGAGTTTTCTCAGGCCGAGCAGTGCTTGAGTCACGTGGAGGACGGAGACTACAGCGAAGCCATGAGCGCCATCGCCGAGGCCCTGCGCTCCTACCAGAAGGGCATCGCCTCCCTCACAGTCAGTTAAGCTGCCAGGCATTTGCGTTTACTTCCACCAGTGACAGAATGCTTCGAGCCACTGAGGGCCAGTTCGTAGACTGGTGCTATCGAAGCCAGTTCCACAGCATCCCGTTTTGCTAACGACTAAACTCACCGAACACTCGACCGTATCTTGTTAGGTCGACTCAACAAGACCCGTGGAAGTATTTAACTGTAGTGTCTATGTGCCTTTATCTAATTAATCCCTCCCTGCAGGCTGCCAGCACTCCTCTGAGCCCACTCACATTCCAATGCGAGTTCATTAAGCTGCGGATCGACACCCTGCAAGCCCTGTCGCAGCTCATCTGTACCTGCAACAGCCTGAAAACCAGCCCGCCTCCTGCCATCGCCACCACCATCGCCCTCACCTCAGGCAACGAGCTGCAGCGCTGCGGCCGCATCTCGATGCAGGTAAAGTGCTGAAGTTTGGGCTTTTTGTTGTAGGTCATTGTCGTGGAAATGCTTTTTGTTAATGTCTTATAAATCACCACACTTAACCAAACTGCAACAGCTTGTGAATCATAATAAGTGAAACAGCATTTTGTTTTTTAATTCGGACCTAAACTGAATGCGAGGAAATGAGATGATAATGGCACAACTCTCTGATTTCAGCTGAGGTACATACGCTGTAAACATCGTGCAGTATTGGGACGCGACAAGTGAAAATTCAGAAGCAGCAGAAAGAATCATTGTGCTGCTATTTTAATCTGGCAGCTGTATGCATTTTTGTTTTGTTCGAATGTTTTCTTTTTTGCTGCCTTGTCATGTCCTGTTATGTCCTTTTTTTTTTAAACAGTCACACACTATGTAGTTGAGCAGCATGTGTGCGTCCAAGAGGAATAAATGTGCTCTGATGTGGTAAATCGTGAGGTCACTGTCGTTTGTCTTTTCTCCAGATGAAGGTCTGCATGGATGAGTTCAGAAGTCTCGCTGCTCGCTACGCTGACTTACACCAGTCGTCCTTCGATGCTGATTATGCCACCCATCGCAATGTGGAGTTGTATCCTTAAACACGCCTTAGTCACATCACTCTTTTGTTGTTTTTTTGGACATTCTTGTTTTCTCTTCTCTATTTAGGTTTTCCTTAACTGTCTGTCCAGACAACAACAGAGCTGTTTGCTCGTCTCTCATGTCATTGAAGCTTTGATACTGGACCCGCAGGCAGCCAGGTGAGAGCTGCTGTCACTGTAAAGAAAAATAAGATTTCTATGGATTTGATTTAGGAAAATAAATTCATCTGCAATTCGGGTTGTGTTTTGTTTCTAAACATCTGGCAAAACTTCTGTGCAGCAAAATAACTTCAAAATCTTTTTTAGCTCTCATGAGTAGAAGCTGATTCTCTGTGGCAGACTGTCAGCAAAGTGTATATGCATCATATTGAGTTTATGAAGGAATGCAATCACGCTTCGGGCCGGCTACAGCGTGACGAATGGATGTAGCTTTTGTAAGCCGCAGATAGACGACACAGTAATGAAAATAAATGCGCCTTATTTAATTTGATAAAAAGCTTCTTCACTGTAACCTGGACTTGTGTGTTTTGTATTGAAAGTGCTTCACTATAACACACATCCCCCCCGGAGGCATTCTGCTGGCAGACGTTTGTAACATATTGTCTCTCTCTCCGTTCCTGTAATCTAGTTTTCAGGAGTACGGCACCCTGGGGTCGGTCCAGACGGAGAGCGAATATGAGCGACGGATGATGTCAGTCTTCAACCGTGTGCTGGAAGAAGTGGAGGGTCTCACTAAGAAACACCCGCCTGTTTCACACCTGGTGAGATTAACAGTGATTTGGTACTGCGGTTTACACTTGTGCTGCAGGTTGTCCAGACTGAAAAATGTATTGGTTCTGTCAAATGCGTGTTACAGATGTAGTGCGTTTGTTGAGCGAAGCTTCTTCTACTTCTACACTTCTTCTTGTTCTTTTGTGTGTTTGTCCTTCAATTCTGTTTATTTTACATAGTTTGTAGACTCCTATGTACTTAAATATACGTTCATATACACAATATTTCATGCCATTAACGCTCTTCGCATTCAAATTTGAATATACATCTCAACTGGACATTGACACTATTCTTCTCAACCGTGACACATTATTCTGTGTGTTTTGTAATAATAGCTCTAACAATGCTTCAATGCTGCCCTCTTGGTCAGGTGGTTTTTTTGTTGTTGTTTTTTTTTTAAATCCCAACAGCACCCAGGTTCAATAAATAAAGACAACCAAAATTGTAAATGGGGGCAGTAAAATAATTTCAGTGATGTAAAAGTCATGTTTGTGTTTCAGCACACAGGTTGTCTCTGTGACGCTGTCATAGCTTTGCTGAAGGTGCCGCTGTCTTTCCAGAGATATTTCTTCCAAAAGCTCCAGTCAACCAGCATCAAGGTAACTCATTTAATCACTTTAAAGAGAAAAGCACAACAAAAAATATGCACAATCACAACGGGTAAAGGAGAACCTAAAACAGTCACAGCATTACTCACAAGTAAATGCACTGTTGAATATGTTTAATGCAGGGAGCCGGTAAACATAAAAACTTGAAACAAGGAAAAATCTGCCTGCCAGCACCTCTAAAGATCACTAATTAACATTTTATGTAAGAAATGACTATCTGTGATTTCTCTTGGATTATGTGATGGATTATTTCTTGGCTGGGCTTCAGCGTGAATAGCCAAGAAACAGTCCAACCAATAGTCCACTTTAAAAGAAATACGTGAAACTGGTATAAAGCTGCTCAACTTACTGGTAACTGTCAGCAAAGCAGTGAAAAGTGGCTTCTTTTTTTTTTTACCACTTTAACGTTGATGATCTCTTCAGCACAATGCACACTTTCTCTCATGATGGACTGATGTGCAGGTAGCCATGGTTACCAGATATCAGCAGCTCACTTTGTGCCAAGAGAGAAGACAACAAACCGTTTATAAGTCTTAGTATCTGTTTTTGTTTGGCTGTGTTTATTCATGTTGGGATACAGTGCAGCTGAGGCTGCGAAGGGAAAACGAGTGACTCGTTCTTTTAGAGGACATCCTTTCAGTTCTCAACGTTTATCCAGGAATGTGCTTCATTGTTTCAGCTTGCCCTCTCTCCATCCCCACGAACACCGACTGAGCCAATCCCAGTGCAGAACAGTCAGCAGCTGACTCTGAAGGTGGAGGGTGTGGTGCAACACGGTTCGACCCCGGGACTCTTCCGGAAGATCCAATCTGTCTGTCTTAATGTCACCTCAGTTCTCCAGAGCAAGACCGGGCCTGACTACAAGGTATGTTGGCTTCATCTTTGTTTTTTGGTCAGATGAAAAAAATGTCTCAGCCTTTCTACTGTGTTCTTATTATTAATTCTCCTAAGTATATCTTTTTTTTTTTAGTCTTCATCGATATAAGCAAACACACATTCCACGTTTTTATTCGTCACTTTTCAGATTCCACTAGATGCTAAAACAAATGAGATCGAGCAGCGCGTAGAACCACACAACGACTACTTCAGCACCCAGTTCTTGCTGAATTTCTCCATCCTGGGCACTCACACCGTCACTGTGGAGGCCTCTGTGGTGGATGAGAGCGGCATCGAGTGGAAGACGGGGCCCAAGACGACGGTGTCGGTCAAGTCTCTGGAGGATCCTTACTCCCAGCAGCTCCGCCACCAGCTGCAGCAGGGAGGAGCTCAGCCGGCCCCACAGAGGGGCGCGTACACTCGCTTCTAGTGAACAAATGCCCGTGCAGTGCTTTCAACTTGTGTACTTGATCTGCTTGGTTTTGTAGAGACTGAATATGTAAATATTTTTTCAATGATTAAAAGAACTTATTGCAGGCATTTCAGTGTGCAGTCTATCAAAGGCAGCACGTTATTGGACATCTGTATAACCTGAAGGAGTGATTCTCAACATAGTCAGCCACAAATATGTTTTAAACTTTCTATCCACATATCTGTAGTATTTTATGCTCGTAATAATTTGTTAGCCATTGTAGTACTGAACGTCCTTGGATTTATCACGTCATTTCTTCTTTATGAATGCTATAACCCAGAGAGCCATTAGGGGGCAGACCTTAGTCATTAACTGATCATCATAGTCGGAGAACTCTCAAATCTCTGGTGTTGACTCCAGACTTGTCTTAATCACAATGTGATCAGCATTTAACAGTTTTTAACTAGATAATTATATTTACATGGCAAATCAATGTTTTTAATCAAAATTTATTTCATCCTGAATCACTTTTTTTTTCTAAGAAGATGTGATGAGCTTTGACCTACAGCATGGATCAAATAGCTCGGGCTATTTTTGACATAAAGTGAAGTAAATACATTGATTTTAACGGTGAAGCCCCGCACCCACACTGATGATGTCATCTAAAAAAAATAACTTGCAGAAAGAGATGAGTCCGGATGATTTAAGACGAAGTCAAAATATCTGGTCGCAATTTTTAGAAGAAAAAAAAAAGGCAGTTTCCTGTTCATAGACACTGAAACCATCAGAGTCTGGTCACTCAGGGACTATAAACCGGTCAGGTGGACGAGCATCACCGGAGAAGGAATGAATTAACAAAGTTCCGGTTTTGCATTTCAAAATCAATTCAAAGTGTGTTTTTAATACCTCATTAAACCAAGGAAATCCATTTAATTAAACCCTACTCCGTTTTAAAATACGGAGGTTGACTTTTTAAAGATTAACAACTTTACTATTTTACTAAATTACTACTTTAAATATACTGGTTATGCTCACGTGGTGATGTCATCACTTAATTTCCAATTCAAGATTCCCAGTTGATTTCTAGCAGGTATGATGGACGTCTGCCAAGGAAAGCCTCCGATGGCAGGTTTCTGGTTGTACGTCATTTTATTAAGCCCAACATTTGCCATTCAAAGGGGAGGTAATACAAAATAATCTAGTTGGTAATAATTAAGCTATAAAAAGGAATCAATTCAATCTTAAAAACTGATATAAATATTGGATAGCAAATTGTGTAGAAATACACAAGCATGTTCGTTACAAAATATTAACATTTATTTTCACCATAAATGAAACAAATATATATGTAAATAAAAAAGTAAAACATATCTATCTTTAAATATATATTTAAAAGACGTTTCAATCAGAATGTTCAGAAGAGTCTTTGTGACCCACGAAGCTTTTATTTTGAAAGCAACATGAACTCATTTCCGCTCCAGTTGTGGGATCTGTTGTTGTGAATCGGGATTTGGAGGAAGATGACGGGATTTGGAGGAAGATGACGGGATTTGGAGGAAGATGACGGGATTTGGAGGAAGATGACGGGATTTGGAGGAAGATGACGGGAGATAACGGAAGTTAACGGGAGTTAACGGGAGTTAACGGGACGGATCTCCGCCGCCGTGTTTGATGTTCACGTGTATATTTCTGTTTTTCCTCCGTTTGATCGGAGCCGCCGCTTCGCTTTGTTCTGTGAGCTCAGCAGCTAGCTAACTTGACGACGCTGATGAAGAAGAAGATGAAGATGATGAAGATGATGAAGATGAAGATGCACCGGAGGAGTTGTCCCGGTGTCTCGGACTGATGGAGCCAGCGACGCTCAACTGGAGCTGCTTGCTAGCGAGCTAGCGAGCTGTCGGTGGTCGCCGGTGGACCGGAGCTGGACCCCGTTAACCGTTAATCGGTTTATATCCGTTTGATCCGTTTGATGTGTTCGATGTGTTTCGAGACCGACTGAACAGATGTTTGTACCGGCGGGGCGCCGGACGGAGCAGCTGCGTTTGATCCTTCAGTTCTTCGTGAAACAGAAATCTGAAGCTTCAGAGACGCGGATCATGCTAACTAGCATCACTGCTAATTTAACCGTTTAGGTTAGCAGGTTAGCAGGTTAGCTCCACGTGACCTGCTAAAGCTACAAGCTACAAGCTAAAGCTACAAGCTACATCTCAGCTCGTGTCCTCCTCCTCCTCCTCTCTCTGCTCCACCACCTCCACCTCCTCCATCACCTCCTCCATCACCAGCTCTGGTCTGGTCAGCTCTGCTCCACCTCCTCCTCCACCTCTCTGCTCCATCTCGTCCTTGGATGCTCCAGCGACGTTAATCCGGTGAGTTGAACCTTCTTCTGAACTACAGAACTACTGGTGAGACATCTGAGACATCTGAGACATGAGACATCTGAGACATGAGACATCTGAGACATGAGACATCTGAGACATGAGACATCTGAGACATGAGACATCTGAGACACCCTGAGACACCTGAGACATCTGAGACATCTGAGACATGAGACATCTGACATCTGAGACATGAGACATCTGAGACACCCTGAGACACCTGAGACATGAGACATCTGAGACATGAGACACCTGAGACATGAGACACCCTGAGACATCTGAGACACCCTGAGACACCTGAGACATCTGAGACATGAGACATCTGACATCTGAGACATGAGACATCTGAGACATGAGACATCTGAGACACCCTGAGACACCTGAGACATGAGACATCTGAGACATGAGACACCTGAGACATGAGACACCTGAGACATGAGACATCTGAGACATGAGACATCTGAGACATGAGACACCCTGAGACATCTGAGACATGAGACATCTGACATCTGAGACACCCTGAGACATCTGAGACACCCTGAGACACCTGAGACATCTGAGACACTTGAGACATGAGACATCTGAGACATGAGACACCTGAGACATGAGACATCTGAGACACCCTGAGACACCTGAGACATCTGAGACATGAGACATCTGAGACATGAGACACCCTGAGACATCTGAGACATGAGACATCTGACATCTGAGACACCCTGAGACATCTGAGACACCCTGAGACATCTGAGACATCCTGAGACACCCTGAGACATCTGAGACACCCTGAGACACCTGAGACATCTGAGACATGAGACATCCTGAGACATGAGACATCTGACATCTGAGACACCCTGAGACATCTGAGACATGAGACATCCTGAGACATCTGAGACATGAGACACCCTGAGACATCTGAGACATGAGACACCCTGAGACATCCTGAGACCACGGGTGGAGGAGGTGTCCTCGGGTGGAGGTGTCCCAGAGACCCGGACCGCCTCTTTTGGTGTAAATCACCGGTTCGACCGGAACCGGTTGTTTGTCCCCGTTATGCTAACTCACCGCACTAGCTAGGTCGGTCCTTTAACGGGCTTTACATGTTTTACTGCTCCGGTTCTCCGGTTCTCCGTTATCTACCGGAGAGACACCGGAGACACACCGGAGACACACCGGAGAGACACCGGAGACACACACACATTCCCGGATAATAAACAGAAGATCGTGTGTGTTGATCCGTGAAGCAGCTTCTCTCCGGTTCCGGTTAGCTTCTCTTTGGGTCCTTGGATGTGAGTTACGGGTCATTTAGCAGATTTGTGTCCTCGGTGAAGACAGCTGGTGGACAGAAGACAACGTTATGAGACACAGACTCTTGTCTTTTGTGGAACAGGTGGAGACAGCAGGTGGAGACAGCAGGTGGAGACAGCAGGTGGAGACAGCTGGTGAGACAGCAGGTGGAGACAGCAGGTGGAGACAGCAGCCAGAGCTTCAGGATGGCTCAGCTCTTGGACGGAGCCGGAGAACTGGGCTGGGTTCTCCTCAAGTCTGCGATCCGCTTCGTGTTCATGGTCCTCAACAACTGCGTGGCCATCCCGTCCTACTGCTGCTACATGCTGCTCCTCCAGCCGCTCCGGTTGTGGGACAGCACCGTGTTCTGGCACGTCGAAGGCTTCATGTTCCAGTGGCTGCTGGCCATGGTGTCCACCTGGGGCTGGATCGCTGGCTACACAGGTAAGACCTGATCTCACAGGTCTGCATGCAGAACAACACCTGCACAGCAATGGTTGGACATCCTGAGATGATCTGAGCAGTTCGTGAAGATCTCCAGAACCTTAAAACTCCTCCCAACAGTCTGGATGAAATATGTTGTTTGCCTGATGTTAAAGCAGATTGTTATCCTGAATTGAAGATCAGACTCTCAGAGTTTCTGGAGGGTTTCTGGAGGGTTTCAGGGTTTCTGGAGGGTTTCTGGAGGGTTTCTGGGTTTCTGGAGGGTTTCTGGAGGGTTTCAGGGTTTCTGGAGGGTTTCTGGAGGGTTTCAGGGTTTCTGGAGGGTTTCTGGAGGGTTTCTGGAGGGTTTCAGGGTTTCTGGAGGGTTTCTGGAGGGTTTCAGGGTTTCTGGAGGGTTTCTGGAGGGTTTCAGGGTTTCTGGAGGGTTTCTGGAGGGCCTTGGTGTTGTGGTGGGCAGGTATTTAAAAAAAACACATTCATTTTCATGTAGTTTTGCATTATTGTCATTACGATATTTAAACATAAACTGCCATAAAAAATAATAATCACCAAACATTAGTAAAGCAAAGCTTACAGCGACGTTACAGCAGCTTGGGCTGCACCGAAGTGTTATAATGTTAGAGACTCTTTATCCTCATCTAAACAAACCAGCCATTCAAAACATGTTTTTCTCTTAATCTATGCAATTTAAACCAAAATTCAAACATCAGATAGATATTTTTCAGAGAAACGTATCATTGACTTGAATGTTAATACAATAGCACGACAACCTGAGGCCAGTTACTACCAACATGGACACCGGTGTTAGTTTCTATTATGTACTAAATGTTTCCTTCTGAACTGGAGATAAATCACTAATAGAGGTGGAACAGATGGTTGAACAAATATTAAATATTTATAGAAAAATCTTATCTTTGTTTTGAATCATAAGTGGTACAGCTGCTCTTTTCTCCACTTTAATTGGAGCATTTCCAAATAATCAAGATTAATTGCTTCTATAACTGTAATTATGTGAAAATGTTCCTTATCTAGAAATGTAATTTATGTAGTTTGTTTCTATGGTAACGTAAGGACTTTGGATTTATCTATTTTTGACATTTAATTGATCAATTCATCAAGTAATTATCAACGTAAATAATTGACGGATCTGTTGATAATAAAGGGAATTGTTGGTGACGTCCATAATTACGTGACCCATCCATCCATCATCTCCACCCGCTTTATCCTGAACAGGGTCACGGGGGGGCGGAGCCTATCCCAGCTCACTTAGGGTGAAGGCGGGGTTCACCTGGACAGGTCACCAGTCCATCACAGGGACACGTAGAGACAGACGGAAACAAAGACCGTTCACACCTCAGGGACATTTGTAGAACCACCAATTAACCTGAGGTTCATGTTTCTGGATGGTGGGAGGAAGCCGGAGTACCGAGAGAACCCACGCAGGCACACGGAGAACATGCAGACTCACACAGAAAGGCCCGGGCCCGGATTCGAACCCAGGACCTTTTTGCTGTGAGGCGACCGTGCAAACCACTGAACCACTGTGCCGCTTAATTACATGATAAGTACAGTCAATGCAGAGGCGTGGTGTTGCATGATTACCGGACAGAGACACCACAACAACAACAACAACAACAACAACAAACACACTCACCTGATACATGTGATAGAAGAACAGCAGGATGTCACAAGTGCGTTGGTTCCTCTCAACTGGCTGGTTGAATATCTCGACGTGACTCGGGCTGCAGTGGTGTTCGGTTGCACAGAGCTGCGAGCAAAATGCTTACAAATTGCTAAGTGGTGACATCGGGAGCAACAAGGCGCTCTGATTAATAATTCAAAGCGTTCAGCCTATAGGACACCTGGTCTCATGTGTCTCACACCGTGATTGACGGCACTTGGAAGCGAGACACCGTTTGGCTGTTTCGTGTGACTGGTGCCTAAAGTTTAATTTAGAATATCAAATGTAACTTGCACTGTAATTTGCCTGCTGTTGTTTCTTATATTACATTTATACACTTCAACATGCAGTTACATTTATTGGACTGCAGTCAAATAGCATGTAAAAGGTCCAAATCCTGCCTTTTTGGATCAGTTGTTGTTTAGTGTGAATTAAATAGCCTGGTTGTTGTCGGACCCATCGGCGCTTCCTTCTGTCACACTATTAAGATTTGAGCTATTGTGACCTCAGTTTGAACTGTCTTATTAGAATCGATGTACATTTGTCTCCACAGTGCATCGCCAATTTTTAAGAAGCAGTTCGGTACGAGGCTCCATAATCAATTCAAATGACAGTTCAGTGCAGAAAAACTCATGTGATGTACCCATGTCATGTAAACAAAGATGGCTGAATGGTGCCATTAGAGGATTTGCAACACAAACCTTAAGAGTCTTAAAATGAAAGAAGTCACATCATGCATCATCTTCCAAAGAGATGCACATAAACATATGAGATAAGCGTGCCACGTGTTAAATCTTTGGTGGTGGTGTTTTGTGACACAGGTATGTCAGCTCAGAAAGGTGAAACAGTAAAAACTGGGGATACACAGTAACTACAGCATTAGAAAATCTGACCTTGTTGACAGATCAGCGGGCGGTAGCAGTCGTTTTACTACACGTGTGACCACCGGTGTTGTTGTGACTTGTGCTCAAAGGCAGTGGGAGGAGGATGGGTCGATTCAACCTGCTACCTGTGTAACCAACCGGGTTCCTGCACTGTGTAAAAGGACCTTTCAGCACAAAATTCAATTACTTCAGTTTTTATCCAAGGTCACAGCTTCACTGTCACTCAAAGGACATATTTCTGTTCATTCTTTCGAGGAACAGCTGCAGATTACGTCTTGCATTCTGCGAGCGTTGCAGCCTTTGTTTTAAACATAAACAGTCCAGCAGAGAGCTGAATGGTGACCACCATAAGCCCCTTCACCGCTGCTCATACCGGCTCAGCTCCATTCTGCTCGTCTTTGTTTGGTTTCCCTTCGGACGGAAAGTTTCGGTATCGCGTCCATTGAGGTTCCAAACAAGCCAAAAGGTGACATGAAAACACTGCAGACCACTGGTTAGTCAGAGAGGATTGTCACAATCACTGCACCACTGCATGCGCGACATGTGACATCCGGCACAAACCTGCCATTGTTAACAAGTCAAGGTACTATAGTATTAATCACCTGATTACTCAGTTAATCGCAACCGGAAAAAGCGCACTGGATCGATGTGCGAGGTGCAGACGAACGTTCCTCTGTTTGGGTTCCAAGGAAAGCATCCAGTGGGTCTGTGTGTGTCGTCTGCAGTAGAAAACTAATTGCTGAAGTACCTCCGGTGAGTAGAGTAGAGCTGCCACCAGCAGTGGGGAAAGGAAGCTGTACATTTACCTTATTGTGAGACACTTATTGACCAATGAAGTCTTTTAGAACAACAGCAGCAATTAGTCAACAGAAATTGATTGGCACCTCCTCTGATAACATATTCATGGAAGCTGGGATTTCTTAAATGTTAATATTTGCTTATTTTCTTGGTGGGTGGTCTCAAACTAAATATTTATTTATGTTTGCCTTTTTTGATCAAATAATGAATTGATGATGAAAATAATGGTTAGTTGAAGCCCTAGCAGATTCCTCCTAGCCGCTCGGATGTTTTATTTCTGACATGCATGAAGACAAATATGTAGTGTTGTTGACAAGGTGTGACGCGGATTTTAATTTAAATTTAATTCTGTTCAGGCTGCATGTGCAGTCAAGAAGTACTAGATGTGTGTCAGGGAGTACTCGCTCAGAGTCGGACGTTCTGCAGTCTGGAAACTGAGCCGTAGTTGAACTATCAAACATGAAGGATGTTGCATCACCTCCTCTGGAGAAGCAGAACAGCGGCGCTTTGTAGATGTCATAGATCATTTCATCAGCACCAAGTGCTGCCATGAACTGGATTTTCTTTGTCACCAGGACAGTTTACACAAAATGTCACATGATTTCTGGAGATCTTGTCGAGCTTCTCATAAAGGGTCAGGATTAGAGCAGTTGTGGTTGTATGAGGTGAATGTACTCTCTTAGCCCCTTGTGTTTATCATTAAATGTTTCTTGAACTCAACCAGAAGCTGCATCTGGCATTTCTTCCTCATTAAAAATCCACCAAAAATGTTTTGTGTCGCAAAAAACCCCCAACATATTTTCATGGAAGACAGTTTACAATATTTGACAGCCAATGTACAAACAGGTTAACTTGTGAGAGGTGATTAAACAAGTATCATGTAGCAGACAAGAAACTGAGATTTGATTGCTATAAAAAAATGTTGACAATAGAATTTTCACAAAGTCCTCTATTCATACTGTTATTCTTGTGGAAATGTAAGTGCTGGATTTCAGCTGAGCTCTCAGTAAAGTGAGGTCGAGGCACGACACAGTGACATTTGTTTAAGCCGGCCATCTATAACTAAAACAACTGAGCGCCATCCGTTTGAAGATGCTAATTTTTCTGAAGAACAAGCCGACCAATGTCAAGCTGATATTGCTTCGCCGCCGCCCGCCTGATGGCTTCACTGAGCGGTGCATCATAAACCCCTTCCCAAGCCCACGGTGTGTTTTATTTTATCAGGCGAGCTAATGGCACTGTAAGGTCAGCTAACTGATACTCGCATGTGATTACTGAAGCTGCATTTGACAAGCTGAAATATGCCGCTGTAATATCAAGACCCACAACTGTGAACATGCTCCAAAGAAGAGGTTCTTTTAATATCAACCCTCGAATCGTGTTCTTTGTTTTAATGGAGATAGTGTTTTTGTGTTCTACTGATACCATCGGTGCAACAAACACTGGTAACTATGATTTATTAACTCGCTTTGCAGGATTGATCTTGATTACTTCAAAACATGTTGGACAGAAAGCCACAGGAAACAGTTTTTATTGTATTTAGTTTTGTATTGTCAGTCAATTGGACTCCTTTTTCCCTGTTTTTGTAAAAAGCATTGCAACTGAGTTTGTTCTGATTAGACGGTCACCCTCACAACAGTGGGCCTGAACAGGTGACCTAAAGCCAGCAGGATTACGTTTTCATTGCATCTTGTATGAGTGGGTGGTCTGTCGGACCTGTAAGGACATCAGAGACGGTGACTGAACATGCAGACATTATTTGCACACTTGTTTCCTGTTTGTGTTGCGTTTCCCAGTCTGTGATCATATTGGAAATGTAATGTTTACGTGAAACACAGTGTGGCTCTGTTATTTACGCCCATGAATATCACATTATTAGGACTTATGATCTCTGTCTGGAGTCCACAGAGGCCCGTCATTGACGTCTTGTTATTCCTGCAAGTTTTCTTTCTTCTGAATGCTGACTGAGTAATCTTCAATTAATTGATTAGGTAACCTTTTCCAGCTTTTAGTGTATTGAAATCAAACATTTTGGGGGTTTTGGACTATTGATCACAAAACATTTAATTATGTCACCATCGACTCAACTACATTGTGCTGAATTATATCGTCTTGCTCTTGTATTGTTTAGTTGCTTTCACCAAGACACACTTTTATAGTTTCTGTTTTGAACAGTTCTATATACATAAATTGGTACTTGCTTATCATTATAGACTAATTAATTTGTTTTAGAAAATTGTCAGCTGAATAATCAATAATGAAAACAGTCGGTTTGGGGCTGACTCCACTTAGATTTTTGGCTACTCTGATTTGTTGCAAGGTCTTTTATTGATTAGATTTGTCTATGTTAATAGTAGTAATAAACATCCAGTTTTTGATTATTATATTGTTAAGATGACTTAAACAGAAACTTAAATGGTAACTGTCAGTGATTTCTAAAGAAAAAATGCCTAAAATTCACAATTTCTAGCTTCTAAATTGTAATTTATTTCTCACTATTGGTCTTCTAAGATAGTAAACTCAATATGAAAGTTTGATGATTATTTTCTGACATTTTTTTTTGTCCAAACAATTAACCTATAAATGTATAAAATAATACCTAATAAAGATAATCCATCGTCATGTTGTTTTGCTTACTAACTACATACAACATCAAGTGCTCAGAGACCTGTTGGAGCTGATTAGATGCTGCCTTGTCTGCTTTTATTTTGAAAGAATCCAGCTGGCAGTCTCCCAACCAGGACAGGCGTGGAGAAAGTCTCGGCCACGTTTAATGCATATTCCCTAAAACTCCTTCGTTCCGTGGATGTCGTTGTTCCTGTAGATGTGGCACGAGAACGATCAGATGTCAAGATTAGCTAAGCACTAGGCAGTGAAGTAAATTCAGCGCGGATCATCTCACTTTGAGGCTATAACGCAAACTGCTTCTCATTTGTTAAAGCCACCGTACGCCCACAGAAGTGTTCGCAGTTACTTGGCTGATTAGACTTATTCTCTGGCCTGTGTGGGTGTAAACAAATCACGTTTGATTGACATTTCCCCGACTGTTCTGAATTATCTCTGTTGCACGTGTTCGGCCGAGATAACTTCCAGCTTTGTTTCTTTCCAGTACATGGTCAACCTTAGCTGACCTCTTATCGTAATGTCCTGAAAATTACTCGCGTTTGAATCATTATTCCACTTCCTGCCAGAATCCAGAAGCACGGCAAGAAGATGCAAAACGTGTAGCTTGAGCTAGAATTCACAGTAAGAGCTGCTCTAAAAAGCAAGAGCTGTGTGCACTTTTAAAAGCTTTTATTTAGGGAAAGCATACTTGTGGTGTCCTGCCAACAGACTTTAGTAAAAGTTTAATGTGTATAGTGCATGAAAACACACTGTAGATTGAGATGGACTCACAGTCGTGTCTTATAGCACAAGTGAAGGAGTTGAATCGGCCCTGCGTCTCCAGTTCAGCTGAAATGGCGATAACGCCAATGGAACATTTACATCTCTTTTGTTCTGAGGCACTGAAACATGTTTGCTTTGGTGGAGGCTGATGTTTAATTCCCTGGTGTACAGAAGGACTGTGGGATATTGATGTGGATGAACAGTGAATTATGTGGGAAATCCACATTTTAATTATGATTTGTTGTAATTGAATCAAGGAACTTTTAGGACAAATGGAAGGGGTTAAATTTGCTTTTAATTTTTAATGAGGGGAAGAAATTAAAGGCAGTTGATGATACCCAGTTATTCCAACCAACATGGGAGACATTGACTGAACTAAATTTAACCTTGTAGCTGGTTAGGTTTTCACACAGAACACACTCAGACCGAATGTAACCTGTTAATAATGTTTTACATATCAAGTAGTTGATTAGAAAATGTTAGATGTCTTTTCCCGTTGAGCCAATTTCATCTTTAACTGCTCGACTTTCTCGGCAATGTTGAGACTTCTCATATTTAGAAGACATCAGTACTGTTGTTGTCTTCCTTTACAAAAACAAAAACAATTTAGACAGTTGTGCCACAATCATAACGTATATTCATTCATGAATAGTGCCTGATCTATTCAGGGATTTTTAGGCAGATATTAATATTTTTAGAGTTTCAAAAATCTTATAATGGTAAATCCACTATACTTTTGTTGTTGTTTTTGTTGTTGTTGTTTATAGCCACACTAGCTGGGATGGTGAGGTTGGTCAGCCCACACTGTGGTTCAGCCTAAAATAATGACGCAACTCTGTGAAGAATAACCATGCCATTTTATTGAGATGTATATGGTTTCCAGAGCACGACTCATAATGACTTCCTAGTGACCCCCTGACTTTCCCTTTAGTGCCGTCAGAAAGGCAGATTGTCATTTACTCAGTGAAGCATTTACCATCTATTAAACTGGCACACTTTTAGTACAGACATTCATGAATCCCACTGAGTACTGGAGATTTTCTTTTTTGACACTTCCTCAAACAGGTTGACATTTTGAGTTTCTCCTCGTCTCAACAATTGTTGGCTGATTGCCATGCAACTGGGTGTTAAGTCTCCTTGATCACTCACGAACCTGACATTTCACCTAAAACCATACAACAACAGTTTGGTTTTATTTAAACTGAACATCACGGCGCCGCTAGCGTGACTGAAGACTCCTCCATCCTACACACGTCATGAGAAAGAACTGTGGCCGAGGTATTTAGTGAGGAGGTTATGTTTCAGGTGAAACATAAATCGAAAGGCTTTCTGGTGCACGAGTCATGTAATTATGACGCTCTTTAGCATTTCAGTGTTGCAGTTTTACACCGATACCAATATATCTGCAATAAGCTATTAGCAGCCTGACATCTGTGATTTAATTGTGATTACTATTGACTGAGTCCTTGGCTACTTTAACCTCCCTCTATTTAACCCCTGCTGGAGAAACAATTTCTGGACCATTTGCTCTCTGGTAATGACCGTTACCGGCGGCACTCGTAGCACAGATCAGGCTTTATTGTAAAATCAGCAAGAGCTCCAAATTATGTCTGCCAATGTCCACTGGCTGGCAGTTACACACCACTCTGAATCATCGCTCGTCACAAAGTTGTCCTCTCGGATGGACAGCCACCTTTGTGAAGGAGATTTCATGATGTCTTGCCAATTCTCTCCTCTTGAGAGAGAAGGAAGTATAGAGATGGGCGGCAAGGTCAGCGGTACGCCGTTTAGCTGACCACAGATACCGGATTAGACACTGTGCCTGCAGCATGGCTGTCATCCTGCTGCGCTAACTGTGTCATCTCTCAAAGACAATTTCCCTAATGTATTCTATCTGACAGATGACCCATCTCTATGATATCTTATACGCTCTTCTCCCTCAACAATGGGGACTTCAGCGAGCACCAAGGCATGCTCCTTATGAAATGACATTGCCTTCAGTGTACGTACACCCGGCACACCCCCTGTCCAAGTGTCACAGATGTGTCATTTTTCACAAAGTATGCTCTCGATTCCTGTGTCCATGTGGACTGATCTTATTCTTTGGAGGACAGAAGGTGAAACACAGGCCTAAATTGAACACGTCAATAACTTGTCCTCTTGTACTTTCTTTGACTCAAGACAAGCCGATTAACCTCGGTGAGATGTTTTTGTGAGGATGCAGGAAGATTCAAAAACACCTTGTGTCGTCTGGCTGTTGGGTTGGAAAAGATCAATGATTGTACTGTTGTCGCGTCAATCCTGTCATCTGGGCACGTGCCCGGCATTTATCAAGCTCGTATGTCTAAGTGGCTTTTCTAAACATATCCGTAATATAATACAATAAACAGTAACAAACAACAGGGATTGCGCTTTCTGCGTGTTGGCAGATGTTGTTCAAGCTTCCAGCCACCGTGTTCTCCAATATCTGCTAATGAACTGCTGAATGAGTAAGTTGCACATTAGCATTACATGACTAAATCTCATTGTGAACATGCCGAATAGCTTGCAGCAGGTACAGCTGGTCGAATTTCAAGGTGGAACGAGATCAACTTACAACCTTTAATCACTCACGATTCTGTCAAGGCAATAATTTAGCCTTTTAGTGCGAGTCGTGCAGAAACGGCTAATGCTGACGGCTGGCTCGAATGCCTTTCTCCTCGGGTCATAACAGCAGATCTTACACCTCATTTAGCGGAGTCTACACTAACAATTAATTGCTGACTTTTTCTCATAAAAGGCCTCCTGCTTTTGGATATCTGCCTGGTATATAATTGACACAATGAACTGATTTAAGCCGTTTTATTTCAAGAACACTCTTACGTGCTCAAGTAAATTGAGCCTGGGACTGTGGCTCTCGGATAGCTTGCTAATTAAGAAGGTTTTGGAGGCTTCTTTGAAGATGCAGATCACAGCTCTTAGCAGCAGCTTGTCATCTCGTGTTGGGCAAAACTGAACTCCTCACCAAGACCCACGAGAGAGTAAAATCTTGACCGCAGAGATTCGAAGTAAAGCTAAAGTTTTTCTGTCCTGTTCCAAAAGAAAGAAGTTAAATCCAGACTTGAAGGATAATGATAAAAGTATGTTTACATCGTGATTAGATTAACAAGATTTGAAGTCTAGATTAGATAGATCCCTTTTATAATAGCTGCACTTATTTAAAGCTTAAACAAATTTGCAAAATTGGTGGACTGGCTCAATCGATGATATTCAAGGGAAGCTGTTTGTGGAGAAACACCACGCAAATATTTTCATTGGAAAAATAAGAGTGCTGCATCATATTACTTTAAGGCCGTATTGCCCGCAGCAATGACTTCACAATCATGTCGTTCAGGCAGTTTATCAGTTTTATCGTTCTTCAATTGTTTAGCATCCCATTTGTGTTGTGTGCTGCCAGCTTTACTGGCAGATCCCTTTCACTTTGTTTTGGACCAGAGTGGTTGAATCCATTTTGAAGATGAGCATGTCATGTTCAGCCTTGTCCTTGGGACACTGGACTTCCTCACAACTGAATATGCACTTCTGTGTCAACTGTGTCGGGACCGCTGCGCTTTGGAAACGAAAAAAAATCTACTCCGAGATGATGCATTTTGGTTTCCCGCTGCATGCTTTGTGTATTGACTTCCTTCATTTCACAGAATGGATTTAGAGTAAGTGAAGTGCACGTGTGACCTTGGTACTTCTGTGTATAAAGAAACAGAAGTAGTAAAAGCAAGACAGGGAGCTTATACAGTCCAGGAAAGGTGAGATCTTCCACTGTTGAACTGCATGGTGGTCTAGTCTGTTGAGAGAATTGGGATCTCAGCTTCTGCTATGCCCTTTTTTTTCCCCTCTTATTGCTGGGGAGTTTTACACTAAGGCCTGACATTTATCATCTCCCATCGTAATGTGACATCATGTTGTGTCAGGGAAATTAACAAACAACACCCAATAACAAAATAGGCCAAGAAATACACGTTTTACTGCCGAGAGCCTTTTAAAACTCGTGTTGGTATTTTTTACGTTTTATTTTTCCAGGACAAAAATCGATATGTCTGCTTAGATGGAAAAACAATTTCGTTTTGTTCCCTTTAATGTTTTCATTCACCATATATGTATAAGGCGGGGTATGTTTAAAATATTTGCTATAGCAGCACCAAAATACCTTGACTTCAATACTGGTAACTGAAAACAACCTTCTTTTTTTTTTTCTTTAAATCTATTTTATCACAAAGAAAATGACGTTGCACATTACGGTACATATCCTTAGTTTCCGTGCAGTTTCGAGGGGTTAGGGTGTAACCCAGGCTTTTTTTTTTTCTCTCGCTACAATTTACAGATGTCCCCTAAATGCCTCGCATGCAAGCTGTTATCGCTAGTCAGCTGCGCACAGTGAAGGCTTCAGTTACCGCAGCGCATGCAACTTAGACAGGTACGTGGCCAAACATTGGTTTCGAAAGAAGGAAATCAGGCCTTCTAATGTAAGATTTACTCGAGTTAAAACTTGGGGGCACCGCACAGGTTTTTCAAACAATAGGAGAATATTTCCAAGTGAATATTGAATAATTAGTTTAACTTAAAGTAACCCTCCGAAGTAGTAAAGTGGTCTTCTTCCTCGGTTGTTTTTAAATGTCGGTTGGTAAACAACTTTACTTTACTATTAAAAAAATCCTGTCCCCTCCCTAAAACAAATTAGTGTGTATGTTGCCTTGGTTTTGGCATTTTATACCAAATAACAAGGCGTTTTTTTGATACTCTGTAATACCGAAGCATTTCTGTCTGTGCAAGTATCAAAATCGTCCACTTGTTTTGTATTGCGTTAAAATTGTGCTGTTGCTTAATTGAGTTGATAAATCTGGCGTAAATCAAACTTTCTGATGAATCTTTATCAGCCAGAAAACCTAACGTTAACTCTCCCTATAGAGAAGAAGCTCTCACTCACTCTGCACCCTAAAGCCCGACGAATGCAACATTGGCATTACCCAGAACTGAAACGGGTCAGATCAGCCCTGAACTGCGGGGATCACGAGTAAAACCCTGCAGCCCAGCGGAGTCTTCTCACCTCCTTGGCTGCCATTAATATGCAAAGTTTTTGAAGTGTGTTTAATTTGAAAAAGAAGCTCACGTGGTCTGCTGCAGGGCTATTGTTGTCACCCCTCGTCTCACATGAGCCGTGTTTCCTGCTTTGTTGTAGCTCCCGTGTGTTTCCCATCAACAATCAGACGCAGGTGAATGAGTAGTGAAGTAGCCTGTATGCTGCTGAATAGAGGCCTGACGACGTAAAGGGAACGAGGGCGCTGGAGGATCCACTCCTGTAGATGATGATAGACACTGGGCATTGTCAGGTTGAAAGCCTTTGTCAAGTAGAACCACTGTAGCACGAGCCCGTTAATTTAGTGAAAGCCTATTAACAACCATACTGTTTTTCATCATTGCTAATCGTCACGGGTGTGTATGTCAAACTCTGAGATGATTCAGTATCATGTGTCCAACATTAAAGCTTCATCATCTCCACACACTGCAATTCAAAGCAGATTTGGCAACAATCAGTCATGGTTCAGTAATATTTGATCGCTTTTATTTGTCCATTAATTAGATTATATTTGTTTATTTAGTCAAATTTTGACTATTGAACCAGACAGACCAGACATATAACTGCTGGCCCCGAGCCAGTATGAGTTTATTTAGGGCAAGTCTGCAACATCAGCACATTTTTACATGATGTCATCGTTTTCAAGATACATGACCAATGAATTGCATCATGATTTCCTGAAATACAACGGGGAAGATACAGTCTTGGTCTGCTCAGCCTCTTACTGGTACTCGAGGGGAGGGGAGGGGGGGGAATAATAGGCTGCGACAAGAGAGAGGGAGTTTCTAGTTTAGTGGAAGCAAAACTGCTGGTTGGAGAACTGAGTGTGTATATTTGTAAAGTATGAAGATAGACTGGAAGAGCAGCTTCAGTGCAAACAGCCTGACAAGGCTGGAGCTCCAGACATGGAGCAGTTCAGGTCAGTTGGTTTGGTCAGGTTAGAGCTACGACTTGAAGGACATCTCATGCGTCACCATGACAAAAGCAAAAGCTCAGACACATATATATATATATATATATATATATATATATATATTATTTTTTAACCCTCTTAAGTGGGTGCAATCTTTTTTTCCACCCACACTTTGCAAAGATTCACCACTATGTTTTCTCTGACTGGCTCTGACCTGTACACTCTTACTCTAACTATCTCACTCCTAACCACAAAAGGCAACAAATACCAGCCAATCAGAGGCAGAGTACGGCGCATCTTAACAAAATGCATGTGGTTGCTTGTAGTGACAGCAGCTGTTGAAAACTGGAACACAGCAGGACCATAGGTTCCTCCCAAAAGCCTTAAATTCTCTTTAATTGAATGTTCAGTACAGTGTACATACCTCTGGTCCTTTCTGTCTCAACAAGAGATGTTTACTTTTCTAAAAGTTCTGGACAACTACGATCCCCTCGGCTCAGACTCACGGAAACACCTACGGTTCGCCCCAAAAAATCTTTCTGACCTTAAATTATCTCGAGTTTAAAAAGGCAAACTTATGGTTGACGTGGCAGCGAAATCTGGCAACTCTGATATAAATTTGAGTTTAAGCAATATTAAATGTTAAAATGCAAATTAAATTTTTATGTATTCTGATCTATTCACAAGTATTGATTCCTTTTAAGTGTGTGGATTGTTTTACCACAGGTAGTGGTAGTTGTGTAAAGTGACTTTCAAAGCTTTCTCCTGGCAGAGCATCGTGGCTCCTGGATCTATTTGTGGCACGTTTTTTCAATCCATGCAAAGCTCTCACTTTTTTTGTTTCTTTTTTTTTTCTTCCACTTACCTGTTTGCATCCCTGATCATCATTTAAAGCTGTCAGTTCAGTCGTCCAGAGTTCATACTTCCTGCTGTACGCTGTGGGCATGTGACCCTAAGCTTTGATTGACGTGAATGAACAATAACTGGCTGATCGCTGATTTAGTGCCGACCTTCATTTTATTAATCCAAACTGTCTTGTCTGTGACATTTGAATGAAGCTCGCTGTAAAGTCATGAAACAGGAAATTAGTCATATCTCCACAACGATTGGTTGGATCATGATGAAGGTCTTTCTGTGGGTAGATAAGACCTTGATGCACCTGTGTGCAGCGTACCCTGCTTGATGTACCTGTACCCAAAGAACTGCAGCTTGCAGCTATATTTTGCTTTGTTTTATTTTTAGCACTGTGATGGATAACAAAGGCCCGGTTCTGTTCTCAGACGTACACGGATGCCTTATGTGTCTTCACTGAGCAGGAGAGCATTTTTTTATGGACATGCAAATAAGCCTCATCTACTGTTGTAGCAGAATGTAGACCTAATGTGCTGCCTAGCCAAATGAAAAATGTTATTTCAGCCAGGGAGCTCCCACACCAACAAGTCTGCTAATAACACGTGTTGACACGAAGCCTGATGATTACGTCTTTAAACTGAGAATATTCAGACGGTAAGGTTTGAGAACCTGCTTCGGTTTTTACTAAAAAATAAAGCAATGCTACCAAAACAAAGTGCAACTTGTGATACTAAGTAGACGCGATCATGACAATATTTTGTATCCTGTTAGCTCTTACATTCAGTACTTGTTGAGAAAATATGTGACCCTATTGAAACGGATAATTAAATGACAGCTGATTTAATATGACAGAATGTCATAACATGTCCATAAATATGTCGGTTGTTGTTTTTTAGCCCTGAAAGTTGTTCATTTCTTTGCCATTGTTGTGGGAATCTCATGCATCAAATGGCTGTAATAGAAACCACTCATGATAGCTCAGAATATGAAAGTATTTTCATGTTCAAACCAAGGTTTGAAAGTCTGCAATTACATTTCATCTCTTTTTTTTCTTCTACTTGTTCCATATGCTCTGCTCACAGTGGTCAATAGTGAAAGTGGCTGTGATACCATTTCCTGAAATTCACTTCTTTTTTCTCTTTTCTCATTCACTTTCAACATGGATTCAATATGCATGTTCAGTGATAATCAGCACAGCAATATGGCTAAAATCCAACTGTACATGATGTAATCATCCGAACCACCTCCAGAGTTGGTCTGAGACTCATTTGGCCACAAAGTGTAAATGTTTATACAGCCTACTTCGGATGTAGCTACGTGGAAAGAAACTGTCTGATCTAAGCAGGCAGGAAGGATACGCAGATCAGACAGGTGGTCGTCAGTTTGTCGGGATACTTGTGGAATTAGAAACAAGAAACAATGACGGGCACACTTTCAGTTTTAAGCCGTGTAACAGTTGATGGAGACAAAGTGGATTTTAGTGTTTACTAGAGACACCTTAGCTCTCGATCTCGGTTATGTTGAAGCATATGTCCCACTTGCTTTTCTTCTTCTTAATGTGTATGCTTATATCAAACTATGATTAGGCTTTAATGATAAAAGTGCCATAAAATGAACAGAAAAGACAATTCAATTGTTTATCTCAATCACATGTATGATAGTTGATTGTCAGATAAAAATGATGATTGTGACAACATCCTGCACTGGATGTAAACAAGTCGTCTTTGCAGATGTCTTATGAGGACGGAAACGTGGTTGTCACACCTTAAGCACACGCAGTGGGAAACACTAAATGTAAACGGAGTTTGTTCATGAAAACTCCTGAGAGCACATATGAAAGCTATTAATTGCACAGTTTGTTTAATCAAAACGTGCCTGGTCTGTTTGTTTTCGCCCGGCAGTAACAGAGTGGGGCGATGACGTGCGGCCCGTCACTGAAGAAGAAGCCATGGTCATCGTCAACCACCAATCCACGGGAGACGTGTGCACTCTAATGATGTGCCTGCAAGACAAGGGCACGGTAAGAAACCTTGTTTGTGTCCTTTTTAGTAAATCCAGGAGTGTAGCACTGTAAATAGTGTAAATATTGTTGAGTGTAAATAGAGAGCGGTGCAGAAGTTTGGTCCTGCAGGCCGCTCTGCACCGTCTGTATTCCTCTGAAGAGGCGGCTGTTGAAGCATGTTTGTGTGGCTTTGTCACTGCAAATAAGAAATTCCTGTAGAACCGCAAACATTGTTCTAAAAACACTCTCAGCCTGAGTGTGTTTCTTTCAAAGGATAATTCGTGTTTATTTCAGTAGTACTTGCTATCAATGTGACTATTGTGGATTTACGTGTCACACCACCTTTACACTCTTCACCTCTGTTGTAGAGATTCAGGGAAACAAAGTGTTGCACAACTGGTCGACTGCAGCTTTCTATAAAAGGGATTTCTACTTAAGTTATTGCAAGTATTTAATTTTGAACCTGACGGAAATTATCTCCACACAGGCAAAATGCGCAAAGCATAGCTAATTTAAAGTCCTTTTTGCTTTGTCGTACACCATCATTTGTCATCATTTAATGATGTTTAGTGAACTCCAGGATTAAATATTTTTATAATGAACTTCTTCTTTTGTGCTCCGTTAATGGTTTTGTCCATTATACATTTTACTTTTTGATAGCCTCTAGGGGAGGAAGTTATTTTGTTTGTTTGCTTATTTATTATATTTTTCTTAGTAGTAAAAAATAGCCATGGTTACGGGATGATACTTTGCAAGTCAAATCGCTGAGGCAGTAAAGAAGGACTGCAGCGCAAAACAGTGCTGCGGTTCTCTGCATGCAAATTACAAAACATGCGTTGGACTGTTCAGCTGCTGAGTTCTCGGGTCGCCGACGGCAAATGGGAAAAGAGTCGAGTGGCGGCTGCTTTGCTTTTGCTTTTGCTTTGTTTCACACCAGTCACTGTAAACGGGCAAGGAAGACAAACTTGTCCAAACATCAGCGCGCGCACACACACACACACACACACACACACACACACACACACACACACACACCTTCAGGAGGTTACTTGTTATTTCTTTCACACTTTCACAAAAAAAAAAAAAACACGTCGTGTTTCTACAGAACTTGCATAGCTGTCTGGCAGCACAAACATAAATACAGATGAGGGGCGGCTGTGTCGTTGTGCCTTTTTTTTTTTTTTTTTTTTTTTTTTGGGGGGGGGGGGGGGGGGGGGCTGAGGCTGGCACTGCACAAACATGATGACATGATCCGCCTCAACAACTGCATCCCCGGCCCAGTTTATCCTCTTAGCACTGAAAGGACAGTAAGCCAAAGCTGCATCAGTGCAGGTCATGAGGGCGGAAATGCTCAGAGGGGCGGTATCAGTTTGGGGCACTGACACCACAGCCAGAGACTTGTGTTACTGATTAGAGGAGAAAGCATGGCTCTGAGCAAAATTACAGTGATGGTTACTGATGCTGATTGTATTTCTCTGCCTTTTTCAGGTGGTACAAAAAATGATGTGGTTGATGGACCATGTGTTCAAATACACCAACTTTGGCTTAGTGTCCCTGATTCACGGGGACTTCTTCATCAGACAGGTGAGACACCAAAACTCTTTGCATGTTTAGTTTTTACATTGTTAAATGTTTTTTTTATTTTTATTTTTTATCTCACCCTATATTTATCATTGCCCGTTACCACACTCTGTTTCACACGCTAAAGATGCCCATGTTTTTAGTTGGCATACTGACCTCGAAGGCTTCAGCAACACTTGTCGCTGGAAGATAAAAGACTATTTTCCCTCACTAGTCAACACCTCGTTTTTCTTCCTGAAGGTCTGAGGATTGACACCACAGATCTTTGGGCCATAACTCGACTCATTCAACCCCGGTTACTAGCGGCCCGTTTTTTTTACTGCGCTCACCAAAAGGGGAGTCGTTACCCATCTGCTTGTCCCAGCTGGACAGCAGATACATTAGCAGGCTTCCTAGAGCCGTGATGTCGGTGGACAGTAGCGTGGGAAGGCTGCCAAACCTCGTTGGGTCAGACCTTTGTTGTCAGGACAGCTGAAGCCGAGTCTGAGAGGCCTACACATGGAGCCGGCAGCGCTTTTACTGGTCAGGGAATTCCTGGAATATCAGGCAAGTTTGAAAGGTTAATTTGAGGTCAGGAACACTAGTTCATCCACTGCGGTCACATCCACTCACAAGAAACAAATGGGATATCTCTTGTGTATCTAAGCTATAGTGCCTGACAATGTTGAGACAGCAAGTCTTGACTTTTTTTTAAGTGTGATTTATGATTTGATTCACATCTGCATACCCACTTATTGTTGTTGCTAAATCTCAGGCACACCAGTGCAACCAATGATTAGTTGGGGATGTCAGATTTTTGATCGCATGCGTGACCACTCTGGAGCCTGAGTTTATATTTCCTTTCTTTACTTTGGAGGTCAGAAATGAGTGTGACGCCAAACAAGACTAACTGTCGTAAGCTCCTGTTAGACCCATCTTAGTTATGACTGCATTTCATTTTGCATAATCATCAGAACAGCTGGATGAAACTAACATAAATGTCATATTTCCACATCATTTTCTACCATTTGGGGTTTGACTGGTGCCCTTTTAATGACATCATCTTTCTTCTCCCATGATTTAATGGCACATGAGTGGACAGTTAGCGCTACCAACTGTTTATCTCGAGGTGCTTAACTTCTGATAGCCAACAAACCGCATTTCAATGAGTATCTATTGACATTAACATCATGGATTTGGCTGTAAAGTCAAACATCAGAGCACCAGTGTGGAAAACTCTCAGTTGTAAGCCAAAGGAAAAAGGAGAGTCCAATAACTTGGAGGAGGTGATTTGTTGGATTTGCAGAAAAAGACAATTACATCATTAATCATAATTATTTATATGACAATTTATTGTAAGCTAAAATTTCACGATGATCACAGCCGTATCTCCAAATGGACAAAAGACTTGGAAATGTTATTTCTCCATTGTAAATGAAATACCTGCTGACGGGTCGCCTCTGTTCGTGATCAAATGTGTTTGTCCACATTTGTTTTAGCTGACAAATAAAAGCGATAAAGCCCACACGCCCATCTCACACTTTTTGCAGAAACAGCATGGCAAGAGGGAATTAAAAATTTTTAGGTCATGGAAATGCTTTGCAATGGAATTTCACATCAGGCAGTGTGCCGGGGGTGAAGCACCCTGAGCCTGCTAACAGCCAGACGTGCTATAGTGGAAAGTCTGAGCAGCCTCGCTCCTTCCTGCCATGCTCCTCTCTCGGAGATCCCCTCTGGCATTCTTTCGTGTGCATTCTTGACATCCTCCCTCAGAATACTTCAGACATTCACACAGCGCAGCGAGCAGCTACCTCGGCCACCCGAGCATCTGCTGTCCACTCAGGCTGACAGACGTGCCTTCGAGCATCATTGTGCACAACGCACCATGCGATGCTGGCCGTTTTACTTCATTTGGTCAGTGGGAGAACTTTCACATTGGAAGCACGCCTTAAAAATATCTTGTTTTTAATTTAAGGATATACAAAGCCATAAAATGGATACACTAAAATCATGAACATCACAGTTACCAGCAGCTCTTCACATGTTTACACTTGAGCCTCATAGTTAAGGAAGCAAGTAAGGTGATACTAAATGTGAGTGTATTTTTGAATGTGTAATTTTACACATCTAAAGTGTCAAATCTTGCACACAGTTATGAATACATGAGTTGGAGTCTAGAAATATACAGTTGTACTTTTTTTTTTTTTTTCACAATCTTGATGTAAAAAAAAAGAAAAAGCTAATTCACAGTGACTTATAAATATTGTTACACGGAGATGGTCAATTGTAGACATGCCGACAGTACACCAGACGGGAAGACTCAAAACAGCAGTTCCAAGTAGCGCTGTTACAATAACCACATGATACCCAGCACTGGGGTCATGGGATGGCTACTGCAGGGTTAAGCTCATGGGTCGTCTTCCATCCATGTTCAGGCTCTTCTAGAGGAAAGTTTTTAGCCTCATGTGTAAAGTAAAGGGACAGTCCATTTAACATATGGGGGTTTCTTCTGTCTGTGTTTCATTATTATTGATTATTTCCAGGCTTGAAAGTTTGCAAATATTACTCTATTACTCTGTTGTGCTCTTTATTTCGGGTGCTGTCGTAGTAATATAGATCCATTGATTGGACAATCGGATCAATCTCAGGTTATTCCAAAAGCAACATGGACTTCCCCTTCTTCAGTTCACGTTGTTCTTGTATCTGCAGCAAAACCACTGCAACAGACTCGAGGTCATGAATAGGTTTGAGCTGTGTTGAGTCTTTTAAAGCTCGTCTGCTTCTGCGAATCAGAGAGTTTATAGCTGCGGCTCAGAATAGTTCGATAATGACGTTTGTTTTGACAGAATAATTATGTGGTCTTAACTGTAACTCTTGTGTTGCAGCATTTGCAGTAAATACAGCTTCATTAATAAACATAGCTGGGCTATGCTAATACATTTAAAATGACTTTTGACCAGGACTAACAAAAAGCAATCCCGCTTTTCCTCGTCCTATAATGCTCTTAATGTTGTCAAGGCCATCATGTTTTCATCCATTTCCATCATGCCATTAATGTAGCTGTGAGTGCTCGACAATGTGACTGCAGCCAACTCATGATTTGTGGTTGTTTGGTTGTTTTTGTACAGGTTTTTCTTGGTTCTCTGCTGACAAAAATTCTTTCGATCAAATTGAATTAAGTTGGCATTAAGCCTCCATTGTTTGGCTTCCTTGGGGAAACTGATGGTGGTAATTGCACTGTTTTAAATGCAGTCAGTTCATTTAAGAAATTCTTCTTTGAATGAAACTAAACTGAAAACCTGTTTTAAAACTTATACTTGACTTTTACGATTGTTTCTGTTAAATGTGCAATGCAACATCATGGTTATATTTTCTGCTTCCATTCAGGGTAAAGCTTACCGAGATAAGCAGCTGATCTACCTGAAAGATCACCTAGACAAATACTACAACAGCCGGGACAGGAAGTGGATAGTGCTGTTCCCAGAGGGCGGCTTCCTTCGCAAGAGGCGGGAAACCAGCCAGTTGTTTGCTAAGAAGAACTCTCTCCCCCACCTGAACCATGTCACGCTGCCTCGCCTCGGAGCCACCCACGTTATCCTGAAAACCCTGTCGGCCCAGCAGGAGAATGGCAGCGTGGGCAGCGACGTCGGGACCCTGAAACAGACGGGTAACTGAAACACGCTTAAGCTTCAGACACTCACTCCTCCATGTTGAAATGGGTTTTTTAAGCTGCCTCATTAGGCGTTGCATACACAAAATGAAGAAGGAGTTCTTCAAAGTTGCAGGATGTGTTTTTCACTGACGTTTCCGGGTCTCAAAAAGTCGAGTGCTATTTCTGGGGAAGTCTGGAAAAAGGTTTTTTTTTTTCTCACTTCACTTCACTTCACTTCACTTCACTTCACTTCACTTCACTTCACTTCACTTCACAGTCCCTGTGAACTCTCCTCTGTACACGGTGTACTGTAGTTCTTGATCAAATGGGGTTTTATGTTGGCTCGAAGGCCAGAGACGAAGCATGCTTCAGACATGAAGCATTAAATCATCACCTCTGTGGCCCGCTGTCCTCTGGGAGTCCTGTCTTAAATGAAAGGCGACTGGTGGTAAAGATTGCCAGGAGAGCAAAGGGGTGACATGCACAGAGGTGCCAGAAATTGCATCAGTGTTCCTGAAAACCCCAGCGGTGATTTGCAGGAGAGTAATTTTTCTGTCTAGAGACCAGGCCTAAATTCAGCCAATGAGCAGGAAGATAACACTACAGTTAACAAGCTTTTAGATTGAAAATTACTTGGTTAGTAATTTTTTTTTTTTTATTTGTGGCAATTTAAAGAAATTTTAACCCCCCAAAAAAGAAAAACACATATGAACAAAACATTTGAACCAAGTAGGGTGTAGATTTCTCCCTCTGCTCTACATGTCCATATTATGTTTGGATATATCTAGACCCTGATGTGATTCTGTTCCTGTTGTCTCCCATTTTCTAGGAAAAGCTTCACTCTTATTCTTCATGGAAAATATCCGTTTTTCAATCCACTACTGACCATCCATTTTCTAGGTCGAGGAGGTTCCCTTTTTTTTTTTTTTGTAAATGTAAATGTTTCCACCTTGCTGTCGTTGGGTATCGGACCTCAAATGTCTCTTAAGGTTAACATATATTCTAATAATTATATATAAACATATCCCCGATTCATATAATAGATGTGGTGATATGATTAGTATTTATGTGACTCTCTCTTTAGCTGAATTTGTGGAACTAAATGCTTCTCATGCTACTGGAATCAGAGCCTTGTTTGAAGAGGAAAACTACCACCTCCTTAAATCTGGATTGTGGACTAAAATACACGTTTAGGTTTTTACTCAGCAAAATTACCCAGATAACTCCTGTTCTTTGGAGCAGTCCTCAGCAAAAACATTAAGACGGCCGTAAACATACAGATTCAAAGAGTCCCCCATGACGACGCTGCACGCTCGGTTCATCCAGTGGACTCTTCCTGGCTTTCATTCAGAATCCATTTTAACGGTGTGCGTGTTAATTGTAAATCGGAGAGGCTTCGGACCGGCGTTATTAAGAATGTGGCTCAGAGATTTTCGGCTTCCTCGAGTTTGCTAACACAGCTCTGTGTCCTACAGCCTCAGCACTAACAGCAAGATGCCATCTGTTTATCCCTCTGCAGGACAGACTGTCAAACCAAAGGAGAAGTAGCTCCTAATTGGCCATTGTAAAGTTTAGATGAAGATGAGCATGACTGTTTTTATGTACTAAATTAAGTCAATATACCGGTTGTGGTTTTGACTTTTCTGCTAGTTTAACCCAACCACATCCGTGTCAACAAATACTGATGACAGCAGAAGTGGGTTTTAAACATTTTGTGGATTTGGACATGTCAGTCTTATTCAAGTCTAAATGCGCATTTCATTCCTTTCTGCGCATGTATACTCTACTTCCAGTTCACTTCCCAGTTCTCATTCATTCCCACTACGTCCTTTCTTCTGTTCCAGCAGCTCAGGATGAGGGGAAGCTGGTTGCTGCAGTAGCGCTTGTCCTTCCACTTGAATCTAGCTAATGGCATTAAAACCTAGGGCAAGAAAACACACACATATACCCAGAGGAGCGCTGTGTTGCTCTATCCTGGGCTCTGTGTGTGCACGCCTGATCAAAAGACACAGCTCTGTCTCCCTCTGACCCTCCCTGATGCTCTGCAGAGGTGCCCAGAGCTTGCTGACTCACTCAGAGACAAATGGGCCACTTGGAGAAAATAGGATTTGATGTAAATGTGTGTGCCGCTGTGTATCAGCCATGCAATGCCACCCGGGCTAAATACACTGCTCAGTGCCAGTACGAAGTACATGGGTCAGCGGTTGCCAAAGTAGCTCATAGCTTGCGGTGAGGCTCACTTTGTCGCAAAGACTGATAAGGTTGTCTGAGTTGTAAAACCATATTTACAGTTGGCGGCTAAGCAAAGTTCACAGCTTTGTGACACACGAGTAAACGGGTTTCATAACACCAACCAATCCGTGGCCATTCTTCTCCGTGCTTCAGTCAGTAGGAGGGACAGGTGTGGGTTTCAAGTGTTGTAACTGACCTGCAGAGCGGCCTGATAGAGCGCCAGATACCTGCCAGCGTGTTTCCTTCCTCTAACTGTTTACAGAAGGACGGGAGCCGCCTGATGTCATTTTAAATTACCGCGGCTGTTGCTATTACAGTATTGTTTGCCAGGACGTACGGGGCACCAGCGATCCCTTGGCTCGGGGCCCCGCTCTTAGGCCAGCCAGCCACCCGCAGGAGACGATGTCTGCCTTTCAGCACACTTGGACCGACATCGGGATCCAATTACCCTCACAGGGATAACCGTGGTGTCGCATCAATATCTAGGATGCCTATCATGTCACTGTAACATTGGTACAAATCAGCCAGCTTTTTCCCCAGCTGCTTCTTTCTGCCTCTTCTATCTGGGGTTTGTGAAACAGATGTTAAGTAAGCATAGGTTTGCATCCTTAAAGGTCAGTCTTAACTACGTATGTGGGTGCACAGCTGTCCAGCGAGCTAAACCCATTTCCTATAAAGATTGAGGACAAGTTGGCTTTTGCTAGAAGTAATTGTCAGACTGTGAAATCGGTGTTAGACAACAATTTTAATTCAGGGATTTACAAGGGAAACTAGATTCATGACACTATGGACAAACGGTCAAATCAGTCACATTGTCCCACATGCCAGCCAGAAAACAAGTAATACACCGGTAAGAGATCAACATAAAGTCCTGGAACTACAATACAGGAATTAAATAGAAAACACTTTGAGCATCAGGGAAGTGCTCCAGCCTTGTTTTCTCTCTTTTGTTTACACTAAGTTCAACACCATGCGTAGACTGTCATTTCTTGCTTGTGATCAACTTTTTAGCCCAAATCTCACCAGTATTATAAAATATAGTACAGCATGAAGGACTGAGGGAGCTGCAAGGAAATGAGACTTTCTCCTACATCAGCAGATCAGTTCTCCTGCACAGCTCCTGGATCAGCTAGTTGTTTCTGTCGTGCTGACTGGTGAGAATGTTTTGGTATTTAAGTCTGAAATGTGTATTCATATCAGTCTATTATAACACATGATATGAATTTATATAGTAGATGAAAAGTTGTAATTTAATTCCTACTAGACTAATGAGGTTCAGATCAACAAAGCAGACCGAGTCACTGTTCAGGCTTGTTTGTATTTCTTTTAGGGGTCGACTGATATGGCTTTTTCAGGGCCAATAACGATTATTGGTAATCAAGGAGACTAATAAACCGATATTTGGAACAGATATACATTTGCAGAAAAAATGAATATCTTTATGTCAAAATTTAGAATAACAAACTAATCCTAAAAAAAAAAAACGTAATTCAAATGACTTTAAATAAATAAATGCCGCTGCTATGTAATCTGATTAGGGCCCGAGCATCGGTGCGAAAGCCCTATTGTTGTATTTCGTAAAAATGTTCTTGGACGTTCTTCTTATTCTTACGTAAAGTGATTTTCCTTTTTGGAGGTTTTATCATATTCAAAAACTCATGAAAGTAGAAACACATTTGTCTCCCGGCGAAAAATTTAGTATTCTAGTGGAGTCGTGAGTGGGCGTGGCCAAACGGCTCGAGAGCGCCCCCTACAGAGATGCCCCGGCGGCCGCATTCACGAAATCCGGTGGACACGTGTATCACACCTGGACGCACTAAAAAGTTACATCGCACCGTTACGTCAACTCGACAGGAAGTCCACCATTTTGAATTTAGTCGCTATTTTGGCCGATTCTGACACGTTGTACTTTGTCGAACCTCTCCGAGGGATTCTGTCGGACCGACTTGAATTTAGGTTCTCTGGATAGAAAACATGTTTGGGATTAACAGAGTGTAGTTGTTATCAGCTCGAGTAACGTTCATCGTCTCTGTTAAGCTGCGCTGCGTCTGTGAGCGACGCACAGCTCCGCCATGATAGACAGAGAGCAGACAGAAGAGCAGCAGCAGATATCAGCACGACTTTCAGTGACAGAAAATTGCACGAGAGACTCTCGGACTGCGCTGAAATGAGGCGCGAGCACGGGGGTCAAATAAATAACATCATATGTTGTTTGTTTCTGGCGGGGCCGGAGGTCCCGTCGGCAGGGCAGCTCTCCCCAGACAGAGGTGGGGGAAACATGGGATAACGACTCTGTGTGCGACGAGCTTTTATGAAACACGTGTGTCGATAAACTCTTAAAAAGAAGCAATTAAATATGACATAATTGTGGTATTTTTTTGCAACTTAACCGTAGAGGACTGTGGTGTTTTGAACTCCTGCGGTGTCTACCGTCTTACTTCAGAAACCATCCTCTGAGCTGCTGAAATCTTATGTGCCAGACAAGTCCTCAGCGTTGATTGGCCATTGCTCATGAGCTGGAACCAATCAGATGAAGCTGTTGGCGGGACATTGCTCAACAGCACTGAGTGGTGACTACAGACTGAGACGCTGCATCAGAGCCAAAGCAGTGCATTTTTAAAATTCCTTCATTTTTTTTTTTTTTATCGGCGATTGAATAAATAAAATACAGATTATTGGAAAAATGCTAAATATCGGCCAGGCCGATAATCAACTCTGATAAAACTTTTCAGCAAGAATGTTGCTGCTGGAGATTGTTGTTGCTTCGTCTTGTGGAGGAGAAACGGTAACACAGATAGCAGAAGGGCAGGCGAGTGTTGACTGAAATTGTCGGCAGGTTTATACCAAAATTATACATCCAGTGTGCCTGACTACCTGTAACACCGTCATATCTCTTACAGTAGACAAAGTTGTATTGTCTCATTGTTTATTTTGCCACATGGGGCAACCCTGTTTGAAGTATTCAAAGTATAGTAAGGAATCAAAATGACTTGGATTTTGTTGGTTATTTTGGGAGACATTGTTTGTTTTGACAGGAACTGACAGACAACGTGACCTTATTGATCTGCACTGACCAACATGTACATAATGTACTGAAACAAGAGGAACAATGTTGCTCGTGAAATGTCTGTTCTCCACTTATAAATAAACGTCATCCCATTTTCCCTGCATTTTTCTGTATTTTATGCTCTTGAAAAGGTTGAAATTCGAACTCGTTGGAGACATTCCCCGTTTCCCCGCCGCTGACCCTGACGGAGGGAAATGTAATGTGACCGATCAGTAGTAAAAATTTTGCTCCACTTTGTCACACGGCATGGCATGTTGATGTCGCACAAAGGAGCCAGTGTGCTCTGAGAGGGAAGTGCTCTGCACAGTAACAGCAGACTGGGCTGTGGCATGAGCCAGGCAGTCAAATATTCTGCACTGCTTCACATCAGGCTCATTGTGAAGTCTCCTGTGCTGACGGAGGCTGCTGTTTTACATTTGACGAGCGTGAGCAGGGCGTTCAGGCTTAAAGGAACACTCCCAGCGTTCAGTTTAATGCCCGCAGTCAGATGTTAAGGTTATCACTTTCATTTCTGTGCATCCGGGAAGGAGACGAGAGCTTGTTGTGGCGGCGGCGGCTCACCTCTTGTATGTTTCTCAGAATTCACAGGAATGACACACGTCGGTCGTCTTTGGTAAATCTTAAAGCTAAAACGTACTTTACACGCAAGTAATGTTTGATTCAGATTCAGTACTTGAATAACAAGCAAGATGCTGAATGTAGACAAGACGCATCATCCTTATCATCATCTTATTTCATTCATCTTCATAGTGTGCGTGATAATGTGCAGGTGAGTGCAGGGCTGACCCTGCTTCATGCAGCTAACACACACACACACACACACACACACACACACACACACACACACACACACACACACACACATGCACCCTGCAGCAGACTCCCAAATGTATTCACACGTCTGGCGTCCCCTCTCCCATCTGTCGTCCCTTCGCCGTCCCGTCTCACCCTCTTTTTTTTTCTCCTCTCCTTTTCTATTTGAATTAATGGGGATGAGACAGTGAGAATTTTGTGGTCATTTGTTGGTAGAATAACATGTTATGAAAGATTAGCTTTTGAGGTGAAAATGTTTATTTTATGGTGACTCATACACGTAGCTACCAGCCAAATTCTGTGAAGTTGGGACTTCAGCTGATAGTCCACCAGTCGCTTTGGCTGTTAACCAGCCTTCAATTGCATGCTTTGCTGTTATATAAAATTCTCCAGGGACACTCTCTGGTAACAGAGTCTGTCCTAAAGCTGGAGGACCAGGGTGATCTGATCTAGGCTAGTGGAGGGTTAGAGAATCTCTGCCAGATAAGAACATGCTCACTGGGGATTATTTATATATATTAAGTTTGAACTATTTTTCTCTTTCCTTCTTTCTTCCTTGACAGCTAATAAACGTAAAGGCCTGCAGTGGGTAATAGACGTGACCATAGCGTACCCCAAAGCAAGACCCATGGACATCCAGACCTGGATTTTTGGCTACAGGCCTCCCACAGTCACACATGTACATTACAGGTGAGAATCTACTGTTGATCATCACATCCTGCTTTCCACTTTAGCTCGAGGTTTGTTGTGACTCATGTCAGGATGGTAGTTTGTCACCTGCGTGAGAGGGACAAACCAGAACCATAATACTTTACCATGCAAATGTACTATACAGCAAACATGAAAAAAAAAAAACCTGTCTCATGAAAAGGTACCACATTACAACAGGAAATAAGTTCAAACAATGCTCGTAGGCTTGTGTTAATACATATTAAACATTTTAGATGAAAAGTAGTACTTGTTGTTATTATTATTAGTATTATTGGTAAACTGGATGGTTTTAAAAATCCGGGTCTATTGCTGGTTCGCAAAGACTTAAATGTGATCGATTTTTGTGATCAAATCAAGACATGCCCAGACGTTTTAATTGCTGGGTTGGGCTTCAAAAGATTTGTTGTGGTATAACAGTCTGCGAACATTCAAAAGTAAAGCTACAGTATCCACAGTCACCACCCGAAATGCTGTAGCCAAGAATATCACTGCTGTTCATGCAAAGCAAATGCGGTTGCCTCTCCATATTGTCCTGCTCTCCTTGCCCTCCAGATTCTCCTCTGTTGCTCGTTTATCCACTGGAGGATACAGGGAAGGGGGCCGGGGATTGGATTTCTCTGAAAATCCTCTGTGCGTTGTCTCGACAGGTTAGAAAAGATGTATCCAGGCTCAAGCAGTAGTCATCAGGTAGACATCACTGGGACTCCTTAATATGTTCCCTTGCACCTCTGAACAACCTCCTGACACAGCTCGTGTGTGTGTGTGTGTGTGTGTGTGTGTGTGTGTGTGTGTGTGTGTGTGTGTGTGTGTGTGTGTGTGTGTGTGTGTGTGTGTGTGTGTGTGTGTGTGTGTTCACACCTCTTGTGTGCAGGGTTGGATAGGGCAAAGTAAAAGGTAAAAATGAACCCTGGCTTGCCGGGCCCGTCTTCAGGGGCCTCCCTGCCTATTTGGACTAAAGCTCAGGACTCATTAAGTCTGTAATTAGAAGAGCAGGGTACGCTCTGGTCCCACCCCACCTCTCTAATCAGACATCGATACAATCAGCTTCCCTCGCTTGGTCAGCAGCTCTGCAGCCTGGGGACCGGACGGGGAGCCACCCGACCACAGCTGTTTCCGTCACGAGTGTGCACACTCGGTTCGAGCCGTGCAGACAGTCAGCGCTGATCACAGTGAAGTTAGATCCACGTTGGTACAGGTGCCGAGTCAACAGCAGGATTAATCCGCCTGCTGATCAGGGGAACGCTGGGGGAGTGAGCGATACGATGCTCTTTGGTGATGCAGACGGGAGAGGCGGCTAGACAAGCGTGCCGCCCTACAGCAGTGTTTCTGCTGTGTCAGTTCAGGACAGGTTCTACTGTGATTGCAGCAGCATTCCCACTAATAATAAAATCCAAGGCGTCTCATAGTGTGTTGAAGGGTGACAGTGCAGAAGACTTTAAACTGAGCGTGAGCATTACAACAGGAAGTGTAAGCGATCATTATAAACAAGACATAAAACAAGAACTTTTCAGTGCCACAAACAGACAAAGTGTTTCATTTCAGACAGGTGTGTTGAGTTCTGGGCACCAGAGGTGTCACTACTGACATAAACACTAAACGACTAGGGGCGAGTGTGTCATGCCTCCAGAGCGCCTTAGATCGTCGTCATACTGAGAATTGTTTGGTTTTGTTACTTTTATCAGAAAATATGCAGAAATAATTTTTTTGAAATTTCTTGATTAATCTTTCGATTATTTTCCTCGACGTTAGAAAAATGGTGGAAAATGTCAACCAGTGTTTCCCGAAGCCACCAGTGAAGCCTGAAATGTTGTTCTGTCCACAACAGTCAGCAAACAAAAGATATTCAGTTTATTATCAACGAGCATTGGAGGAAATAAAAAAATATTTACATTGAAGAAGCTGGAATCGGTGAAGTTTAAGATTTTTTTCATTTAAAAAAAAAAGAAATCTACAAAAGACTGTTTGCGATCACTTTTCTGTCGATCAACCAATCGATTGATTGTTGCAGCTCTAATCCATAGACATCACACAGAGTGGAGGAGCTGCGACACCAAGGAGATATTCAGCTGTTGTACCTCATTGTGACTGAATGTGTTGAATCCTATACGTCAGGCCCGTTTACTCTGGCGTGTCCTCGTCTTCTGTGTGTTCTTTACTTGTCGAACACCCTTTCATCAGATTCAGAGCATCGTGAAAATGATCGTTGTTTATGTGTCTTCCAGCCGGATCCAGGTCATAGCTGCATGTCAGCTAGATGTCCGCTGTAGTGCGGCATGTTCTGGTCCAAATGAAACAGAAGGAGAGTTGAGTTGGCGTGTCAGGGCCCGACCTGCATTTCTGTGTAAACTGACCTCGATAGTAGGCCGCCGCCGCCGCCGTCCTCCCCCCGTGTTAGCGTTTTATGGGGCCGTATAGATTACGACTGCGCCTCAGCTTCGGCTTCACAACAAGCAGCTGAGTATTGAGTAATATTCTAGATGAATCCGTGTCAAGCGCTCTGCACTTTTTTAAATCCTTCTACCTCCCCTCTCTGCTCCCCCCTCCCTCGCTGTGTCTCCTGCCCTCTCCCCATATAATCTCAGCCTCCCAGATTGCAGCATCATAAGCCTTCCGTGAATGGCAGATGGGAGAGCTAGGTGGGTGTACAGAGGCCGAGCGAGGGCAGTAGTGGGTGTTAAATACGTTGAAATCATTTTCTTTTAAATGCACCTTCTCCTCTTTTTTTTTTTTTTTTTTTTTTTGCTGCTGCGTGCGTTTCTAAAAGCTGCTGTTTGAAAATATCTGAGAGGTGACGTGATTTATGGAGTCTGACTCTGCCTGGTCATCACATGGATGCTTTTGAGCTGCGCACCTGGCTTTCTCTCGGGCGCGCACGCAGAATTGTCGAGCTTGCAGCCACACACACTGCTTTGTTAAGATATGTGAGGCGGATTATTTTCTCTCTCCCAGCACTTTGTTAAAAACATCTACACTTACAAGACGTAAATCACTCACTACATTTCCCACTTTCTTTACTCATTTTGTGCTAATTAAGGACCCCAACATTTCACCCAGGATCAATATCTCATGCTCGTGTCCTACAAATGATTGTAACGAGTGTCTTGCCGATTGCAGATGGTGTCTTGGGATAATGAATGAGTAGAATCATAAAAAATGTTTCCAGAGCTGAGGGTCTTCAGAGGGCTTGTGTCGCCATAGAAACCCATTTATAGGAGTCATCTCCCACCCATATTCACTTCATTCGATGGAAAGCCCTCCTCCAGACTTCAAAGCTCATTAGCAGAGAGGGAAGAAGTACTCCAATACATCAATAAAAGAAGCCATGTCGCAAAGATAAAATTAATCACTCCTTTACGAGTAAAGTCCTGCATTTGTTATCAGCTAAATGTACTTAAACGATCTGTATTAAAAACATTGGTGCCAAACGGTGCAATTCAAAGCTGATAAGACAATTAGAGACTATACACTCTAGAAAACCAAATACAAATCATGAAATTTTCATAAAAAGTACATGAACACGGATGAATCGGACATTAAAATAGTTTAGTCTCACAAATTCAATTGAATGAGTAAAACATTGAACTTGAATACAACAACAGGAGCTTTGTGTGCGCAGCTGACTGACGTAAAACTATCTGATGACTAGGTTTCGACACCACAAGAGCCTCGACAGTGTTTAGTTGTTCTTCGACAGTTTCGTCTGCTTTTTCTACATAATTCTGGACTGTTATGGTCACATTATTAATAAAAGAAACCCCACACAGGTTTTAGTTTTTATAGTACACTTGGGTGGAAAAATAAAACCTACATGCTCACAGATGAAATAATCCTGACGGGACAGATTTTGTTTCTGGAGCAACAACAGTAACGTTTACAACTGCCAATTCACAATTTTAACTCGCTTCACAGGAAACGAGCTTGAAATGTCAATAAAATAAATTTAAAAAAATGGAGTGAATTTAAAAAAGTGACGAACATCAAAATCAGCCTGCAACAGAGTTTACAAGATGCGTGTCAAACTAAGATTAACAGATAAACAAGCGTCCTTTTCCTTTGGGTTAAAATGACCTCGGCCGTGAAGCCTCACAAACAACAGGGTTGTTCTGAAATCGTTTATTTCAGGTTGGTCCAGGACACGTTGTCCCTCCCCACCTATGACCGGGGTTTTATTGCCCCATTCTCCTCACCTCTGAACTGATAACAGGTCGTTGCTCCTGCTAGGCTGTTATTAACCTCGAGACTGACAACAGCAACGCTCTGTCAGACATGTTGACAAAGGGGCGGTTCGATCCTGCCACGTCCACACAACGATCAAAGTGGAGACAAAGTTGTACACTCGGGTCACAATTTCAGGTCAGTTCTCATTGCGTAATTTCATCCAGAAGAAAGGACAAAATGAACACATTTACTTTTTGTTTCTCGTGGTCAGAACAAGAGTCACTTGACAGTGTTGGTTTGTCATCATGAATCATCAGCACCACATTGAGCTGTGTGGGGAAATCACATTATGACTGGTAACGCTTTCCTGAGGCCTGGAGATGCAGTGTACCTTCACAAGTCTGCGCAGCCCTTTATAGGTCACAAGAACTTTTACAAAATTAGTGCACGTACATGTCGAGGTAGAAGAAACGATCACGAGTAGGTCTGCTTATAAACAAAGTTGACAAAGAATTCAAATAAAAGAACTGGCCTTTTTGGGGGCGGTGGGGGGTCTTTTTTAAAAGTATTCTGAAAAAGTTTTTATGTGAAGAACAAGTTGTCTTCTGTATCAGCATGTTGGGAGTTTTCTCAACTTTTCTCCCTCTGGCGGAGCCCTTTCTGCATCTCTTGGTGTCTGTTGTTCTGCACCAAACTGTTTCCTGGAACAAAGACAGCCTAGAGACAGAGAGGAAGCAGATTAAAGACTAAATGGAGCAATTAAGGAGCCGACTCCTACCGTCCCTCAACTTCTCCCTGATTGCAGATAACGGTGTCTCGGTGCTGTGCGACTGAGGGCCCTCTGGAGTCAGGTGGAGTGTGTGGTTAGTTTAGGGATTTCCACCAACGTCAAGGAAATCACATGACTAATGATGCAGTCCGGCACAAATACAACAAAGATGTATCAACACTTTAACACCGATTCTTTTCATTGTTGCTTCATCTTGTACGACTGACAGGAGGATTGAGAAAGAGAACTCAAAGTCAGCCGTTTGGGATTTTGGAGCTTCATTGCACTCAGATGAGGAACCTTATCTTCACTAGAAAGAGACAGCGAGCAGGACAGGAGACTTTCTTTTTTCCGTCCCAGAGCCACAGCGGCCACTAATCTCAATATTCACCTTTACAACATCGTGCCCGAGAGCAGGCCTCCCCGGCTTCCTCTTTGTTTCTCAAGATTTCACAGCCGCCGAATTAGAGACTCATAGAGTCCCCAAACAATGACTGGCTTCCCTCCAAAGAGGCTTGTAGAGTAGACCGACGTTTACAGCCACGATCCAAATTTAATTCGCTTTCTTGGCCGGTTCAGAGTTGAAACAATATCTCGAGAATAAGAGCTGTACAGGAGCTAAATGGTTCAAACAAGGCAGTGAATATGAAGGACCTCAAGCTTCTTATTCACACTGTCTATTACCCAATTTTTTTTTCTTCTTCTAATAAATAAACACGTACATAACTTTCCAAGTAAAATTAAGTACTAAAATCTGTTAATTGCTTTAGATTTTTGTTCAGAAAAGTCCTAAAAAATAACCAGAGCTGCTGGGGCATCACTTAATAGTGAGGATGTCCATCATCTGAAGCATGTAGCGCAGGTCAGCACATGGTAAAAGCCTGACGTTGAAGGTTATTGACAGGAGAAATTGCAGCTGTCTGTCTGTTTGCCAGGGTGTCGGGTTAACAAGCAGCCCAGTGCCAAGTGGGTTAGGGTGGAGATGAGAGCGCAGCCGTGGCCCCACGCCAACACTTCATCACCAGTTCCTCCTCACCACCACCACCACCATCACTATTATACACTGTGCCACATGCTGCTGAAACTCTCCACACAACAAATACAAATAGCGCCATACTTGTGTTTCTCAATGTTGACACGGCGGCGCGCCGTTTCCATTTTTCTACAGGACTGCAAACAAAACCACAGCGGAGCATCGTTACAGACTGTTCGGTTCGTCCTCGCAGTCGCCGTAATGTTTCAATCTGCCGGCGTGGCGGAGCACCGATTGATCAAAGGCTGTTTGCTTTCTGGGAGCCAGAACGAGAACAATGATGTATGCCGCAGATTAAACCTTTACTGCAGCCTGTTGCACATCAGCAGCCAGTAGAGTCCTGGCATCTGCACTTCCTCTCCACAGCATCTATACACACACTCACCTACACTTTAAAGAGCATTTATATGCATGTATTGTTTTATGCTAATATTACAAGGCCAAAAATCTTGTGTTAATGGCTGAAGCCTAACTTACTGGGGTTTTGTTGTTAGAGATTTTTAGATTTGGTGCCCTTTGCTCAAAGGTAAGGTCAGTGGCTGTACCACATTTTTTGTTATTTCAGCTAATAATATAAAGGGTTAGTTAAAAAAAAAAAAAAAAAAAAAAATGTACGTTTTTTTTTGTTGTTTTTACATTGAATAGGTCTTGCACTCAATTTTGGGTAAATTGCTCAAATAGATTTCAGAAACAGTTGAGCAACACCTATTAAGCAACCAACTCTACAGAAAAGAGATGTAGGACTTTCAATTCGTTTTATGGTCGTTTTTTTTTTTTTTTTTTTTTCTACCAGTAAATATTTAGGAATTAGCAAAGATTGCAAGTAAATGAAAGAATTCCTTAATTGGTAGCCTAATTCTCAGAAGACCACATTACCCATAAATCCCGTCACTTCTGGTTTAGTTGTTTGTTTTAATGATTAGAGGTGGAAGAGCCTTGCTGGCTGTAAAGGAGGAGTTATCTTTCTGTTGTTGTTGTTGTTGTTGAAGGCTTACTTTGTGCTTTATTGAGTACATTTACTGCAGGAATTTTTTGCTAAATTGCAAATACTGCAAAAATTAGTTGACTTTTACATTAATCGCTTTGATTGCTAGATCATCTTTTTCGGGATGGTCTGAGATACGCAGTTCAGATTTTTATACCATGAGCTAATATTTCAGTAAATGCTCCTTTTTCAGAGTTAAAAAGATCAAACATGACAACATTGTGTTTAGAGTCATCCCTCCCCATTCTGCAGAAAGAAACACTTTAAATGCAAATAAATGGTAGATTGATCAATAATGAAAATAATTGTTAGGGCAGCCATAAGCAGAATTTATCATCTTAACTGGAGGAAGACAATATAATTTATAGTGTCCTAAAATGTAGTCCGGTGTTTTCATTGCAGTGAATGAACCCGGGGAACTTCCACTCGCTGGTTGATTGTGGCAATAAGTTGTTCATCTGAAGCCACTTGTTCAGATGTGAAACCAGGCTGATAAACCAGTGAAAGCAGCTGATACGGCAAAAGTATGTGCTTTATCTGAGGGTGTTGCTGGGTTTTTTCTGGTCCCGAATCGGCAGCGCTTCCTTTAACCTCAGCTGTTTCCCAGGAGCTCGAGCAGCTGCTGGGAACACCAAAAGATCCTGATTTCTGCATGAATATTTCAGCTGCAGGAAAGCACTGGGGCAGCCACCTGCTACCCACGGCCCTAAATGCTCCGGCCCTCTGATGAGTGGGTGTCGGCTCCTGTTCTCTTCTGCCAGCGCTATCGGTTTACGTTTCAGAGCCGAGACGGCCCTTGAGAAGGCATCCTATCGTGGAGCAGGTGTGAAGCCCTCTTTGGGGCCCACACGTGTCACATTAAATCAAAGATTCACTCATTCATTCCCTTATATTAAACCGTCTCTGATCGTTGCAGTGTAATAAGGGCTTTATATGATACAGAAAAATAGAATCTAATGGGACCTGCACGAGCAGCCTGAACCAAACATCTGGTGGTGACTTGCCTGATTCGCCCTTCGCTTTAATTGCTACTTTCTATTCACGTTATCGTATCTGTCTTTATGAAGAGCTGCTGATGTGACTATTATTCTCAGCATCTCTCTACACTTCTTTTCCCTCTTGGTTCTTTCACAGAGCATCATCTGTGCTCGTTGGTTACAAACACGATAGTCACCTGATATCCCAGTGCTGCTGTTGGTCAAAAGCTATTTCATTTTCAAAAGTCCAGCTTCATTAGAAACTTCAACGGATAACGGATGTTTGTTTGTTTTCGTGCCGCTGCGGACACTAAAGTTTCTCTACTCAGACAGGACCTTGTTCAGAGTTGAGACGCCGACACGGTGAACCGCGGGATAATGAGCAGACGTGTCGATAGATGTGCACTTAAAAGTATATGAACCAAGCGGAAGTGTGGGTGTGGGTGGGTGGGTGTGGGTGGGTGGGGGGGTGTGTGTGTGTGTGTGTGTGGGTGTGGGTGTGTGTGTGGGTGGGTGGGTGTGTGGGTGGGTGGGTGTGGGTGTGTGTGGGTGTGGGTGTGTGTGTGTGTGGGTGGGTGGGTGTGGGTGTGTGTGGGTGGGTGGGTGGGTGTGTGTGTGGGTGTGGGTGGGTGGGTGTGGGTGTGGGTGGGGGGGGGGGGCTTCAGTTCAAAGACTGAGTTTTTACTGTCGAGTGTGAGTCTTTCTTTTAGACTTTTACCAATTATACTCCGAATGCCTCAAACATACACATTACTGAGACTACAGACAGAAATGAAATAGTAAAAACGTAAAGCTTTTTATAATCAATCAATGGCAATTTTATTTTGTATTTTCATGACATTAAAAGTTTTTTAGGGGATCATGTTGATACTTTCATGAAAATTTGGGCTGTAACTAAAAATTTGTTTATCAATTAATCGCCTCATTTCTTTTCTGGAGTCAATAATCAATCAATCAAGACTTGACTGGTGACGACTGCTCAAAGCTTCAATGTACTCTGATATGTGACAAAGAAAAGCCAAAAGTCCTCATTGAGGAAGTTTGAATCTGAGATTGTTTGCCGTGTTTCTACTTGATGAACAGTTCATCTTAGTTTTGTTTGTTTGGACTAGTCCTTTGATCTCAGTTTAATTACTAATAATCACAACAAAAATCCCTCTTTTCTATTATTAAAAACATCACGAGCATATTCTAAACCAACACCTCCTCATCGTTTCCTGTTTTTGTCTTACTGATGATATTTCGGGGTTGACGTCGTCATGATGTTCAGACCAACGAGAATCCTGCCCGTCTTCTCAGGCTGCATCTAAAAGGCAGACATCAGCCGTCGCCTTCCCTTAGATTGCTTTTTAATATACATCGATCACCTCGGCAGTCAATAGTGTATGACTTACGACTTCCCTCAGATGTACTTTCACTGTGGACATTATGTGTTGGGGAACATTGAGTAAACGTTGAGTGCAGAGGAAATGCTGGTCTGAGGGAGGAGACGGTGACCTCTATTTGAAGGTGACCAGGAGCCGGCTGTGTGGGAGAGCGGCCTACTGGAGACCCCTTCTGGCTAGAGACAAGATTTCATCAGCACCCTCGTCATGGCTCTCAAAGTGACCCTCTTTATCAGCCACCTACTGTTTTTGCAGCGCGAGCCGCTGAGTCAGTCACTCTGTTTGGTTTCAAAGGTAATTTTTCATTTGTGATTGCAGATATTTATTGTTGTCGCCATCTTAAACATGTTAATTGATTCATTAACGGAGTTGTCTTGACAATTAAATGTTTACAGATCTCCGATTTGATCTCTGAAAACGTTGTTTTTTTAAGTCGGATTGCAACGGTTCTGGGGTTAAACTTTCCTAAATGTGAATATTTGCGGGTTTTCTCCATCCGCTGTGATAAGAAGTCGAATGTTTTGCAGTTTTGGACCGTTGGTTGAATAATTTCAGACTTTTGGGGGATAAGAACGGCAAAGTTCAGACCTGCTTTAATCCAAATATGTTTAAATTAAGATCAATCGCACAGCTTTTCTTCACTACGTTGGCTATCTTGTCTTCATCAATGGTTTCTGAGGAAGGGCTACAGATAGTGAATCCTTTAATTACTGATTCATCTGCACATTTTCCTTCATTTCATTAAATAATAGTTGTCACCAAATCACCAAAAAAAAAAGTTTTGTCCTTGCGCCATATTATCAAATGTCTTGTTTTGTCCGACCAAACCGTAGAATATGAAAAGATTCTCAGTTTACAGGGAGAGACGCCTATTTACAAATTATTATTACTCTTGGTTTTTACTGTTTTACAAGGACAATATAAATGGCTGAATATAATCAAATATGCTCATAGAAAAACTATTTTAATAGAGCTGGACTAGACTATTTGTATTATTTGTAACTCATTTTAAGGTTCTGCTCCTCCATCGTGATGATTTGCTGTTTTATTTCATTTTAAACTGAATATCTTATACACAAGTTGGGTTTTTACATTTGGAATTTACACAATCGGGAATATCAGTGGCTTAATAATTGATAAGGACAATAATCATTTGTTGGAGACCTCCAATACTGCTGCCTTATTTTCAGAATATGTTTCAACTTAACCTTTCACGAACTTCATCTTTTTTTTCTGTTTTGTTTTTTTACTCTAATCTTTAGAAACATTTTTGATGTTAATTGTTGATCTGACAAAACAAACCATTTTAGCAATTTGCTGAAACTAACACATGATAAGAATATAGCATTAACTTGCAGCCTTATTAGTCCCTCGTGTTCGCTCCACACAGATTCAAGTCATTGTCTGTGATTACAAAAAGCTGAAGGCGTCCTGCTTAGAAACTGAATTACTGGGATTTAAAAGTGCTGCTTCTCTCTCACTTGAAACTGCGACTTCTCGCTTTCTTGACAGCGAAGCTGATTAAACTTTTTCAGTTTGATTTCTCTGACTTTTTCCTCCCGCTCGCCTCTAACCGAGACATTTTGCGGAGCTACACGAGTCGTCTCTGTGCCGTCGGTGTCCCCCTCAGCACTTCTGTCTCCCTCTGACACTGATGAGCCTGCCGAGCTCATGAATCCCCAAAACAAGCTGAAGCTCCTGCAAACACAGACAGTACCGGACTCCGGTCTGAAATAGACCGCTGTGCTCGGGGACGGCGGCCGACTCCCTGGGTTCGGACCGACCGCCTCCGCGACACATCAATGCAAACAGTTTGTGCCGAGTGAGGCTTCACTAATCCTTTTCTGTGTTTCATCTCCCTCTCTTCAGGATGTACCCAATAAAAGAGGTTCCTGTGGAGGCACAGGCCCTGACTGACTGGCTGTACCAGAGGTTTGTGGACAAGGAGAAGCTGATGGCCCACTTCTACGACACAGGTCGGTCTCACCACCTAATTCATATATGCATGTACACAACGTGCTCGTCTTCTGGTCGCGATTCTACGAGTGCTGCGATAAGACATTGGGACGGTTTTTGTTTACTAGACAATGGAGAAAAAGGTTGTTTGCTAAACAAAGTCATCTGATGATGGAAGATAAATGAAGGGCTTTTATAAGAAAGTTAAAGTGCTGTTATAATGAAATGAATGGAAGCAGAAGCACCTCAGGCCAGATGTGTTGATGTAGTTTCTGCTTCCGTTCACCAGACAGTCGGATGAGAACAGTTAGCGGGAAGTTAAACTGCTGTCGGCCGGCGGTGCCGTTAAACGTGAGGTTTTTTTCCACTCACGATTGGGAAACCTGAGACTTTTGGCCGCCGTTCAAATAAATGAACAGTTCCCCGTTTCCCTTTCTTCACACGCCGATGCTAACGGGCTGACGGGCTGGTTTCCTGTGGCGACAGTTAGCTGCTCGCTGTTATTACATTGGTTTAATGAGATTAATAAGTTAGTTATCGATTCAGGAATCAGCTTGTTGGTCAAACATGGTTTAAAAAAATATTACATATTTTGCAATAGTTCAGTGATATCACTTTTTTTTCGCGCCCCGAGTGAACAATACGAAGCACTGACTTCAAAGCAAGTTTAAATCGACATCATTCAAGCACCAACTGTTTCGTGGAGAAATCCCCATGAAGAGCAGCACGGTGACGAGTGTGTTTATCTCAACAGGGTCGTTCCCTCGTCCGGAGGGTCAGAAGGAGGCCGTTTCCCGGCCGATGACCCTCGACCCCGTGTGGCTGTGCATCATCCAGTTGTGTGCTTTCGCCTCCGGCTACATGTGGTACAGCGTCCTCCAGTACCTCTACTGCTGTTTATTTTGAGTGCGCTGATGAGGCGAGAGTCTTTATTGGACCACTGGAAAAGCCTCAGGATCAGTCGGTGTGTGGCCCAGCGTCACACTTGCCCCCCTACGATGGATGAATGTACATTTGCAACAATGGAGAGACTTAATAGGAAACAAATAAAACAAGAAACATATGAAGACAAGTACACAAACACACAGATGACAAAATCCCATACAATATGAAACTGGTCACAGACATAGTTAACTTGCACACAACCCTTACGCCACACACTCGCTCCAGCGGCCTAGCAGAATAATCTCACACTCGTCACGACTCACATTTTGATGTTTACACGTCCTCATACACGTAGACACTCAAACGTACATGACTTTTTACTCCACGTTAACGAATCGAGGCTCAGGACTCCTCCAGAAGTTGCTCTGGACTGGACTCTCTTCCCCTCCTAGGCTTTAGCCGTAGTAGTTTTACAGAGTATAAAGTATGTATGGACGTGTGTGTGTGTGAACGATTATATGTGACTAGAAGCATAATGTCTGCCCTATTCTTCTTCCTGGCGAGAGTCGATGAAGCCCACCGGACCTTTCGGCCCGCTGACGAATCAGCTGGCTCCACCTCCCAGAGCGAGCGGCCGTACGAACGTTGAGGCTGCGCAGCCGGCCGCTCCTCTGGCCTTCATTGCACTAAGGATCCATACTGCCCTAACTGCTCCCCGCCCCAGGAAACGCTCCTGAACGGTAGCTGTCAATGTTTTTCATTTCTTTTGTTTTCTTCCCTGAACCCGCATATCTTCACAACAACGGCCATTGTAATTGTTGTTGATGTTTTTTTTGTTTTTTTTTTGTTCTTGTTGTCGTTGTCGGGACTTTTTTCCGTGTCCGCCTGTCTGTGGAGGCAGTACTTTGAGCTCGCTGAGAAAGGGGGATCTTGTTTACACTGGCAGCCCTGCTGAAAGCCTGAAGGGACGGTGGCTACGAAGCGCCACTTCATGACGGATCGCTTTCTGTGACAGACTTGAAGAAGGGAGGAAGAGGAGACGTGCCGTAAAACACTTATTTAAATTTTAAAGAGAAAAAAAACAAAACAAAAAAACATGGTGGCAAACGCTGGGCAGGATTTTGCAGTCTGATTACCTAAAAAGTAACGTCCTCTTCGTCATCCTCTTCAAACATGCGCGCGCACACACGGCCACGTGCAGCTACACAGCAGAGTGGACGTCTGTCTCGAGGACCACGTCAGCAAGGCAGAGACTCTTCTTCCCCCATCGGACTACATAGTTTTACAAATATTTAAGCCATATGCTTAGTGTCGTCGGGGTGGGAAAAGACATGGGAGAAAAAACAACCTGATTTTTATAGAAAGCTCCCCTAATGTTCAGCATTCTACAATAGAGATTTTGGCTTACAGAACTATAGGTGTCATTACTGTAAATTTACAGCATAACCTGCCTAAGTGAGTGTGTGTGGTTGTTGTCCCCCCCCCCCCTCCTCCTCCCCCCTCCCCCCATTTTTGATATATATGATTCATGTCGTGTTGCTCTGTGATGTCAGAGTGTGGCGGCAATTTCACCTCCAGTGGTCAAATTTTATTTCATTTAAAATTACATGAGCCGTTTCTGTCCTCATGTCATGGTATGTTTAAATCTTGTACATAACGAAGCGGAGGACGAGTTGTCTTTGTTGGAGATGACTGCAGCGCCTCTTTTGGTCAGTGATCATTTCAGAGATTTTATTTAAAAATATGAATGTTTAAAAGAAAAAGAAACAAAAAGAAGAAAGTAAGGATTTCCCTTCTTCTCAGTGTTAACCCTTCTTTTTCTTTTTCTTTTTTTTTTTTTTGACCAGCAAGTTAACGCGCGGGCTTTATGACGCAGGTCTACGTGCACAGCCACACATGGGCCCAGTTTCAAACCTTTTTTTTTTTTTTAAATCATCATTGGGTATTTAGTTGGAAAACTATCGAACCTTTCCAGGTGTTCTTGGTTGACCGCAATCCTAAATAATGCTGTTCCCTCTCGACAAACGTGGTGTATTTGATATGAAGATGGCTTCGGGGCTAAAACTGGCCCAGCGAAAGAGGGAATCACTCGTCACTTCCGAGGAAACTCTGGCACGGCCCCGGCTATGATGCCGATGTTCTTTCTCGAATGTACTCGTGTCGTGGTTTTGAGGTCGGTTATATGTAATTTGCTTAGCCTGCTTTAACTATGAAAACTTATAGCGGAGCAGTATTTATCATTGTCATAAACAAATGCATAAAGGTGCATTTTAGTTGTCGCTGGCTGCCATCCGTCTGTGCCACTGTTGGTAAAAAAAACTGTGTGAAATGCAAAAAAAAAAAAAAAAAAAAAAAAAAAAAAGGGCTACCTGACGAGGTAGGTGAAAACATTTTAAATCGGGCTGTAAATGTGTTTCATCCCGCGGCCCTTTCAGATTCCCCTCCATCGTGAGAGTGACTTGAATTGAAGCTTCATCTCTTTTTATTTTATTTTATTTTGTTTTTATTTTTCACTTTTATTTTTTTGACCATGTTTCCAAAGAAGGCAGGGAAATGATGTTTTCCTAGATGTGGTTTTAGGAAATAAACACAATAGGGATTTAAACAAATTATTCTAGAACTGTCTGTAATTTTCCATTTTGTACTTCTCCTTTAATTCCTAGCTACACAGCCATTTTACAACACAAAAAACTTGTGCTGGAATAAAACATCATAAAGATCCTAACGGTGTGCTTCTCTTGAATTTATTTTTGCTCTCAACATGAAACAAATACAATGGTGATGTACAGTGGTGTGAAAGTGTTTCCCCCTAAACCTAATAACTGGTTGGACCACCCTCAGCAGCAACAACTGCAATCAAGAGTTTGTGATAACTTTCAATGAGTCTTTTCCAGCTGTGGAGGAATGTTGGCCAACTCATCTTTACAGAGTTGTTGTAATTCAGACACATTGGAGGGTTTTCCAGCACCAACCTCCTTTTTAAGGTCATGCCACAGCATCTCAACAGGATTCAGGTCAGGACTTTGACTAGGCCACTCCAAAGTCTTCATTTTGTTTTTCTTCATCCATTCAGAGGTGGACTTGCTGGTGTGTTTTGGATCATTGTCCTGCTGCAGAACCCAAGTTGGCTTCAGCTTGAGGTCACGAACAGACGGCCGGACGTTCTCCTTCAGGATGTTTTGGTAGACGGTAGAATTCATGGTTCCATTTATGGTTTTGGTCTGGGAACTCTGCCATGCAGCCATTTCTGCCGAGTCTCTTTCTTCTGGTGGAGTCATGAACACTGACCTGAACTGAGGCAAGTGAGGCCGGCAGTTCTTTGGATGTTGTCGTGGGGTCTTTTGTGACCTCTCGGATGAGTCGTCGCTGCTCTCTCGGGGTAATTTTGGTCGGCCGGCCGCTCCTGGGAAGGTTCACCACTGTTCCATGTTTTCTCCATTTGTGGATAATGGCTCTCACTGTGGTTCTCTGGAGTCCCAAAGCTTTAGAAATGGCTTTAGAACCTTTTCCAGACTGATAGATCTCAATTACTTTCTTTCTCATTTGTTCCTGAATGTCTTTGGATCTCGGCATGATGTCTATCTTCTGAGGATCTTCTGGTCTACTTCACTTTGTCAGGCAGGTCCTATTGAAGTGATTTCTTGATTGAGAACAGGTGTGTCAGTAATCAGGCCTGGGTGTGGCTCGAGAAATTGAACTCAGGTGATAAACCACAGTTAAGTTGTGTTTTAACAGGAGGGGGAAACACTTTTTCACACAGGGCCATGTGGGTTTGGATTGTTTTTCTCCCTTAATAATAAAAACCTTCATTTAAAAACTGCATTTTGTGTTTACTTGTGTTATCTTTGACTGATATTTAAATTTGTTTGATGATCTGAAACATTTAAGTGACAAACATGCAAAAAAATAAGAAATCAGGAAGGAGGCAAACACTTTTTCACACCACTGTATAAAAGGCACAGCACCTCTGAGAAGATTAATCTGAGGGGTTTGAACACGTTTTTTCTGTTTTCCGATCAAATAATAATGCTTTTTTTTTTTTATTAATAAAAAAAATAACAGGATGCATATTATTTAATAGCAATGAATTAATACATAAGAGGAAGGAAAAATATACAACTGAAGGCATTCAGTAAAAGTTTTGTCTGTAAATTTTGCAGGTTTTAAACAGGTTTTTTTTGTTTGTTTTTTAATCCCATTGCTAAACGTTTGCTTAATATCTTTGCTTTTGTTATATGCACATGCAACTGGTGTGAAGGATTGCGAGTATTACCACGATCGTGGAAAGACAAGAGGCTCCTTCATTTTCTGTTATTGCAGTTTATGAATGCGCGAGATAAAAAATAAGTTGATGTTATCAAAGAAATATTTCGGAGAAGTGACCAAATGTTCTGGAAAAATGTACATCTAATGTTACACTGGGAAAATCCTCATTCCTGATTTCCAGCCTTCTCTGAGGTGTTCTCGAGCTGTCTGCAAATGTAAATGTCAACTTCACATCCTGTCTTCATCGAGGTGATCTTGCTGAGAACGGCCTCTGGGTAACCGAAGCCTGTGTTTGCTCAGTTCTGTACTTGTTGTTTAACTGTGGCGTCAGTCACAGGCTGCTGAAATGAACTGGTTCATATTACAGAGCTCTGATTTCTGCTGAGACGTTAGGGAGCCCTCACAGGGAGCTGATGTCAAGAGTGCCACCTCAGCACAAGACAGGAGATATGCTTACCTCAGCAGGAGGGTCACCGATACGTCGGTGTACTTCTTAAGAGTGTTTGTAGACCTGAGGGTCAAACCTACTCTTATTTAGGACTGTAGTAAATGCAGTGGGTAAGTTTGGGGGTAAGTGGACAGAAAAATACAGGGTACAAGTAATATTCTCCTTTACTTAAATCAAAATATGTACTTAAATGTACTTAGAGTTATCATTCATATACAATTTAAAGATAAAAGTATTGGTTAGTTGTTATCACGGAAAAATAGATCTATTAGAGGGATTTTTGTTTATGGTACTTTATAGAGTCTTAAAGAGACAACTCTGCCCTCAAAACCTTATTTGCATTGTGGTCAAAAAAATATTTGAGCCAACCGAGTGCATCTTAAACCAGGTCGGCTCTTTGCACTTCTAAATTTATTTATTTTTAAGTACAGGATAAACAAAGCTGTATTTATTTATTTGTATCTTATTTTATTTGTTTTTGTGTATATAGTCTGTGTGTGTGTGTGTGTGTGTGTGTGTGTGTGTGTATTTATTCATCGCTCTTATTTTTTTTCTAAAATAAATATTTTTCTCTCTTATTTTATGTATACGTATTTGTAATTTTTTCATATTGTGCACCTTTTGTGTGTTTTTATGCTGCTGTGACGACTAAATTTCCCCACTGTGACATTAATAAAGTCTAAGTCTAAAAGTCTAAACTAATTATAACTTGGTAATCAGTAAGCTCTTTGGTGCTGCTGCTACTATTTTGACCTTTGGATAACTTAGCTTCCAGGCTGCTGGTTGTTGCCTTATATTTATTCCACAGATATGAGAGTGGTGACAAGAGAATAAATCATAGACGATATAATAATGTGTGTAACCTGCGAATCTGCAATGCCACTGCAGAAACGCCTAAAAGTGTAATACCACTGAGTGCCACGAGGGGCAGGCTTCTAGTGACTTTGAATTATCATCTTTCTTGATTTACCGGTTTTCCCTAAAATTGTCAGATTCACAGGATAAATGGAAACTAAGGCCGGCGTGCCATCAACTCCATTTCTACAGCAGCTGGAGTGATGTGTGTCGGGTCGGGTCGGGTCGGGTCTGAGAAGCCACACGCTTCGGGCAGCCAATGGGGCTTGAGTGTGAAAACAGCAGGAAGTGAGCTGGAAAGTGGGATTAAATATGCACCGAGCTTCACCAACACACCAAAAGGTTGAGAGTCAGGAGCCAAGGTGGCTGCTGCTCATTGTTGGCGTTGAGATGGAGGAGTACAATCACCCTTCATGGAGATTCCTGCTCCTCAGCGGAGCTCTCTTCAAGGTCAACCATATTACACAGACAAACTTATCTCCAGAGGAACTTTTGTCTCCTCTGCAGAACCACCAGCGATCCTCCTCGGACACCTGCAACGGACTATTTAACGGGCCCTGCTCCCCGAGGTCCTCAATGTCACGCTTTAATGCCTCGTGAATGCTCCGGTGACAGCAGAGTCCCTCGAGTCAGCAAGCATTAAAACATCCAGCTGTGGAGGAGGGACGCGTCGAATGTCACTGCAGCAGCCGTGGGCGTCCCAGAGTGTCCCCGGCACGCGTCCCGCTGTCACGCGTCCCGCTGTCACGCTGGTCAAACCGTCGCTGCTGTTAAAATCATATCGTGCGAGTTTTCGTCGTGTTGGAGATCATGTGTCTCTGGAGTGTAAAGGTGAAGAGATCATCGTGACAATAGTTATTCCAGATCCCAAATGTTGTTTTGTCTGTTTTACCTCCAGGTGTGTCTTGAATGTAGTTTACGTTCCGTGTTTTGTGATTTCGGTCTCTGAGACTTCATCACTGTCATGAAGAAGTAGGTTTCAGAATGACCTTCGATTGAGACCAGTCTGAAGCACATCGTGTTCAAACAGCACACCTGTCAGGAGGAACTCGTGAACAGCTCACTAACACGGATTTGAACAAATCTGTGAACAAAATTTGTTGAGAAATAAACCTTTTGTGTGCATAGAAGATGATTTTTATCACTTCTGCTTCAGAAAAATGGGAAAGTGGAGACAGAAAAGAAAAGAATCAGGTGAATGTGGTCACTCAGGATGTTTGCTACTTTGGTTTGAGCTGCACGCAAAACAATGAAGTCAAAGGTGACGGAGGCACCTGTAACCCCGACTACGGCCCGGCAGAGGGGAGGAGGTTATTGTGGGATGGAGCTGTCTGTCCTCCCTGTCCTCCCTGTCCTCCCTGTCCTCCCTGTCCTCCCTCTCAACTGCTGGCTTTAACAGGGCAGCTGACGTCAGAGCGGCCTCAGGCACCCGACTGTCTCTGTGTTTTTAGCTGTCAGTTTTCCACTCGCTCCCCCTCCCCTCCCCCCCTCCCCTCCCCTCCCCTCCCCTCCCCTCCCCTCCTCCCCTCCTCTCCCCTCCCCTCCCCTCCCCCTCCTCCCCTCCCCTCCTCCCCTCCCCTCCCCTCCCCTCCCCCTCCTCCCCTCCCCTCCCCTCCTCTCCCCTCCCCTCCTCTCCCCTCCCCCTCCCCCTCCTCCCCTCCCCTCCCCTCCCCTCCCCTCCCCCCCTCCTCTCCCCTCCTCTCCCCTCCCCTCCTCTCCCCTCCCCTCCCCTCCCCTCCCCCCCTCCTCTCCCCTCCCCCCCCTCCCCTCCCCTCCCCTCCTCTCCCCTCCTCTCCCCTCCCCCCTCCCCTCCCCTCCCCTCCTCTCCCCTCCTCTCCCCTCCTCTCCCCTCCCCCCCTCTCCCCTCCTCTCCCCTCCCCTCCCCCTCCCCACCCTCCCCTCCTCTCCCCCCCTCTCCCCTCCCCTCCCCTCCCCTCCCCCTCCCCACCCTCCCCTCCCCTCCCCTCCTCTCCCCTCCCCTCCCCCACCACAACTGTTCCTGGCTGATGTCCAAACTCCTCCATCTCTTTGTAGGAGTGACCTTTGCAGACCGGTTCGGGCGCTCACCGTCTCGGTGTCAGTGTGCGGCGGTCGGTCCCGGCAGCAGGGAGGGCCGGCAGGATCATTTGAAGTGCCGCTGCGGCGGACGTCCCGCCGAGAGGAGCTTTTACTCAGAGTCCCAGAGACTGCGTTTATCTCGGACAGCGGATCACGCATCATTGGAAATGAGAGAAACCACCGTTCGTCTGTCTCAGGATTTACTTTGATCGTGCTTCACTATTAACTTAAACTAATTCTGCTTTGGTCCTATTTGGTGTCTGGGAATCAGAAATATGACGAGAAGGTGCATAAAGTTACAGATAATAAGCAGATCTAATTAGTTTGATCTCAGCGTGTGTCAGCTATAAAGATCCTTCTGGAGAAATCATACGGATGAAGGATTGAATGTGAAACTAACATACGGTTGTTTTCACGGAAATAAACTTTGTAGAGTTACAGAGAGAGAAGTTGTTCCTGTAAAAAAATGGACTGATTTGTGAGTGTTCACAGAACTTTTCTAGTTTTCTCTCTGACCAACAGTCTAAATAAACAAAACCAGAGAGAACAGAAAGTTCAGAAGTCAAAGTCAACAAATTGTTGGCGCTTCTCGCTTCAACATCTGATAATTATGGAAACTGTTGAGGATTCATTTCCTTTCCTTTGACTCATCATTTCAGCGTGGAGCTCAGGTTGTTTCAAATGAATCATATTTCTGGGAGAGGATACCTGCAGCACCAAATACATTTCAGATAGTGAATTAGTGAATGAGTTGGTTCAGGGCAGACTGTTTATACGTGGCACCCAACAATGTGAGGTCGCTGTGTGGCTGCTCTCAGATGGCGACTCTTCATGTGGTCCTGATGGCCAAATCAAATGGTCAGTGACAATAAGACGCCGATCGGCCTCCCGTCTGTCTCGCATATGTAGCCATGGAAACGGAGCTCATGACAGCCAGCGACCTTTTTGTGCATTCAGGGAAAAACGGGGGACCCTGAGGATCATGTCAGTCACTGTCAGGGACGGAGAACAAGAAAAACATGCCGTTTAGTTTCTAGATACATGTTGATTTTTACTTCTGTTTCAGTTCCTTAAATGGTTTGCAAAGACTGTTTCACACACAAGCGGTCTGTTAATTTAGTTTCAAAGATTTGAGTGCACATGAAACTTTTGTATTTATACTCAAATGTAACTTGGTCCTTTGGGTATGGATATTTTTAGTGAGCTATTTTTACCTCTGCTTGATTAATTTTCTAGACAGCTACTCCTACTGTTCCTTGAGAATCGCAATATCTCTGTACGGTGCGTAACCCAGGAGCCAGAATCACTTTTTAGCATCAAAAGACAAGCGAGATCAGTTAGAAAATCTGAAGGCCAAACTCACCTTTAGGTGTGCATTACATTTAACCTCAACATGTTTTTATTTTAAATAGAATAAAATAGAATAAATAGAAACTGTGTCATAACCTCTAAATCTGAGCATTGGTCATACATGATATTGTATTTCATGTTTATTTGGATCCCAACTGCTCACCTTGCTGTCAATATTTAAATACATATTTATGTCTGGCCTTACACGTAGTGAATTAAAGTCACAATATCATTATAACTCCAAACCACAAACTGTAAATAAAAAACAAATCCCAATAACATGAGAACAACTAAACAAACAATTATTATTTTGCGTTATTATTATTCTCTGTAAACAACTGCATTTTTGGAGGCTTTATCATATTCAAGAACTCATGAAAGTTGTTCTGCGAGTCTCTCCGGGCAAAAGATTTTGGATTTTAGTGGAGTCGCGAGTGGGCGTGGCCAAATGGCTCGCTAGCGCCCCCTAAAGAGATGCCCCGGCGGCCACATTTACCTACATGTACGAAATTCGGTGGACACGTGTCACACCTAAATGTACAAAAAAGTTACATCGCACCATTACGTCAACTCAACAGGAAGTCCGCCATTTTGAATTTAGTCGCCATTTTTGGCGATTCACACGTTGTACTTTAATGAACAGATTTTGTCGGACCGACTTGAAATTTATTCTGTGTACTCTTAACATGTTTGGAATTAAAAGTTATCAAAAGAATTTGTTTTCATTGAGCGCTGTGCCCGTGGCGTGGCGGCCAAAAAGTGACCCAAAAGTCATCCAAATTATGCAAAAAAAGTCATACTACAGCACGTCGTCTGAAATATGAAAAAAAGTCATACTCAAAATGTATGTCCTCAAAAGCACCAAAGAAAGTCACAGTATCACAGCTGTCGTGGTTAGTGCTGTTGCCTTTCATTGAGAAGGTCAATGGTTTGATTCCGTCTGGAGACATGCTTGTCAATTCAAAAAGAAGTCATACAGTCACACTATAGCATGTTGTTCAAATTATGGAAGAAAAGTCATAGTATAGCATTTTAAAAGGGAAATTTTTCCCTTTTTTGGAAATTTTGAAATGAAA